>NW_023425367.1:1393513-1933513 GCF_014108415.1 Molossus molossus | reverse complement strand
GGGCTGAAGGCAAATTTTCTATTTAAACTTCAGTCAATTCTTGAGAAGCAGAAAAAATGTCTGAGAATAAATTGTGGAGACCTGGAAGCAAAATTTCTATTCTGATTCAAGTGTAGTATATTAGGGGTGATAGACGTTTTTGAAAGTGGGGAGGAAAAAAGTAATTGTTATTGTAACTGGTGCTTTCTTACTTCAGTGATCATTCAAGGGCATTTCAATGGTATGTTTTTGTGGCTTTCCAGAAAAAATGCAAAGAGCTTGATTAAGGCAAAGATAAACATTTACTAAGAAATTTTATGCTTTGGGCTTGACTAGCCATGGTGTTCTGCTTAATTCAGAATTTATTAACAGATCACCAAGTGTTTAATATCCAAAAAACCCATTTTTTATCCACATTATATATTATTTTTTGGTCAGGAGATTATTTAGATCTTTACCCATGTTTGGTGGGATATTTGTTTAAAAGTTCTTTGTGTATTTTGAACAGAAAATTTTGTATGTGTTTTGCAATGATATTCCTTCAGGTTTGGCTTGTTATTTTATACACTGAAAAAGTTATTTTACAAAGTAGTTTTTAATTTAATAGTCTACACTATTAAAAATGTTATTTAATTATTATTATTTTTTTTTAGAGAGAGGGAGAAAGAGAGAGATAAAAATATTGATGGGAAATAGAAACATTGATTAGCTGCCTCCTGCACATTCCCACTGGGAATCAATCCACAACCTGGGCAGATACCCTGACCAGAAATTGAACCAAGACATCTCAGTTTATGGGATGATGCTCAGTCTGAGTCACACCCACTAGGATGTCTTGTGCTTTATCTCCTGATGATTTGTACAGTAAGGTTTTATGGTTATATATGTTTCAAGTTTAGAAGTTAAGGGTTTCACAGGTTAGGGCTCTGAGATGGGATTTTAGGGGTTAGGTGAGGTTTTATTGTTAGGGGCTTAAGTCTCTGTCTTGAGTCCGTGGGCAGTGTAAGGGTCCAGGGCCTGTGGTTCAGCTTCTGTGTCTGGCATCTGGTAACTGTTGCCTAGTGCCCATTACCCACTTAGGAATCTTTGTTTCTAATGACACATGAGAGTTTTAACACCAGTGTCTGTGGTTTTGGTGGAATTGTATTTGTTTTTTTGTCTGCTGTTTTATCAAGTGTGTTGCTGGATTTGGGGATTCCCGTAAAGTTTATGAACAGGAATGTCACTAGGGTCTGATGTGCGGTGTCCAGTGTCAGTCAGTCTCTGGCACCTGATGTGGGACATTCATGGTCCAGAGTCTGGCTTTGGGTTTAAAGTTTAGCTTTGGATCTGGATCTTCCATGTGATCCAAGTTCTGTGTATGTTAAGTAATGGTAATTGTCTTTAATTAAACAACAACTAAAGTCCTTAAGATGGGGTATGGTAAAAAAAAAAGAAAGAGCTAAGTTTGGTACAGCATGGTTGTGATACTGCATGGTTGTGAGAAACTCAGTGTTTTTACAGGGGAACCATTAAGCAGTACCATTGTAAGAAGAGCTCAGTATTGCTTCTTCTAATTCTGAAGCATCGTGGCTTTGAGGAGACCCAGGGGTGAGGCTGCCCTGGGAGAACATTCTATTGAGCTGTCCAAGTCAGGTCTGCTCTGCTCTAGCCCCTGTCATTTCTTCTTTTTCAAGTCTCAATATATTTATCAGTGAGTTCATTTTGGGGAAAATTTTCAAGTCACTCCCTGAAGTGTGGTTTGTATGAAAAGCCTCTGTGTGAAAATAATGACACCTAGTGTTTTAAAATTAGAGTCCAGTTATCCACCAGGAGCTATTTCTAGTAGGTATCTCTTTTCTTAGCATTCACATATTTGTTGTTTACCACGTGAGTTGCACAGGGAGTCTTAGGGTGAGGGATTAAGAGAGAGAGCTGAAGGTGGACTTTCTATTCTGGCTACAACTAGCTACTAAGGGGAAGAAAGGGTATCTTGAAAAGAATGTAGGAGAAGTAAGGGCCTAGTTTTTATTTTGGCTTGTGTTCTGTACTTGAGAGTTAGAGAGGGTGTTTTGCTAAAGGGAAATGACAGAAGTAGAGTTGCATTCTACTTTACAGTTTTGTACAGTATGTAAGGGGCAAAGGGATTTTTTGATAGAGGGTTCAGGGAGATCTGGAGATGAATTATTTTTCTCTTCTCTACACAGATTTTGAGGGTGTCATGAGTAAACAAGCAAGAAGAGACCTCCTTGCTTCAGCCAGGGTATGAAGAGCATAGTGGTTTGGGGGTAATTTTAGAGATAAAACCTTGAGCAGGCTTCTACACCCCTAGTGCAGGCATGAGGGATCAAAGTGGGCAGCAAAGACAAAAAAACAGCAAATGATAGATGGCAAAGAGGCAGAATGTGAAGAAACATCTGGTCTTTGATTTTTTTGCTTCTTTTGGTTTTATATTTTACTTGCTATATAATTATAGAAAGACTGAAACATACTAACCTTAAGTATGCAGCTTAAGGAATATTTACATAAATGCCCTAGTAAAATTCATGCAGATCAGGCGTCAGAAAACTCTTTTCTATAATTTTTCAAGCCTGTTGTCAGGCAATAAAAAGAGTGTCTGACCCCTCTGCCCTCGCCCTGACCATGGACTTTTGGTTTTCTTTGCTTCACATAATGGTTTTGGAGTCATCTGTGTTGTTGACCATATCATCTCCTGGTTCATGTTCATTGTTGTGTAGCATTCCAGGCATGGACATGCCCAATCAGTGTGCCCATCCTTTCACTAATGGTCATTCGGGGTGTTTTTATATTGCAGTTATTATAGAGAAGAAATGGTAAAATTTAGATAGAGGGCACTTGTATTCTTTATACATATGTTTTGATAATCACTCAGAAGTAGGAAATGTGTGCTCTGGATAGTTAAGTTTCTAATACAAGTGAAGCCAGTTAAGAGTGCAGGTGGACTTTTGACATTTCACAGATAATTATGCACATATTACTGCTCCGCTGATTTTCTTGGTTGAGAAAGTTTTCTTTTAGAAAATGACCTAGGAAAGGCACAGAAATAGTCTTCCATTTGTTCTGACCTATCTCATAACAGAAGAGTAGATATCCCTAAAACAGAACAGGAGAGAGAAAAGAGAATGCATAAAATAAAGAAAATAGGAGTGAGTGAAAAGAAAACAAAAAATAAAGAGAATCAGGTGATAGGAGAATGCAGAAAACACAGAAAATCAGAAGAGAAAAAGCGGCAGAAAACAAAGCAAATTAGAAGAGAATGAAAAGAACAAGAAAACAAAGGATGAGTGACTGGGGCCATGGTGATCTCAGCACCTACTCTGCTCTCTTCTGTCACTGTGACTTTCATTTGTTGTGAGCCAAAAGTGCCCTCATAGGTTCTCTTACGTTGCTTCTCCAGGCTAGCCCATGTTTGTGTCAGTGTTACAGCTCTAGTGAAAGTACTGTCAAAATAAAAACATTTTCTTGATCTGCAAAAAAAAGACACTAGTCATGTGGCTTGATTGGTCAGAGCATCGACTGGCAAACAAGAAGGTTGGTTTGATCCCGGGTCTGGGTTTTTTTTTTTTTAAAGCCATGCATAGATGTTTCTCAATCAGATAGATGTTTTTGTTTCCCCCCTTCTCTGTCATTAAAATTAGTGAATATTAAAGGAGAAAAATATATAAATATGCTAAACTTGGAAAGAACATGATAAAATGTAATGTGATCTGCTATAATAATTTTTACTTAGTTTTAATTATATTAATGATTAGATAAAATAGTAACAAAATTCTTAGCATTTTAATTGAGGTCAGAGTCTGGATGCTTGGTATTCTAAGAATCAGAAGTGTTATGTAAATAAAACTGTGTCCTCTGTAGGTAACCTGAGACACTCACAATATGGCAAATGTTACAATTTCAGAGACAGAAACATTAGATGGTAAATTTTGACAACTGAAAGACCGATATGATTGATTTTTCGCTACACTACAGAACAGTTTTTAAAGAGTGACTTATAGGAATGGACAGAAAACAAGTAATTTTCGTATGCCTACAGTGGTCCATCACTGATTTAGTGTTCTAGAGTGTCAGATATACTTTGCAGGGAGTTCCCGAGTGTCCTCTCTGATCCACTTGGTGCTTGTGCCTTCAGTCTGTGGTGTTGGCACCCACTGAATGCCCAAGACAGCTTAGCCTTGCCAGGAAGCCAGCCAGAGATTGAACTTGGTGTTTCAGGTGGCAGCATTTTGCTTAGGTGTTCAATTCACCTCAGGAGACACCCAAGAGTTGTCGCCATGAGCCTCAGATGAGTCTGCACAAACCTAAACAAAAATATGTAACAGAAAGAGTGTCAGTCTACAGAATTCCAGCAGAGGGAAGGCTTAATGTTCTGTAATATGGTAAAGCTTTGGGTGAAGATTAGGGTTACTGAACATAGGTTTATTTATGTTTTGCTTTATATTATAGAGATATTTGAGAGTATTAGTGAACACATCTATTTGTTTAAAAATGTATTAATAAATTTTCCAATCTTAAGAGTAATGGTGTCACAAGTAATTCACAATTCACAGATCAAAAATCTGCTCCTCTGCTGATGATTTTTGCAATATTGATTTTACAGTATTTGTGAAGGACCAAGACTTAAAGAGAACCTTGCTTGGGCCCTCACCCCCATCTCACTAATCTCCTGAATCAAGTGCTCATCCTTGTCTAGTGTTCATTCTAGGAAAGAGCACCTGTGTACTAAGCATCTGCTCATAACATTTTGCAAGAAATTGTTAAATATCTCAAGCCACCTTGTATTATGCCTAGTTCAGAATGTCTTGTAAACCTGTGTTTTCTTTCTATCTGTAAATCTGTCCTGCATATGAGGTCTGTGAGTTTTATGTATGGGAGGTTCCCATACACATGCATGTATAAAATTTGTTTATTTTTTGCTGCTAATCTGTGTCATAAGTATTTGATTCGTAAACAATAAAGAAATTCAAGTTCAGAATGAGGTTTCTTCCCTACATAAGCTAGTAATCATATGTTTAATAGAGTGTAAGTTTTGAAAGTATATATACTTCATTCTTAGAAATTTAACAATGTATCTACAGTAACGGTTTTGGGTTTGAAAGATTCAATCAGTGAAATTTGGAACAGTCTCCTAATTTAGCTTCTGGATGCAAAACGTATTTTACAGATCAAGCATAAGATGTCTCCGTGAATTAAGTTGTGGCAGACATTCATTAGCCAAGTGTTTTCTGTGAGACCACTTTTTATAGAACACTCTTCAGTCTGAATACCAGAATTCCAGGTGCACTACTTCCCTTGTGAGCTCACCTGAGCCCTGAGAGGTCCATCCTGTTTCTTTGCAGGCTGAACCCCGACCTAGCCTAAACCATTAAGCAGTGACCGTCTTGAGCCATAAAATAGAATCTTACAAGTGACACAATGACGACCCTCAGAGTTTAGTTGTATGTTGTAGAAAACATACCTTATAAATGTTAAAACATGGTCAGACATTTTAGAAACACAAAGCCTATAGATTTTTTTTGTCTAAACTTCTGCAACATCACATGAAGTGCCATGGAATAAGCAGCTCACCAGATATAATGTTTCTATCTCTCTTTCTTTTCCCTCTTTGAAATCAATAAAAATATTGCAGTAAAGTCAAAGTAGAAAAGCAGCCACCTTGATGTAAATAATTAGAAACAGTTTTTATTCTTATTATACTGACAAGAGACAAGGCTACAAGAGGAAAGAGAAGCTTCTGGTGCTGTCACTGCAAAGTGCAGCTTATTATTTTAAAATTATGTCATGTGTTCCTCTAGTACTTCTTTCTCAAAATATAAATGGCTTTGTTTTTTGCCTTTCACTTAATACAGAAAGAGAACATTTTTGTTTTACAAATTCTATCCCAACAAGTAAAACAACTGCTTTGATTTGAAAAATATTCCTTTCCAGATATCACTACATGTACATTTTCTTTCTTCCACTTATTTTAGGTTTCATGTACTATTTTAGGTTATTACTATTAATACAAAATCTTTTTTAACTTTGCTTCTCTAATAAGTGCATTTAAGGGTGCATGTTTTCATAAGATTTGGAACATCATATAATTTTATTGATATTTTGTGAGAGAAAAAGGGAGAGAGAATGAGAGATAAAAATCATCCATCGGCTGCCTTCTGCACACCCCTAAATATGTTCAAACCTGAAAACCGAGCATGTGCATTGACTGCTGACCTCTTGGTACATGGGTCAGTTCTTAACCAGTGACGCAATAGAACTGTTAATTATGATTAAGTTAAAATTATTCTCTAACTTCAATGGTGGTTTACTTTTGTTGTTATTTAGCAATGTATTTTAGACCAGTGGTTGGAGCATTGGCACACAGACCAAGGATGCCCAGGTTCGATTCCAGCCAAGGACATGTACCTTGGTTGCAGTTCCTTCCCAACATTGTTAAAGTCCTGCAAGTTGATGTGTTTCTGACATGGATGTTTTTCTCTTTCTCTCTCTTCTTTCCCATCTCCCTTCTAATTTATCTAAGAATAAATTAAAAATTATTCTCAGGAGAGGATTAAAAATAATAATAATAAAAGTAACTGAAAAAAGTTTTGAGTTACTTTTATTAAATTTTAATTTTTTAATTAATTTATTTTGTTACAGATGTTTCTTCTTTTTTTTTTTAATCCTCACCCGAGGACATTTTTCCATTTTTTGTTCAGATAGACCAGGAGGGAGAGAGAGGAAGAAAGAGAGAGAGAAACATTGACGTGAAGGGACACATCGAGTGGCTGCCACCCGCACGACCAACCGGGGCCGGGGACAAACTGCAACCGAGGTACATGCCCTTAGCGGGAACCGAACCCGGGTCTCTCCGGACCGCGGGCGGACGCTCTAACCGCTGAGCCAAACCGGCCAGGGCTACAGATGTTTCTTCTTTATCCTCCTTCCCCACCCTTCTTCTGATCCTCCAGACTACCTACCCAGTTTTCAGCATTGTTATTTATATCCAGGGTTATACAAACGTACACATAAGTTTTGTGGTTTATCTTTTTTTTCCCATCCCCTCTTCTGAGGTTTGTTAGTCTGTATCTACTTCTATGTCTCTTTGTCTATTTTATTCATCAGCTTGTTTTATTACATTCCACAATTAAGTGAGGTCATATGATATTTGCCCCTCTTCTTTTGTCTTATTTTGCTCAGGATGATACTCTCTAGGTTTCTCATGCTGTCAGGATATTATTCTCCAGGTTCTTCCAGGTTGTTGCAAAGGGTAAGAGTTTTTTTTTTTTACAGCTACATAGTATTTCATTTAGTTATTTAATTTAATTTTTTTAATCCTCACCTGAATATTTTTCATTCATCTTTAGAAGAATAAGAGGAAGAGAGAGAGCAAGCAAGAGAGAGAAAGAGCAACATTGATGTGAGACAAATAAATCAATTGGCTTACTCCTGCATTACCTCAAACCAAGCTACAAACAAATCTGCAACTGGTGTAAATGCCCTTAACTGGAATCAAACCCGCAACACTTCTGTCCATCACATTTTGATTCTCTAACTGCCAAGCATAACCGGCCAGGGCAATCGAGTTACTTTTTATTCATAGTTTATAGATTAATTGCAAAGACAAGAACCACACTTGATATAATTTTAATTCTTTGTATTTTGTTGAAACTTGCTTGTTAATTATATATTATTAAACATGTTTATTGGGGTTTTTTTTTAATTTTTTTGTTTGATTCTTTAATTAAATAAATTATTTTTTACAAATGTTTCTCCCTTTTTCCCTACAAATTCCCCCCTCACCCTCCCTCCTTGTTCTGTTCCCACGTTTGAAGTATATGAACTTTGTTTATGAACACATGCATATAAATTCTGTGGTTTATCTCTTCTCATCACCCCCTCTTCTAGGGATTGTCAGTCTGTTCCCAACTTCCACATTCCTGGGGTTACCACATTCCTCAGACTGTTATGTTCATGATACTCCACAAAGAAGTGAGATCATATGATACTTGTCTTTCTCTGTTTGGCTTTTTCACTTAGGATGACACTTTTCACGGTCCTCCATGTCATCTCAAAGAATAAGAGATCTCTCTTTTTCACAGCTGCATAGTATTCCCTTCTGTATATGTACCACAGCTCAATTATCCATTCATCTACAGATGGACATTTAGGCTGTTTCCAGATCTTAGCTATTGTAAATAGCACTGCTACAAACATGAGTGCACATATATTTTTTCTGATTGGTATTTCAGGTGTCTTAGGGTATATTCCTAAGTGTGGAATCACTGGGTCAAATGGCAGTTTAATTTTTAATTTTTTGAGGTAACACCATATTGTTTTCCAGAGTGGCTGTACCAGTCTGCATTTCCAACAGCAGTTTACTATAGTCCCCTTTTCTCCACACCCTCGCCAACCCTTGTTGTTTGATGATTTGTTGTTGATGGCGGCCATTCTGACAGGTGTGAGGTGATACCTCATTGTTGTTTTAATTTGCATCTCTCTCATAATTAGTGATGTTGAGCATTTCTTCATATGTTTCTTAGACTTTTGTATGTCCTGTTTAAAAAGGTGTTTATTTAGTTTCTCTGCCCATTTGTAATTGGGCTCTTTGTCTTCCTTTTGCTGAGTGGTATGAACACTCTATATATATTGGAAATTAACCCCTTATCTGAGATATCATTGCCAATTCTGATCTGCCATACAGTGGGTAACCTTTCCATTTAGATGATTGCATCTTTTGCTGTGCAGAAGATTTTGAGTTTGAGGTATTCCCGTGTTCATTTTCTTTTTTGTTTTTGTCGCTTTAGGTGATATATCATTGAAAATTCTGTTGCATATGATGTTTGATATTTTGTTGCCTACATTTTTTTCTAGGATTTGTATGGATTCACAAGTCACTTTTACGTCTTTTATTCATTTTGAGTTTATTTTTGTGTACGGTGTAAGTTGGTGGTTTACTTTCATTGTATATTTGGGTTTTTTTTTTTTGTATGTAGCTGTCCAGTTTTCCCAGCACCATTTATTAAAGAGGATGTCTTTACTCCACTGTATGCTTATGCCACTTTTGTCAAATATTAATTGAGCATATTGCCTTGGTTCCATTTCTGGGTTCTCTGTTCTGTTCCACTGGTCTATATGCCTGTTCTTCTGCCAGTACCAGGCTGTTTTGAATGCAGTGGCTTTGTAGTATAACCTGAAATCTTGTAATGTGATCTCTTCTACGTTTTTCTTTTTTTTCAAAATAGCTGTGGCTATTCAAATTCTTTTTTGGTTCCATATGAACATTTGAGTATTTTTTCTAGTTCTGTGAAGTATGTTGTTGGTATTTTCATGGCGATTGCATTGAATCTATAGATTGCTTTGCATAGTATGAACATTTTTATGATGTTAATTCTTCCAATCTATGAACAAGGTATGTGCTTCCACTTTTTATTTTTTTCATTTTTTTTTCAATGACCCCTTATTTTCTACAAATAGGCTTTTTATTTCTTTGGTTAAGTTTATTCCTAGGTATCTTATTATTATTATTATTATTATTTTTTGCCACAAGGCTAAATGGGATTTTTTAGTTTCTCTTTCTGTGAGTTCATCATTAATGTATAAGAATGCCATTGATTTCTTGATGTTAATTTTGTATCCTGCTACTTTGCCAAATTCATTTATTAAGACTAGTAAATTTTTGATGGTGTCTTTGGGGTTTTCTATGTATTGTATCATGTCATCTGCGAATAATGACAGTTTCACTTTCTCCTTTCTAATTTGGATTCCTTTTATTTATTTTTCCTGTCTGATTCCTGTGGCTAAGACTTCCAGTACTATGTTTAATAAGAGTGGCAAAAGTGGGCATTTTTGTCTTGTTCCTGTTCTTAAAGAAAATGCTTTTTATTTTTGCTCTTTGAGTATGATGTTGGTTGTAGATCTTTCACATATGGCCTTTATTATGTCGATATATGATTTCTCTATTTCCACATTGCTGAGTGTTTTTATCAGAAATGAATGCTGGATTTTGTCAAAGGTTTTTTTCAGCATCTGTTGATATAATCATGTGGTTTTTAATCTATATTCTATTTATGTGGTGTATCACATTTACTGATTTGCAAATATTGTACCAGCCTTGCATCCCTGAGATGAATCTTACTTGTTCATGGTGAATAATTTTTTTGTATTGCTGGATCTGATTTGCTAGTATTTTGTTCAGGATTTTGGCATCTATGCCCCTCAGGGATATTGGCCTGAAAATTTCTTTCTCTGTAATGATATTTTCTGGTTTTGGGATTAGAATTTTGCTAACCTTATAAAACAAGTTTGGAAGTCTTCCTTCTTCCTAAATTTTTTGAAATACTTTGAAGAGAATGTATGTTAGTTTTGTTTTTTTTTTTTAATGTTTGGTAAGACTCCCCTGTGAAGCCAACCGAGCCTGGGCTTTTGTTTGCTGGGAGAGTCTTGATTACATCTTCAATTTTCTTAGTTGTTACTGGTCTGTTTATGTTTTCCATCCCTTCCCGGTCCAGTTTTAGGAGACTGTGTTTCTAGAAATTGTTCCTTTTTGCTGATTTTTTCAAATTTGTTGCCATATAATTGTTCATAGTAGTTGTTAATGATCTTTTGTATTTCTGTGGTGTCTGTTGTTACTGCTCTTTCATTTCTGATTTAGTGTATTGGGGTTCTCACACTTTGTTTCTTGATGAGTCTAGTTAAGGCTCCATCATTCTTTTTTTTTTTTTTTTTTTAAACCAGTGCTTTGTTTCATTGATTTTGAGAAAATGTTTTGGAATCTATGTCATTTATTTCTACTGTGATCTCTACTATTTCCTTCCCTCTACTTGCCCTGGGATTTTCTTTTTGTGCTTTCTAGTTTTTAAGTTGTGAAGTTAGTCTATTACATTTTTTTTTTTCTTGAAGTAGGCCTGCAGTGTTATAAATTTCTCTCTCAGAACTGCTTTTGCTGCATCCCATAGATTTTGGGTAGTTGGGTTTCCATTTTCATTGATTTCCAGAAAGATTTTAATTTTTTCCTTGATCTTCTTGGTAACTCATTCATTGTTTCATAACATGCTATTTAGTCTTCATGTGTTCAAATGTCTTTGTATGTTCTTGTTGCAATTGATTACTAGATCCATGCCATTGTGACCTGTGAAGATGCTTGATATGATTTCAATGTTCTTGACTTGTAGAGACTTAGTTTGCATACTAACATGTGATCTATTTTTTGAGAAAGTTTCAAGTGCCCTTGAGAAGAATGTGAATTCTGTAGTTTTAGGTCTAATTCTCTGTAGATATCTATTAAATCCATTTGGTTTAGTGCTTCATTTATAGTCTTGGTTGTCTGGTTAATTTTTTGTCTAGAGGATCTATCCAGTGATGTCAGTGGGGTCTTAAATGCCCCTGCTATGATTGCATTGCTATCAATTTTTTCTTTGAAGTCTTCTAGATAATTTTTAATAGATTTTACTGCTCCTATATTGGGTGCATATATGTGTATCTGGGTTATATGTTTATGTTGGATAGATCTTTTCAATACTATGTAGTGACCTTCTTTGTCTCTATTTATGGCCTTAATTTTGAAATCTATTTTATCAGATATGAGTATTGTTATCACATCTTTTTGTTTGTTTGCTTGGAAGGTTTTTTCTATCCCTTTACTTTTAACCTATGTGGGTCTTTTGTTGTGAGGTAGGTCTCTGGTAAACAACATATAAATGAGTCATTTTTTTCTTATCCAGTCTGGTACTCTGTCTCTTTTTATGGAAATATTCAATCCATTTTCATTTAAGGTGATTGTTGATATCTACTTATTTATTGCCATTTCTTGTTTAGTGTGGTTTATATTTTTCTTTGTATTTCTCCTGCTAATTACCGAAGTCCTTTTAACATTTCTTGCAGTGCTGATTTGGTGCTAAAGTATTCCCTTAGCCTTTTTTGTCTGGAAAGTTCTTTATTTGACCTTCAATTTTAAATGACTGCCTTGCTGGGTAGAGTAGTCTTGGATTCAGAACCTTGTTTTTCATGACCTTGATTACCTTGTGCCATTCCCTTCTGGCCTTTAGTGTTTCTGTTGAAAAGTTAGCCTAAGCCTTATGGGGTTTCCTTTGTAGGTAATCTGTTGCTTATCTCTTGCTGCTTTTAGAATTTTCTCTTTGTCTTTAATTTTTGGCATTTTGATTACTATGTGTCCTAATATGGGCCTATTTGGGTTCTTCTTACTTTGGGCTCTCTGGGCTTCTTGAACTTGAATGCCTTCTTTCTCTACCAAATTAGGGAAGTTTTCTGTTACTATTTTTTAAAAATATATTCTCTAAGACTTTGCTCATTTTCTTCTTCTTTGGGTACTCCTATGATGCAAATATTACATTTCCAGTTGTCCTACTATTTTTTAAAGCTGTCTTTCTGTTTTTTATTGTTTATTCCTTTTGGTTTTTTAATTGGTTGATTTTTTTACCCTGTCTTCTAATTCACTTATTTCTGCTTCCTCTACTCTGCTGTTTAGACCTCCCAATGTATTCTTATTTTCTGATAAGTCATTCTTCATTTTTTCTTGGTGCTTTTTAATTTTCAACTGGTTGGTTTTCAACATTTCTATTTCTCTACTCATGGTGCTCATTTTCTTACACATGCTATTGTGCTTCCTCAACATTATGGCTCTGAATTCTCATTCTGTTAACTTGCTTAACTGCACCTCATTTATTTCATTATTGGTAGAAGTCTCTTGTTCTTTTATTTGGTTATAATTTCTGTGTTTCACCATTCTTGCTATCACAGTGGGCTTTGGAGTCTGCCAAATTTTTCCTGTGAGTGTTGATGTTTTGCTCTTTCTAGATTTCTCTACTAGGTTTGAATGAGGGAGATAAGACCCACATTAAACACCACTGTCAAGTCTTACTTTTTTGGTTAGAGTTGCTAGCCAAGGAATGGTACAGTTATTCTCTAGCTTTTTGCATGGAGGCTAGCAGTAGAGGTTACTTGGCTTCTCACTCGAATAAAAACTCCCTCCGGTGTTTAGCATAGGGAGATTTTCAAGGGCGGGGCAGATGCTGGTTGTTAATGGGCCTCAGTTTGTGTGTCAATGGCCAATGGGTGGAGTTGAATCTGTGAGGGAGGGGGAATGTCTATGGGAGGAACTGCTGCCTCTCCCAAGAACCCTGTAAAGAAGTAAGATGACCACCATCCTGTATGGCTGCAACTCAACAAAAGCTCTGAGTGCCCTCCAAATCCCAAGTGTCCCCACACAGTTCCAGTCCAGTCTGCCCTCCTCCTGCCAGAGCCCAAGATGAGTGGCTGTGGCTATTTTAGCATCTGTTCTAGCTCTGTGCAGTGGAGCTGCGTGGGAGTTTAACCCAAGAGTGCTGCTTACAGCTAAGGCTGCTGCTTTCTGTGGGCTCCCATTCCCCCTCTCATGCCTTTGCAATTTTTCCAGGATCTAGTCAGTGTCCCTGGTTATGTGGTCCTCCAAGCTGTTTTTCTGTTGCTATTTCCTGACAATTTGTCTTTATTTTTGTAGAAATTCCAGTTTTGTCCTAAGAGATGGTCTGTGTAGCTTCCATTCACTCCACCACAATCTATTGTTGAATATATTACAGATGTTTCTATTTTTTGCCCCTTGACCTCCTCTTCCTATTTCCACCTTGCTTTGGCTTTTCTTACACTATTCTCTCTGTCTACTGGTTATGTACATATGCATATCTGTTTTGGGATTTTCTCTTCTTGCACAATCTTTCCACTTTTTTGAGGTTCATTAGTCTAACAATCAATTTGTACTTCTTATACCTTTATTTATTTATTTTTTACCTTAACCCTTTTTTATCTTACAACCAACAAAAGTTCTCTCTATCTATGAGTCTGTTTCTGGCTAGTTTGAGTTCATCTCTTTGGAGACCCTCTGTTCTTCCAGGACTTGTCTCTCTGTTTACTTCACAAAGATAAAAAAAATTTTTTCTGTCATATTTTCAAAAAGGTTTATAATTTCTTACCCTCTCTCTTCTTATTCTGACAGTCACATAATGTTGCTGTTCTGATTGGGTGGTTTATTATCTATATTTGTAAATAGTTTGATTACTGACTTCACCTCCTATACTATTAATTACATAAAAATAACTCTTTATTCAGTTAGTACATTTTTTATTTCTGACTTTTTTTTTATTATGCTCTTAAGGGCCTTGTTGACATTCTCACAAACTTTCTTGAAATTCTCACTAAGCTAATTCAGCATCCTCCTAAGCAGTGTTTTGAACTCTTCATTTGACTGATTGCTTATCTCTATTTCTTTACTTATTTTTCAGGAGTTTTCTTCTGGTTAAAGTAAAGAGAACTCACAAAACAGAGACAATCAGGAAAGAGTAAAAAACAAACAAACAGACAAAAAAACCACACACACTAAATGAAGAAAACTAAAAGAGAATGAAGAGAACTCAGAAACAGCACAGCATCAGAAAACAATTTAGAGAACAGATAAAATGAAGAAAACCAACATAAAGAGAATGCAGAAAACAAACAAAAATCCGGCAGAGAAAAGTCAAGAACGTACAAATCAGAGAAAAAAAGAAAAGAGAAGACAGAAATGGAGAGAATCAGAAGAGAAAATCAGGAGTGAATGCCCCAAACAAAGAAAATCAGAATAGAGAGGAGAGAATGCAAAAACAAAACAAATCAGGAAAGGGAGCAGAGAACATACAATGCAGAGAGAATCTGAGAGAGAGGATAGAACACACACACGCACACACACAAATAAAAATAGGAGAGCAGAAAACAAAGAGAATCAAGAAAGAGAGGAGAGAATCTTGAAAACAAAGAGAATCGAGATAGAAAGAACATAGAAAACAGAGATTTAGAATAGAAAAAAGAGAATGCTGTAAATGGAGAGAATAAGGAAAGACAAGAATGCAAAAAATATAAAAAAAAATAGGCGAAGGAGGAGACAATGCAAAAATGCAGAGAATCAGGAGAGAGAGGAAAGAATTCAGGAAGAGGAGAAATTCAGGAGAGAGGGGAGAGAATGCCAAAAATGAAGAGTATCAAGAAAAAATAAAAAGAATACAACAAAAAAAAGAGAGAGAGAATGATGAAGCAGAGGAGAATAAAGAAAGAATCAGGAGAGAAGAGAACACAGAAAACAGAGAAAATCAGAAGACACAAAAAAGATTAAAAAACCCCAGAAAATTAAGAGAGAGAGAACACAGAAAACAAAAAGAAACAAGAAGGAGCAAAGAGGATACAATAAATATAGAGAATTAAAAGAGAGCGCAGAAAAATTAGAGAATTTGAAGAGAATGCAGAAAACAGAGTAAATCAAGAAAGAGAGAAGTAAAGCCAGAAAGCAGAGAGAATCAGGAGAGAGCATAAAGAATGCATAAATCAACGAGAATCTCGAGATTAAGAGAAGAACCTAGAAAAGGTAGAAAACCAGAAGAGAGAGCGAAGAAAATGCAGAAGGTGTAAAACTCACAAGATAAAGAAGAGAATGGAAAGACTCAAGAAAGAAAAAAAAATGTAGAAAATGAAGAGAATCATGAGATAGAAAAGAAAAACACAGAAAATGGAAAGAATAACAAAATAGAGAGAACTCAGAATATGAAGAAAATCAGGAGAAAGACAAGAGAATGCCACAAACAAAGAGAATCAGAAGTGAGAGAAGAGAAAGCAAAAAATGGAGAGAATTGGTAGAGAGGGAGGGGAATGTGAAAAAATAGAGTCAGGAGAGAGAGAGAAGAGTACCAAAAAAAAAAACAGTAAAAAGAAAAAAAACTACAGGCCAAAATTCCTGATGAACATAGATGCAAAAATCCTGAACAAAATACTAGCAAACCCAATCCAGAAATACATCAAAGAAATTATTCACCATCACCAAGTTTATTCATCCCAGGATTGCAAGGCTGTTACAATATTTGCTAATCAATAAATGTGATACACCACATAAACAAAATGAAAGAGAAAAATTATATGATCATATTAATAGGCATTGAGAAAACATGTGACAAAATCTAGCACCCATTTTTTATAAAAATGCTCAACTATCTGGCAATAGAGGGATCATATGTTGACATAATAAGGGACATATATGAAAGACCTACAGCCAATATCATACTCAATGGGAAAAAACTAAAAGCATTTTTCTTAAGAACAGGAACAAGACAAGGATGCTCACTTTTGCCACTCTTATTTAACATAGTACTGGAAATCTTAGCCACAGCAATCAGACAAAAAAGAAAAAATTAAAAACAATTACAATGGGACAAAAGTAAGTAAAACTGTCATTATTTGCAGATGACATTATTCTGTACATATAAAATCCAAAAGACTCCATCAAAAATTTACTGGACTTAATAAATAAATTTGGCAATTAGCAGGATACAAAATTAATGTCAAGAAATTGATGGCATTTTTATACACCAATGATAAACTCACAGAAAGTGAAACTTAAAAAATAATCCCATTTACCATCGCAGCAGAAAAATTAATATATCTAGAAATAAAGTTAACCAATAAAATAAAGGACCTATTCACAGAAAACTACAGGTCATTGAAAAAATAAATAGAGGAAGATATAAAAAAGTAGAAGCACATACCTTGTTCAAAGATTGAAAGAATTAACATCATTAAAATATCCATATTACCCAAAGCAATCTATAGATTCTATGCGATCTCCATCAGAATACCAATGACATACTTTACAGAACTAGAACAAATACTTCAAAAGTTTACATGGAACCAAAGAGAAAAACAAAACAAAACAAATAAACCCTAAAATAGCCACAGCAATCTTGAAAAAGAAGAACGTAGGAGGGATCACATTACCAGATTTCAGGTTATACTACAAAGCCACTATAATCAATACAACCTTGTATTGGCACAAGAACAAGCAGATAGACCAGTGGAACAGAATAGAGAACCCAGAAATAGGCCCAAGGCAATATGTTTAGTTAATATTTGACAAAAAAAGGAAGAGCATATGGTGAAGTAAAGACAACCTTTTTAATAAATGGTGTTGGGAAAATTGGACAGCTACATGCAAAAAAAAATTAAACTGGACCATCAACTTACCCCATACACAAGAATAAACCCAAAAGAGATAAAAGAATTAATATTTAGGCAGAGGAACTAAATTGACACCTTTTCACACAGGACATGAAAATAGCTAAGAGGTATATGAAGAAATACTCAACATCACTAATCATCAGAGAGATGCAAATTAAAACATCAATGAGGTATCACATCACACCTGTCAGAATGGTCACCATCAACAAATCATCAAACAACAAGTGTTGGCAAGTGTATGGAGAAAAGAGAAGTCTAGTATGCTGCTGGTGGAAATGCAGACTGGTGCAGTCACTACAGAGAAAAATATGGTGTTACCTCAAAAAATTATAAAATTGAACTGTCAATTGACCCAGTGATCCCACTTCTAGAAATATATTCTAAGAAGACTGAAATTCTGGTTAGAAAAAATATATGTACCCTCATGGTTGTAGCAGGACTATTTACAATAGCTAAAATCTGGAAACAGTCCAAATGTTTATCTGTTGACAAATGGATTTAAAAAACTGTGTTACATATACACAATGAAGGACTATGCAGCTGTAAGAAATAAATATTTCTTATTCTTTGACACAACATAAAGGGACTTGGAAAACATTATCCTAAGCAAATCAAGCCAAAGAAAGACAAGTATCATATGATCTCATGTATTTGTGGAATATAATGAACATAACAGTTTGAGGAATGGGGTAGTCCCAGAGACAGTTCAAGGGGTACAGATGACAATCCCCAGAACTGAATGTGTTGGAGGAGAAATATACCACAGAACTTGTATGAATGTATGCATAAATGAAGGTCATGGACAACAAAGCTGGGAACAGGGCAGGGATGGTGTGGGAGGGGTGATCAGTGGGTGAAAAAGGAGAAACATCTGTAACAAAAATAAATTAATTAAAAATAAATTTTCAACAGAGAGGAGATATAACATAGAAAACTAAATAATCCGAAAATAGAGAAGAAATTGCAAAACACAGAGTAATTCAGAAAAGAGTACAGAATGCAGGAAATGGAAAACATTAGAAAAGACGGCAAATAATGCAGAAAATAGAAAATTCAAAAGAGTGTAGAGAAAATGCAGAATGCAAAATAAAAAGTCAGGAGGGAGAGGAAAGAAGGCAGAGAACAGAGTGAATCAGGAGAAAGATCAGAGAACACAGAAAATAGGGAAAATCAAGATAGAAAAGAAAAAACGAAAATGCAGAGAATCAGAAGAGAGAGGAGGGAACACTAAAAATAGAAAATATTACAGGATATAGGAGAGAATGCAGAAAATAAAAGAATCAGCAGATAGAAGAGATAATAAAAAACTAAGACATTTAAGAGAGAGGGAGAAGACAGAAAACAAAAAAAAAATCAGAAGAGACTGAGAATGCAAAAAAAAGAATCAAGAGATAGAAGAGAAAATGCAGAAAATGAAGAGAGTCAGAAGAAAAAAGAAATAATGTGGAAAACAAAAAAAAAATCAGAAGAGAAAATAATGAATGTAGAAAACAAAAAGAATCAAAGAAAAAATGCAGTACAGAGATAGAATCAGGAACAAGAGAGGACACATAAAATGAAGAAATTCAGCTGAAAGATGATAAACGGCAGAAAACAGAGAGCATCCAGATACAGAGGAAACAATGCAGAAAACAAAGAAAATCCAAATTGAGAGCATGCAAAAAGAATCATAAGGGAGAGCAAAGAATAAAGAAATTGAAGAGAATTAGAAGAAGAGTAAACTGAGAGATTCTGAAGACAGAGACGATAATGCAGAGTACAAAGAGAATTGGGAGAAAAAAAATAGAATGCTGAAAAGAAAAAAATATCAGAAGAGAAAGAAGAGAATGCAGAAAACAAAAAGAATTTGAAGAAAAAGCAGAGAACGCAGAATTGAGATAATCAGGAGTTAGGGGAAAGAACGCAGAAAACAAAAAGATAATGGAGAGAATACAGTATAAACAAAAAATCAATAAATAGAGGTGAGAATGCAAAACATGGAGAGATTAGAAAGAGAGGAGATGACCCAGTGATCCCACTTCTAGGAATATACCCTAAGAACTCTAAAACACCAATAGAAATAATATATGTACCCTCATGTTTGTAGCAGCACTATTTACAATAGCTAAGATCTGGAAACAGCCCAAGTGTCCATCAGTAGATGAATGGATAAAAAAGCAGTGGTACGCCTTGGCCAGTTTGGCTCAGCGGTTAGAGCGTCAGCCTGCAGTCCAGAGAGACCCGGGTTTGGTTCACGCTAAGGGCACATATTTTGGTTGCAGTTTGTCCCCAGCCCTGGTTGGTCGTGCAGGTGACAGCCACTCGATGTGTCCCTTCACGTTGATGTTTCTCTCTCTCTCTCCCTTCCGCTCTCTCCCTCCCATTCTATCTGTACAAAACATGGAAAAATATCCTAGGGTGAGGATTAAAAAAAAAAAGTAGTGGTACATATACACAATGGAGTACTATGCAGCTGTAAGAAAGAAAGATCTCTTATCCTTTGAGACTACACGGAGGGACCTGGAAAGTATCATCCTAAGAGAAACAAGCCAAACAGAGAAAGAGAAGTTTCATATGATCTCACTTATTTGTGGAATATAATGAACATAACAGTCTGAGGAATGGGTAGTCCCAGAGATATGGAAGTGGAGTACAGACTGACATTCCCCTAAATAGGTGGGTGGTGGGGAAGAGATAAACCACAGAACTTATATGCATGTATGCATGAACAGTGGACATGGACAACAATCTGGGGAAAGGGCAGGGAGGGAGGGGGAGAATGGAATCAGTAAGGAATAAAGGAGAAACATCTGTAACAAAAATAAATTAATATAAATAAATAAATAAAATAAAGAGAGGAGATGATGCAGAAAACAGAGATAATCAAGAGACAGTGGTGAGAACAAGAAAAAAACAGAGAATCTAGAGCAAAAACAGAAAATAAAGAAATTCAGCAGAAAACAAAACTCAGAAAACAAAGAGAATCACGAGAACGCAAAAAATGAAGAGAATCAAAAGAATATATATCAACAAGATTCAGGAGACAGAGGCAATAATATAGAGAACAAAAAGAATCAGTAGAAAACAGAGCAAATGCAGTAAGCAAGTAGTGAGAGGAGAAAATACAGAAAATGAGAATCCAAAGCACACAAAAATGAGCAAAGTACAAAAAAAAATAAGAAAATCAGGACTTACAGGTAAGAGCACATTAAAAAAAAAATCAAAAAGAGAATGAACAGAACACAGTAAATAGAGAGAATCAAGAGATAGAGGTAAAGATAGAAAAAAAAAAACAGAAATAAGAGATAGTGAAAAGAAAAAAAAAAGGGAATCTGAACAAAAAAAGAAAATACAGAAAATGAAGAAATTTAGGAGAAAAAAAGAGAATTCAAAAAATAGAGAAGATAATAAGAGCACAAAAAAAATGAATAGAATCAGGAGAAAAAAACAGAGAAATTTAGGAGACATAGAAAATAATGCAGAAAACAGAGAGATTCAAAAGAAAGAAGAGAGAATGCAGAAAACAGTAAAAATTTGGAGAGAGAAGATAGAACACAAAAATAAAGAAAATCAGGAAAAAAAATAAAATAGAATGAAGAAAATCAAGAGATAAAGGACAGAACGCCAGAAATAGAGACATTCAAAGAAAAAGAAGAGAGAATCAAAATAAAGAGAGTCAAGAAAGAAAGAAAAAAAGAATGCAGAAAATGGTGGCAATCCAAATATAGAGAAGAAAAAAATCAGAGAAATTTGAGAGAGGAAAGGGAACGCAGAACAACAACAAACAGAAGAAAGGGTAGAAAATGCAGAAAACAAAGAGAATTAGAAGAGAGAGGAGAAAACACAGAGAAATGAGGAATTCAGTAAAAAAGGAGAGAACGCAGAAAAAAGAAATACTTGTGAGAATGAGGAGAAATGGAAGAAAAAAAGAGAAACACAAGAGAAAAAACAGAATGCAAAAAATGAACAGAGTCAGAAGTAAAAAAGAGAAAGTAGTATATACAAAGAGATACAGGAAAAAAGAGAAGACACCGCAGAAAATGGAGAGAATCAAGAGACAGAGGAAAGAATGCAGAAAATGGAATTATTACGGAGATAGAAAAGAAAACACAGAGAATTAGAGAACAAAGAGAATTAGAGGACAGAAGAAAGAACGCAGAAGGAGTAGAGATTCAGAAAAAAGAAATGTGAGCACAGGAAACAGAGTATCAAGAGATAAAGAAAAGAAGGCACAAAAACAAAAAAAGTTCAAGAGAGAGAAAAGACTACACAAAAAAACAGAAAATTGAGAAAGAGTCGACAACACCAAAAACAAAAATAATCAGAAAAGAGAATGCAAAAAAAAAAAAAAAGAGAGAGAGAGCAAATCAGGAGCTAGAGGAGAGAATGCAGAAAACAAAGAGAATCAGAAGAGAGGGTAGAAAAGAGAGCAAACAAGACAGAAATGGCAGCAGGCAGGATCAGAGGGAGCATAAGTGTTTGAGAAAGTGAGCAAGTGGTGAGAGAGTGTGAGTGGATGTAAAGGTGAACTACCAAACCTGAGCAGTGCAAAGACACAGAGCAGAAGGTTCCTGTTTTGTGGATGAGAGCAGCCTGCTACCAAGGTTAATGACCCTTAAGGGCATTTTACCCTGCTCCACATGGAGTTCCCACCATTTTGCGAGATCCTGGGTCTTCCTTAGGAGAAGGCAGTGGAAGTGGCTAGGGCCCAGCAACTTGAGCCCACCAGCACACCTGGCACCATAAAACCAGTGGACACTCTGTGTCAACAGAGACAGGTGCACAGTAGTGGAGCTCCCAAGATGCTGGTCAAAAAAGCTGCAGACAGCCCAGAGCCCAACACCATCCCCCAGAGTAGCAGCCCAATCAGAGTACAAATTTACCTCCAGCAACAGAGGTGGGGAGCCAACATACATTCCCAGGCAACAGAAGCACAGACTAGCAGATGAGAGCCATCTCCAAAATCTACAGCAAATGCTTAGCAGGAGTTGAGCCCCACAAGGCAGCAGCACTCTCCAGCTGCCAAGTGCAGAATCTGGAGCTCCACAGTGGCCAGGGCAATCCAGTAGTTCACAGTGAAGTGGGAAGCCCTAGCCCTAGCAAGACTGATGCGATTCAGCTCCCTACCCAGGGGAAATGCATGGTGCAGGGTCACAAGAAAAGCCTGTGCCACCCAGCAGGAATAGTGTCATCCAGTTTCCTGTGGAACCTGTGAGGTGCTGAAACACCAGAGAGGCCTGTGCAACTCAGAAGTGACTGCAAAATCTAGATACCCACAAGGCCCGTCAGGTGGTGAAGCACCAGAGATACCTGTGCAACCCAACAGGGACTGTGCCATTCAGTTACCATCAGTACCTCTGAAGGGCTGAAGCACCATTTTACAACTAAAATGAAGACAAATCCTTAAAAAAAATTTTAAAAAGGCAACAGTAAAGCAACAGGACAGGACCACATTAGCAGAAACACTGGAAGGATATGCGAAGGTACAAAATGGTGCTGTATTGTGAGCCCAAAGACAGCATCAGTGTTAGCTGTAAGCAGCGCCCTTGGAGAATTAAGGACAACTCTGCTCCACAACCCAGAGAGCCAGAAAAAATGCTAAAATAGCCACAACCACTCACCTAGCAACTACAGCAGAGAGAGGCCAAACTGGGCTGAAACTCTTTGGAAACAATCAAGATTTTGAGGGCACTCAGAGTTTTTACTGAGTTTTGGCCATAAAGTACAGTGGCCAGTGTGCAAACCTCCTCTCGGAGATTCAGCCTTTCATAGGAGAGGCAGAGAAATAAAAATTGAGGCACATTAAAAATCAGCATCTATCATACCCTCTGGAAATTCTCTGAGGCAGACACCAAAACTACATTCCAAGGCCCTGAATAACTGAGACTACTAGCCACCATAAAAAAAGCTAGAGGATAATTGAATATTTTCTGGGCTTGCAAAACTACCCAGGAAAGTAAGACTTGACAGTGGCTTCTAACATGGATCCACCAGGCTAATCCAAACACAGTAGAGAGAGCCACAAAGAGCAGAACACCAACACCCACAGAAAAAATGTGGCAGGTTCTAATACCCACTGAGATAGCCAAAATGGAAAAACAAAAAAAACAAACTCTAAATGAAAGAACAAGCAAACTCTATCAAAGATAAGATCTATGAAATGCAGCTAAGCAAATTATCAGAGAAAGAGTTCAAAGTCATGATCTTGAGGAAGCTCATAGTATGAGTAAGGACATCAACACCATGAGTAAAGACAGAAACGTTGAAAACCAACCAAGTGGAAATAAAAAATGACATAACAAAAATTAAGAACACATTAGAAGGACTAAACAGCAAAATTAAGAAAGCTGAGGACTGGGTCAGTGAATTAGAAGATAGGGTAATAAAAATCAACCAATCACAAAACCAACAAAAAAGAAATGATTGAAAAACAGGAAGAGAGCTTAAGAGAACGGTGGGACAACTGGAAACTTAATAACATTCACATCATAGAAATCAATGAATGACCCATTCCTCAGGTTGAGCAATGAGGACTCTTGAGGGAAGGGGAGGATGAGGAGGGACAAGAGGCATGAGAAATGGAGACAAGACAGGGCTCTGATAAAGTCTCATTTATTCTGGGGACATCCACACTATATATACGGCAAGAAACAGAAAAACAAGAACATTTGTTGCCAAGCGATAAGTTTCTAGTAACCACCCCGAAGCAATTTCAAGTAAATATTACATAAATATCATGGGTGGAACAAAAGATAAACAGAGCATAACTGGCTGAGTAAATGGTTACTTAAAGGAATGCAGAAACATTGTATACAGAGGTATCCTGCATTGGGGCAGGAGATGGCAGAGCAGATTGTAACAAAATGGATGCCATGCAAATAGTCTCCCACAGGTCCCCCTTTTCTTTAATTTTAAGGTTGAAATAATACCTTGAGAGACTGTGCCTGTCTTAGGTCAGGAAACTTGCACACGGTGCCAACCTGTCCAAACCCGTCATTGGAATAGCAAGGCAGCATAAGGCCTTGTTCCTGTCTTAGGTGGTGGTTGGCAATGCATGTGAGTTCCAGTTGCTCGTCTCTGGCTATCCAGTCCAGCGCACCAAGGTGACAAGGTTTTTGAGACTCACTATTTGCCATCTCGGACATAGTCATAGCTTACTGACTCACAGCTAGAGTGAGCTTCTCTGTCGGCCATTTCAAGTCTACCTGTATAGACTGCATCTTAATGGCATCTATCTGCTGCTTGATGAAAGCCATAACCTTATTGAAGAGGAAAGGTGCTAGTGACACAATCAGTACAGCACCTCATTTAGCCTGCTCCAAAGAGGGTTATGGAAATGTTCTTTTAAGCAGCAGCATTCCTGCAAGGCAGTCGCATGGGGGGCCAAATAAGGACTCAGGAGCTCGTTAGGGTTTGGAGGAGGCCCAAAGCCTCCTTCCACAAGCAGGCAAAGATGCAGTAGTATCCCTAGTAGTAAGAGTTCAGCCTTCTGGTCCATTCCTGAAATAAAGAAAAAACAGGAAAAGCCTCTCAGGGCAAATTTTCATCCCTGGAGTTATCTATATATTTATCTGTTATTCCTTTAACTTGATCAATCTGTTTAACCAGATGCTCTGGTAGCCATCTGGCAGATTTCATTTTCTTAGAGTAAATGTATACAGAACCTCAGCCCCAGATGAGGACTGGGTCTGGGCCATGCCATTCCCTGTGGCAGAATGTGCCATTGGAATCTTTTCACAGGTGCTTTGAAATTTATAGCTGGTAAGTTGAATGCAAATCACCTCTGATTATCTGAATGAAGAGGAATTGGGAAAAAACAATCCTTTAGATCAACAATGACTTTGAAATAGCCCAAAGATATGGCAACAGGTGAGGGAAGTCCTGGTTGTAAGGGTCCCATTAGTACCATAGTCTTATTTACAGCTCTTAAGTCTTGCAATAGCTGCCATTTGCCAGGTTTCTTTTTAATGACAAAAATAGGAGTATTCCAGGGGAGTTACTAGGGACAATGTGGCCAGCATCAAGCTGCTCCTGTACCAGCTGTTGTGCAGCCATCAGTTTTTCTGCTGTTAGAGGCCATTGATCAACCCACACTGGATCCTCAAATAGCCACGTGATCTTTTCTGCATGGGTCACAGGAGTGTCAATGGCCCCTATGGAAAATGGCCTAACCCTGCCCTATCAGTCTTTGGGGAGGGCTCTATGGGTTCTGTTATACCCATATTATTTTTTCCCAGCCCTTGGCCTGGTAGATATCCAGTTTTCAACATTTGGGTAGTGATAACAGCATTCGGGCTTCCCATCATTAATTAAAATTGGGATAAGAGGTCTCTACCCCAGAGATTTATAGGCAATCCAGCTATAACGTAGGGTTATATTGTGCCCTGGTTACCTTCCTGATCTTTCCAAGTTAATAGCTTTGAACTTCTCTCTGGGTTTGGACTTTGCCCTATTTCTTTTAGGTGGGTCAAAGTTGTGTCTAGGGGCCAGGCTGTAGGCCAGTATTTCTTTTTAATTATTGTGACATCAGCCCCTGTATCTATAAGCTCTGAAAATTTCTGACCATCTAACCAGAGAGACATAATGGGTTTTTGTTCTATGACCTCTGCCCAGTAAACATCTGATAATGCAAAGCCTTGATTACCTCTTTGTCCTGATACTGCCCTATTTGTGGTGGGCATCAAAGGCAGCAGCAGTAATTGAGTGAATCTTTGTCCTGTGGTGGCAGTATAAATATTTTGGGGGGATAAACCTTAATTTCCCTGGTGTAGTCATTGTCTACAACTCCTGGAATAACTTGTAATCCATTCATTGTTGAACTGCTACATCCTATTATTAGTCCAAATGTGTTTTCAGGCAGAGGGCCAAAAATTCCAGTAGGAAGGGCCTGAATTCCCATTTCAGGGGTTAATACTGTGTAGGTGGTGGAACTGAGGTCTAATCCTGCACTTCCTGTGGTTGCTCTGAGAAGGTTTGAAATGGATTGTTGTTTGCTGGAACAAACCTGACTGCCCCCAAAATTTGTTTGGGTTTGGGGGCCTGGGGCTGGCCCCTGTGCCTGTTTCCATGCATTGGGGGTAGTTCATTACCCTGAACATCCTTTTTGACCTATTCTTTAGCCTAATGTTTCCCCCTTCTACATCTAGGGCAAACTCCTGGAGTCTGAGTTTTTGAGTTAGTAGTGGTATTTCCTTTACAATTTCTTGCGAAGTGGCCAGTTTCCCCAGTTAAAACATTTACTCTTGTTTTGTTGGGATAAGAATTGTCTAACTGTATACCCTTTCAAGGCAGCAGCCATGGCAAGGCCCTGTTGATAGGCAGCCCCAATATCAGAGCATAGGCAAATATAGCCAGTTAAATCAGTCTTTTTTCTCATAAAGTCTAATAGCAGCTTGACCGGCAGCATTAGCATTTTCAAAAGCCAATTGTTTAACAAAATCTGTGCCAGCATCTGCATTACTGAAAATTCTGCCTGCTGCAGTAATTAGGTGGTGAACAAAATCTGCAAAAGGCTCATCAGGTCCTTGTTTAATGTTGGTAAGAGAAGAGCTCATGTCACCCTTGGTGGGCAGTTTCCTCCATGCTCTAGTGCCTGCAGCCTGAACTTGGGCAAAAAGACCTGCATCAAATTGCATTTGGGCATCACTATTAGCATAATTTCCTTCTCCTATTAGCATATCAAAATTCCATCCATTACCAGCCTGCGCATTGCGTTTAGCAATGTCCCTGTAGTTCTCTACATATTCTGATTTCCACAGGAGATAGTCTTCTCCAGCAAGTGTCACATGGACTAACGTCTGCCAATCCCCAGGGGTAAGCCAATTCTCAGCTACTGATTCGAAAATTGCCATAATATACAGGGCTGCAGCTCCGTATTGTGCTACAGTGGTTTTTAACTCTTATATTAATTTAAAATCAAACCCGCTATGGTGATGCCAAGCCTGTCCTTGCACGTCCACTGTTTCTGTTACTGGAAAAGCCTCTATATCATCCAGCTCCGGTGCAGGCTGCATGCGGGGAGGGATCTCTGGGGCAGCTCCCCTCATGGGTGGCTTTTAGGCATAATTTTATTCCAAGTGGGCTTGGTTTTTTCTTCTTCATTATCAATATCAAATGACATGAGATCCTCACATTCTTTACTTTCATTTTCATTCCCCCTTTTTTCTTTATTTCCCTTTTTTCTTTCTGTAATATACCCTCACCATTTTCTACTACATTGGCAACTAGAGGATCAGAATGTCTCTGAGATAGGATTCCATTTATTAAATTCTTAATTTTTACCTTTACTCCTCATGCCTTGATAGCCTTTCCTAGTCTTTCAACATACATCATATCTTGGCTCAGTGCTTGACCCATAATTGCCGTTCACTTACCTGAGGGGTGCAGACACAGCAGGTTCCCACATCATTCCCTCTTTTCTTTTCTTTCTGCCAGCCAATCGAATGGCATCCTTCACTGTATCCCCCGTCTTGGAGCCCCATGTTGGGCACCACTTGACCGGTCCCACAGGTTGAGCAACCAGGACTCTAGAGGAGGAGTGAGGATAAGGAGGGACAAGAGACATGAGAAATGGAGACAAGACAGGGCTCTGATCAAGTCTGTTTATTCTGGGGAGATCCACACTATATATTGGGCAAGAAGCAGAAAAACAAGAACATTTGTTGCCAAACGATAAGTTTCTGGTAACCACCCAAAGCAATTTCAAGTAAATATCACATAAATATCATGGGTGGAACAAAAGATAAACAGAGCATAACTGGCTGAGTAAATGGTTACTTAAAGGAATGCAGAAACATTGTACACAAAGGTATCCTGCCTTGGGGCAGGAGATGGAAGAGCAGATTGTAACAAAATGGATGCCATGCAAATAGTCTCCCACAAATGAAAAGAAAGAAAATGGGCAAGAGTTTCAGAACATATTTGAAGAAATAATGACAGAAAACTTTCCTAACTTGGTGAAGGAAGAAGGCATTCGAATTCAAAAAGCACAGAGAGCTCCAAGTAAAAAGAAACAAAACAGGCCCACACCAAGACACATAAAAATTAAAATGCCAAAATTAAAGAAAAAAAAGAATCATAAAGGCAGCAAGAGATAAGTAACAGGTTACCTACAAAGAAAACCCCATAAGTCGCTCAGCTGACTTCTCAACACAAACACTACAGGCCAGAAGGGAAGGACACGAAATAATAAAAGTCATGAAAAGCAAGGATCTGAATCCAAGACTACTATATCCAGGAATGCTATTATTCAATATAGCTTTCCAGACAAAAATAGTCTACAAAAATATATTAACACCAAACCCGCTTTGCATGACATGCTAAATGGACTACTGTAATTAGGAGAAATAAGAAGAAAAGTACAACCACACTAAACAAAAATGGCAATAAATAAGTACATATCAATTATCACCTTAAATGTGAATGGTCTGAACGTTCCAATAAAAAGACACAGAGTAGCTGACTAAAAAAAAAAAAAGCACGACTCACATATCTGTTGTTTACAAGGGACCCACCTCACAACAAAAGACTCACAAAGGTTGAAAGAAATAAAGGAGAAGAAGAACAAATAGTGGTGGAGTGAATGAAATCTACACAGACTATCTCCCAGAACCAAACTGGAATTACAAGGGAAATAAAGACAAATTGTCAGGAAGGGGCAACTGAAAGGCAGATTGGAAAACCACATAACCAGGGAAACTGACTCAATCCTGGTAGGTTTGCCAGGACAAGAAAGGGGGCCAGGAGTCCACGGGCTGCAGCAGCCTGTGATGGGACCTGAATTGGCCTCGGCTGGGATTTGCTGCCACCTCAGCTAGAACCTGCAGCACTGGCTGAAACCTGCTGTGGCCTGGGCTGGGACTAATGGCTACATAGGCTGGGCCCTGCAAACTTGGCTGGGTCCTGCAGCCTTGGCTGGGACCTGAACCAGCCTGGGCTGAAACCAGCAGCAGCCTTGGCTGGAACCTGTAGCCGCCTCGACTGACTCCTGCAACCTCGGTTGGGTCTTGTGACTTGGCTGGGTGCTATGCCCTTGGCTGGGAGCTGCTGCTGCTTTGACCACCCTTAGCTGGGAGCAGTGCCCTCGGGTTAAAGTCCCAAGTGGCTGCACAGTGCAGAGCCTGGACAGAAGCAAGATTGGCAGCAGCCACTCAATTTGGTTTCCAACAGAGGGAGGGCAGACTATACAGAAACAGTGTGGGGACACTCAGGATTTGGAGGGTGCTCAACGGTATTGATGAGTGCAGCCACACAAGATGTGGTCATGTTACTCCTTTCCATGGCCCTGGGAGACAAGGCAGCCGCTCCCTCAAAATTCAACCCCAACCAGTGGCCATTAAAATGCTAATTGAGGCCCATTAACAACCAGCATCTGCCCCAACCTCTGGAAATCCTCTTACACTGAGCACCTATGGGAGTTTCTCAGTCAACTCAGAAACCAAGGGTTCTTCAGGTGAACATTACTAACAGCCTCTAAGCAAAAAATCTAGAGGATAACTACCATTCCCTGGGCCAGCAGCTCTAACCAGGAAAGTTAAGACTTGATAGTGGTGTTTGAAGTAGGTCCTCCCTCCTCATCCAAACCCAGGAGAGGGGGCCACAAACAGCAGAATACCAACACCCATAGGGAAAATTTGGCAGGCTCCAAAGACCACTGTGATATCCAAAATGGTAAAAAACAGAAACAAAAGCCAAATGAAAGAACAAGAGACCTCTACTAAAGATGAGATAAATGAGATGCAGTTAAACAAGTAATCAGAACTAGAATTCAGAGCCATGATCTTGAGGAAGCTAAACAGCATGTGTAAGGACATGAGAACCATAAGTAAAGACAGAAATGTTGAAAATCAACCAGTTGAAAATTAAAAACCACAAAGTAGAAATGAAGAATGACATATCAGAAATAAAAAAACACATTGGAAAGTCTAAAGAGCAGAGGAGAAGAAGCTGAAGACGGGTTCAGTGAATTAGAAGATAGAGTAAAAGAAAAATAACCCAGTCAAAAAACTAAAAAGACAAAAAAAAAAAAAAAAAAAAAAAACCAGGAAAACAGCTTAAGAGAACTGTGGGATAACTGGAAACATAACAACATTTGCAACATAGGAGTTCCTGAAGAAGAAAAAAATGAACAAGGGTTAGAGAATATATTTGAAGAAAGAGTGACAGAAAACTGTCTTAATTTGGTGAAGAAAGAAGGTACTCAAGTTCAAGAAGCACAGAGAGCCCCAAGTAAGAAGAACCCAAACAAACCCACAGCAAGACACATACTAATCAAAGTGCAAAAAATTCAAGATACAGAGAGAATCCTAAAAGCAACAAGAGATAAGCAACAGGTTACCTACAAAGAAAACCCCATAACACTCTCAGCTGATTTCTCAGCAGAAATACTACAGACCAGAAGGGAATGGCATGAGGTAAGTAAGGTCATGAAAAACAAGAATGTGAATCCAAGACTACTGTACCCAGCAAGGCTATCATTCAAAATAGAAGGTCAAATAAAGAGCTTCTCAGACAAAAAAAAAAGGCTAAGGGAATAAATTAGCAACAAACCAACACTGCAAGAAATGTTAAAAGTCTGCTGTAATTAGAAGGAGAAATAAGAAGAAAAATACAACCACATTAAACAAAAATGGCAATAAATAAGTACATATCAATAATTACCTTAAATGTAAATGAATTGAATGCTCTGATAAAAAGACACAGAGTAGGTGATTGCATAAGAAAGCATGACTCATCTATATATTGTTTACAAGAGAACCACCTCACAACAACAGATGCACATAGGTTTAAAGTGAAGGAATGAAAATGGAAAAGAAATGTTCTTTTCCAGCAAATGGAAAAGAAAAAAAAAAGCTGGGTTAGTAATTTTCATATCTGATAAAATAGATTTCAAAATGAAGGTCATAACTACAAACAAAGTGAGCCACTACATAATATTGAAAGGATCTATCCAACAGGAAGATATAACCTTAATAAACATACATGCATTCCATTTAAGAGCACCAAAATATATTTAAAAGATTCTGGAGAACTTCAAAGAAAAAAATCTATATCAATACAATCATAGCAGGGGACATCAACATTCTGCTGACATGACTGGGTAGATCCTCTAGACAAAAAATTAGCTAGGAAAGAGAGACTCTAAATGAAGCACTACACCAAATAGATATAATAGATATCTACAGAGAATTACACCACAATCCTACATAATTCACATTCTTCTCAAGTGCACACAAAAGAATCTAGAAGATAGACCACATGATAAACACAAACTAAGTCTCTACAAGTTCAAGAAGACTAAAATTATATCAAGCATCTTATCAGATAACCATACATGAAACTAGAAATCAATTCAAAGAAGAACATACAATAACATTTGAACACATGGGAGCTAAAAAGCATGTTATTAAACTATGAATGGGTTATCGAGGAGATTAAGGAAGAAATTAAAAACTTCCTAGAAACCAATAAAATTGAAGACAAAACAAAGCAAAATCTATGGGATGCAGAGAAAGCAATTCTGAGAAGAAAGTTCATAGCACTACAGGCTACCTCAAAAAAAGAAGAAGAAGAAGAAGAAGAAGAAGAAAGCAAGAAAGAAAAATCTCTAATAGACTTTCTAACCTCACAAGTTAAAAAACAAGAGAGCAAACAAACAAACAAACCAACAAAAAAAACCAGAGCAAGTAGAGGGAAGGAAATAGTAAATATGATAGCAGAAATAAACAACATAGAGTCCAAAAAAGCAATTCAGAAATTCAATGAAACAAAGAGCTGGTTTTTCAAAAAGATAAACAAGATTGATAAACCCTGAGACAGACTCACCAGAAAACAAAGAGAGAGTACCCAAATACACATAATCAGAAACGAAAGAGGAGAAGTACAACTGACACTACAGAAATACAAAAGATAGTAACAACTACTATGAACAATTATATAGCAACTAATTTGACAATCTAATCCAAATGGACAAATTTCTATAAACACACAGGCTCCCAAAAAATGGATCAGGAAGAAATAGAAAACTTAAAATGACCAATAACAACAGAAGAAATTGAAGGTGTAATCAAAACTCTACCAGCAAACCAAACCCCAGGTCCAGTGGCTTCATGAGGGAGTTTTACCGAAGATTCAAATAAGAACTAACACCCATTCTCCTCAAAGTATTTCAAAAATTTAAGAAGAAGAAAGATTTCCAAACTTGTTTTATGAAGCCAGCATAATTCTAATTCCAAAACCAGAAAAAGACACTACAAAGAAAGAAAACTATGGGCCAATATTCCTGATGAACTTAGAAGCAAAATCCTGAACAAAATGCTAGCAAATAGGATCCAGCAATACACCAAAAAATTAGCCACCATGACCAAGTGGGATTCAAACCAGAGATGCAAGGCTGTATTTGCACATCAATAAATATGATACACCACATAAATAAAATGAAGAATAAAAACCACGTGATCATATCAATAGATGCCAATAAAGCCTTCTACATATCCACCATCTATTTCTGATAACAATGCTCAGCAATGTGGAAATAGAAAGATCATATCTAGACATAATAAAGACCATATATGAACAACCTACAGCCAACATAATACTCAATGGGCAAAAACTTAAAGCATTTTTCTTAAGAAAAGGAACAAGGCAAGGATGCCCACTTTTGCCACTCCTATTTAACATAGTACTGGAAGTCTTAGCAACAACAATCATACAGGAAGAATAAATAAAAGGGATCCAAATTGAAAAGGAGAAAATAAAACAGTCATCATTTGCATATGACATGATACTATATGTAGAAAACCCCAAAGAACCCATTAAAAATTTACTAGACTTAATAAATAAATTTGGAAAAGTAGCAGGATTCAAAATTAACATCAAGAAATCAATGGCATTCTTAAACACCAATGATGAACTCACAGAATGGAAAACTAAGACAACATACCATTTACCATTGTGACAAAAAAATTTAAAATATCTAGAAATAAACTTAACCAAAGAAATAAAAGATCTATTCGCAGAAAACTACAGGTCATTGAAAAAAGCAATAGAGGATGATATAAAACAGTGGAAGCACATATATTCATAGATTGGAAAAATTAACATCATTAAAATGTCCATAGTACCCAAAGCAATCTATAGATTCAATGGAATCTTCATCAAATTACCAATGACTTACTTTACTGAATTAAAACAAGTACTTCAAATGTTTATATGAAACCAATAAAGACCTCGAATAGTCATAGCAATCTTTAAAAAGAACAACAAAGTCAGAGGGATCACATTACCAGATTTCAGGTTCTTCCACAAAGCCACTGTAATCAAAACAGCCTGGTACTGGTACAAGAACAGGCATATAGACCAGTGGAACAGAACAGAAAACCCAGAAATGAACCTGAGGCAATATGCTCAATTAATATTTTACAAAGTTGGCAAGAGCACACAGTGCAGTAAGGACAGCCTCTTTAATAAATGGTGTTGGAAAAATTGGACAGCTACTTGCAGAAAAATAAAACTAGACCATCAACTTACACTCTACACAATAATAAACCCAAAATGGATAAAAGACCTAAATGTGACTCATGAATCCATAAAAATCCTAGAAGAAACTGTAGGCAACAAAATTTCAGACATTATACGCAGCAGAATTTTCACTGATATATCACCTAAGGAAATAGAAACAAAGGAGAAAATGAATATATAGAACTCCATCAAACTCAAAAGCTTCTACACAGCAAAAGATACAATCATCAAAACAGAAAGGCTATCCACTGTATGGGAGAGCATAATTGCCAATGATATATCAGATAAGGAGTTAATTTTCAATATATAGAGAGAGCTCATACAACTCAACAAAAGGAAGAAAAAGAACCTAATTAAAAAATGGGCAGAGGAACTAAACAGACATTTCTCCACCCAGGACATATAAAAGGCTCAGAGATATATGAAGAAATGCTCAACATCACTAATCATCAGAGAGATGCAAATTAAAACAACAATAAGGAATCACCTCACACCTGTCAGAATGGCCACCATCAACAAATCATCCAACAACAAGTGTTGGTGAGGGTGTGAAGAAAAGGGGACTCTAGTACACTGCTGGTAGGAATGCAGACTGGTGCAGCCACTATGAAGAACAATATGGTGTTAACTCAAAAAATTAAGAATGAAACTTTCATTTGACCCAGTGATCCCACTTCTAGGAATATACCCTAAGAAGCCTGAAACACCAATCAGAAAGAATATATGTACCCCCATGTTTGTAGCAGCACTATTTACAATTGCTAAGATTTGGAAATAGCCCAAGTGTCCATCAGAAGATGAAAGGATAAAAAGCTGTGGTACATATACACAATGGAGTACTACGCAGCTGTAAGAAAGAAAGATAACTTATCCTTTGAGACTACATGAAGGGACCTGTAAAGCATCATCCCAAGTGAAAGAAGCCAAATGGAGAAAGACAAGTATTATATGATCTTATTTGTGGAATATAATGAACATAACTGTCTGAGGAATGGGGTAGTCCCACAGTTGTGGAAGTGGGGTACAGACTGACAATCCCCAGAAGATAGAGTGATGAGGGATAGATAAACCACAGAACTTATATGCATGTATGCATCAACAATGAACATGGACATCAATGCTTGGGACAGGGCAGGGAAGAATGGGGAGGGGCAAATCAGTGGAGGGGAAAGGAGAAACATCTGTATCAAAAATTAATTAATCAAAAAAAGAAATAAAATTTTTTCAAGCAAACGGATAGCAACATAAAGCTGAGGAAATAATACTCATGTCTCATACAATAAATTTCAAAATGAAGGTCAAAACTAGAGGCAAGAAAGACCACTACATAATATTGAAAGGATCTATTCAATAGAAAGATATAACCTTGGTAAACTTCTATGCACCCAGTATTAAAGCACCAATGTATATAAAAACATTTTTGAGGACTTTAAAGAGAAATCAACAACAATACAATCATAGTAGAAGACCTCAATACTCCACTATGATCACTGAATACATCTTCTAGACAAAGAAACAAACAAGAAAACACAATCTTAAACAAAATGCTAGATCAAATAAATTTAATAGATAGCTACAGAGAATTTCACCACAAAACTGAAGAATTTACATTTCTTTTAAGTACACATAGGACATTCTCAAAGACCACATGTCATGACACATGTCTCTAAAAATTCAAGAAGATTGAAATCATATTAATCATCTTCTCAAATCACAATGACATAAAACTAGAAATCAACTGCAACAAGAACATGCAAAAAAAATTGAAAACATGGAAGCTAAATATCAGGTTATTGAACATTAAATGGGTTACCATGGAAATCAAAAAAGAAATTAAAAACTTCCTGAAAACCAATTAAAACAAACATAAAACAACACAAAATTTATAAAATGCAGTGAAAGCAGTTCTGAGAGGGTAGTTCATAGCACTACAGGCCTATCTCAAAAAAACAAACAACAAAAAAATGTCTAATAAACTATCTAACCTCACAAATTAAATAAATAGAAATCAAACAAACAGAAAAAGTAGAAAAAAAAGATATAGTAAAGATCAGAGCAGAAATAAATGACAGGGAGACAAAAAAAATCAATTAAAAAATTAATAAAAAACATAGAGGGTTTTTTGAAAAAATAAACTAGATTGGTAAACTTTTAGCTAGACATACCAAGAAACAAAGAGAGAAAACACAAATACACAAAATCAGAAATGAAAGAGAAAAAATAAAAACTGTCAACACAGAAATACAACAGATTGTTAACAAATATTATGAACAATTATACAGAAACAAATTCGACAATCTAAGCAAAATGGACCAATTTCTAGAAACACATTGTCTCCCAAAAAGAACCAGAAAGAGATAGAAAACTTAAAACACCAATAACAACAGAAGAAATTGAAAAAGTAATCAAAACTCTTCCAACAAATAAAAGCCCAGGCCCAGACGGCTTCATGCAGGAACTTTACTGAACATTCAAAAAGAACTAATACCCGTTCCTCTCAAACTATTTCAAAAAATTCAAGAAGAAGAAATACTTCCAAACTCATTTAAGAGGCCAGAATAATTCTAAATCCAAAATCATAAAAAGACACTACAAAGAAAAAAACTACAGAACAACATCGCTGGTGAATATAGATGCCAAAATACTGAACAAAATATTAGCAAATCCAATCTAGCAATTCATCATCAAAAAAAAATCCTGCACCATGAACAAGAGGGATTTATCCCAGGGATGCAAGACTGATACAATATTTTCAAATCAATAAATATGATACAACCACATAGACAAAATAAAAAATAAAAATACAATGATCATATCAATAGACACTGAAAAAGCATTTGACAAAATCCAGCATCATTTCTGATAAAAACACTTAATCTGTAAATAAAAGAATCATATCTCAACATAATAAAGGCCAAATATGAAAGACCTACAGCCCACATCATACTCAATGGGGAAATATTAAAAGAAATACCCTTAAGAACAGGAACAAGAAAAGGATGTCTACTTTTGCTAATCTTATTTAACATAGTACTGAAAGAGTTAGCCACAGCAATCAGACAGAAATAAAAAATAAAAGGGATCTAAATGGGAGAGGAGAAAGTAAAACTGTCATTATTCGTAGATGAAATGATACTATACGTAGAAAACCCCAAAAGGACTCCATCAAAAATTTACTAGACTTAATAGATAAATTTGGCAATGTAGCAGGATACAAATTAACATGAAAAAATTGATTGCAAACGTATACACCAATGATGAACTCACAGAAAGAGAAACTAAGAAAACAATTCCATTTACCATCGCAGGAAAAAAATTAAGATATCTAGAAATAAACCTCACCAGAAAAATAAAGAACCTATTTGCAGAAAAGTACAGGTCATTTAAGATAAGAGAGGAAAATATAAAAAAGTGAAAGTACATACCTTGTTCATGAATTGGAAGAATGAGCATCATTAAAATGTCCATACTACCCAAAGCAATCTGTAGATTCAATGCAATCCCCATCAAAATACCACCGACATACTTCACAGAACTAGAACAAGTACTTTAAAAGTTCATATGGAACCAAAATAGTCTTTGAATAGCCACAGCAGTCTTGAAAAAGAAGAACAAAGTAGGAGGGATCACATTACCAGATATCAGGTTATACTACAAAGCTACTGTAATCAAAACAGCCTGGTACTGGTACAAGAACACGCATATAGACCAGTGGAACAGAACAGAGAATGCAGAAATGGACCCACGGCAATATGCTCAATTAATATTTGACAAAGGTGGCAAGAGCATACAGTAGAGTAAGAACAGCTTCTTTAATAAATGGTGCTGGGAAAATTGGACAGCTACATACAGAAAAATAAAACTAGAACATCAACTTACACCCTACCGAAGAATAAACTCAAAATGGATAAAAGACTTAAATGTGACTCATGAATCCACAAAAGTCTTAGAAGAAGCTGGAGGCAGCCCTGGCTGGTTTGGCTCAGTGGTTGGAGCGTCGGCCTGCGGTACAGAGAGATCCGGGTTCGGTTCCTGCTAAGGGCCTCGGTTGCAGTTTGTCCCTGGCCCTGGTTGGTCGTGTGAGTGGCAGCCACTCAATGTGTCCCTTCACATTGATGTTTCTCTCTCTCTCTCTCTCTCCCTCCCGCTCTATCTGAACAAAAAATGGAAAAAATGTCCTCGGGTGAGGATAAAAAAAAGAAACTGGAGGCAAAAAATTTTAGACATCATAGGCAACAGAATTTTTATTGTTCAAAAAAAATTATGCACCATGACCAAGTGGAATATCACTTAAGGCAACAAAGAATAAATTAACACATGGGACTACATCAAACACTAAAGCTTCATCATCACTAAATACAATCATCAAAATGAAAAGGCAACCAACTGTATAAGAGAGCATTATTGCTAATGATATATCAGGTAAGGGATTAATTTTTAATATATGTACAGTGTTCATACAACTCAACAGAAGTAAGACAAAACCTTAATTAATAAATTGGCAGAGGAACTAAATAGAGACATATTAATACAGGACATACAAATAGCTAAGAGACATGTGAAGAAATGCTCAACATCACTAATCATCAGAGAGATGCAAATTAAAACAACAATGAGGTATCACCTCACACCTATTAGAATGGCCGCCATCAACAAATTATCAAGCAAGAAGTGTTACTGAGGGTGTGGAGGAAAGGGGACACTGCTGGTGGGAATGCAGACTGGTGCAGCCACTATGGAAAACAATATGGTGTCACCTCAAAAAATTAAAAATTGATCTTCCATTTGACCCAGTGATCCCACTTTTAGGAGTGTACCCTAAGAAGCCTAAAACACCAATCAGAAAGAATGTATGTTCCCTCATGTTCATAGCAGCACTATTTACAATAGCTAAAATCTGGAAACAGCCCAAATTTCCATCAGTAGATGACTGGATAAAAAAGCAGTGGTACATATACACAATGGAGTACTATGCAGCTGTAAGAAAGAAAGATCTTTTATTTTTTGAGATGACATGGGATGATCTGGAAAGTATTATCCTAAGCAATAAAACCCCAAAAGAGAAAGACAAATACTGTATTACATGATCTCACTATTTGTTTAATATAATGAACACAACAGTCTGAGGAATGCTGTAGTTCCAGAGACGTGGAAGTGGGGTACAAACTCACAATCCCCTGAATAGGGGTAGGGGAGAGATAAACCACAGAACTTATATGCATGTGTGTATACAAAATGGACATGGACAAGAAAGGTGGGGACAAGGTTGAGAGGGAGGGGTAGGGGGGAATCAGTGTGTGAAAAAGAAGAAATATCTGTAACAAAAATAAATTAATTAAAACAATGTTTTGAGTTTATCACAAAGCTCAAAACCACTTTATAAAACATTTTCTGGCCCTGGCCGGTTTGGCTCAGCAGTTAGAGCACCCGCCTGCGGTCCAGAGAGACCCGGGTTCAGTTCCCGCTAAGGGCACATACCTCGGTTTCAGTTTGTCCCCGGCCCTGGTTGGTCATGCAGGTGGCAGCCACTCGATGTGTCCCTTACACATCGATGTTTTCCTCTCTCTTTCTCTTCCTCTCTCTCCCTCCCACTCTATCTGTACAAAAAATGTCCTCGGGTGAGGATAACAAACAAACAAACAAACAAAAAACAAACAAACAAACAAAAACATTTTCTGTAAAAACCATCTTACTTCAGTGTGAAATAGCAAAGCATTATTAAACACATTCAACTTGTTGCACAGTTGTGAAAACAGTCGACAGTTTAATGTGCTTACCTTTACAAAACTGACAGAACTTATGATTTTTTTTTATTTTTTGTATTGGCAGCATTTTTGTTTGCTAATATTTGCTGATGAATTATACCGTGAATTTTGACGATTTATGGTGACTCGTTCAGAGCCAAACATTGAAATCTAGGTCCACATCTGAGCATCGCCAGAGTGCCATCTGTGCAACACCACAAATCTCTTTTCAAGAGATCTTATGCTCTTTCAGAGATGAACCTACTGTGTTAAATACATCATGTGCAGTAGTTGTCATTTAAAGAATTATGTAAAAACGAAACTCATCTGTAAAATCATCATTTTTAATATACCTCATGTAAACCAGTAACTGTGAACAGTTTGCAACATCTGTAGATTCATCAAGCTGCATGCTAAATATTGGAAGTGGACCAGGTTTAATTTTCTGATTACCTGATGAAGAATATTAGCAGATATGTTATCTATTTTTCTGCAGACAATGTTATTAGATAAGAAAATTGCACTCAATTTCATAACAAATTTTTCTCTGATTATAACTTGAACAATGTCTTTGGCTGCTAGCAACAGTAAATCCTCAGCAATGTTGTGAGGTTTTATAGCTCTGGTGATTCTGAGTGCCACCACGTATAAAGCTTCAACAGCTGCTACATTTTGTTTGTGGTACTTGCTACCATTGTCAACTCTGGCTTACTTGAGTCCATCAGCTTTGCTTCTAAAATAGTTGGTATCCTTGCTGGCAAAGTTCAGATGCTTATTATCAAAATGGTGTTTTAGTTTGTTCAGCGTTAAAGTTTTGGCTGATAGAACTTCACCACAAATAACACATTGCAGTTTCTCATTTCCTGCTGTAATTGAGGTAAAACCATACTGTAAAAAATCCTCATTATATTATCTTTTCTTAACATTCTTCTCTGCACAATCCATTGTCATGCGATGGTTTGCTAATGAAAATAATATATGACGATAGTTTTATTGATACAAAAGATGATACATGGCATAGTTTAGTCAATACAGTTAATTAAGTTTTCTATAATTTACCAAAAAGAAAAAAAGAAAAGAAAAGAAAGAAAACGGAAAGAATCAGAAGAAAACTGAGAAAACAAAGGTAATGGGGAGAAATAAGAGAGAAAAGAGGATGCAGATAACAAGGCAAATTTAAATATAGAGAAGAAAAATCGGAGAAATTAAGGAGAAAACAGAGAGAACACAGAATAAAGATATTCAGAAGAAAGGGGAAAGAATAGAGAAAATGAAGAAAATCAGAAGGGGAGAAAGGGCAGAAAATGAAAAGGTTCAAGGGAGAGAAAAGTGAAAGCAGAAAGCAAGAGAAAAAGATGAGAGAGCAGAAAATAAAATAACAGAAAATTATAGAAGAAAGGAGAGAATGCAGAAATCAAAGAGAATTAAGAAAGAGATAAAAGAAAGAAAGCAAACAAACAAACAAAAATATTCAACCAAGAGAAGATATAATGCAGAAAATTAGGTAATAGGAAAATAGAGAAGAGAATGCAGAACTCAGAAAGAATCTAAAAAGGGGGAGAAAAGACAAAAAATAGAAGAAAGAGAGACAGTAGAGAAGGAAAAAAAATGGAAAAAATTAGAAAGAAAGCAGAGAGTGCAGAAAATAAAAAATAAAAAAACAAAAAAACAAAGGAGAGAAGAGAGAATGCAGAAAACAAAAAGAATCAGAAGAAGAAAGGTAAGAACGCAGGTAACAGTGATAATCAGAAGATAAAGGAGAGAATGCATAAAAGAAAAAGAATCAGCAGTTAAAAGAAAGTAAAAAAATTCCAAAGAGAAAGGGAGAGGCAGAAAACAAAAAGAATCAAACAAAAAAAGAAATAATGCAAAAAAAAAAAAAAAAAAAACAACAACAAAGAGAATCAAAATACAGAAGAGAAAATGCAGAGGACGAAAAGAATTAGAAGAAAAAAAGACAATGCTGAAAATGGAGAAAATTAGAAGAGGAGAGAACACAGAAAATGAAGAGAATCATGTGAGAAAGTAGAGAATACAGAAAATAGAGAAAATTAGGAGGGAGAGAAGTGAATGTAGATAATAAAGAAAATCAAAAGAGAGAGAATAGAATGTAGAAAATGGACAAAATCAAAAGACTGTGTAGAGAATGCAAAAAAAAAAAAAGAAAAGAAAGAGAAAGAGAATCAGGAGAAAGTGAAGAGAACTCATAAAACCGAGCCAACCAGGAGAGAGTGAAAACAGAGTTAGAGAACTAAGTAACCAGAGAGTATCAGAAAATTGTATAGAATGTAGAAAATGGTGAAAACCAAGAAAGAGTGTAGAGAATGTTGAAAATGATGAGACCCTGTTGAGAGTTTAGCAAACCCAGAAAATAGAGAATCAGGAAGATAGTGGAAGGTATGACAGAGGCAAGAATGTGAGCAGGTGTGATAGTGAGTGTGTGTAAATGCAAGCATGGATGTCAAATATTGAGCAGAGGCAGAAGGTTTCTGTGTTGTGAAGAAGAAATAGCCAGCTAATATAGTTAGCAGTGTGTCAGTGAGGTTTTCCTCATGTGACCAGGAGTTCCTGCCATTTTGGAAGATCCTGGTGTTCCCTGGAAGAAGAAAGTGAGAAGGGGCTAGGGCCAAGTGACCTGAGTCTACCAGAAAACTTTGTACCATCAGTTCAGTGGACCAGCACACAGTATAGGTGCCATCTAGGTGCCTGCTGCAGTAGCAGACACCAGCAGGAATCTGAGCACCATTCCTGACAGCAAAAGCCTAAGTTAAACCTGCTATTTCCCCAATAGCAGCAGTGACTGGGCGGGGGTGGGGGAGTGCATGAAGCTTTACCTCTAACAGCAGTGGAGGCTCAGGGATTCTCAGAAAGTGCAACACATTCCTAAAAGCATTAGTTCCAGTTTGGGAGCTAAGCACCTATCCCCACACCAACAGTGCCTGGGTGGAACTGGAGCTCCACAACCAACAGACAGGAGTAGCTCAGATAAGCAGCTGGCACCCATCTTCAGTGACATCGGCAGAGGCTGATTAAGAGAAGTACCCCAGCCTAAGCAGCAAGACTCGGGCACCCAAGACCTGCCCTTCACAACTGCAGCAGCAGATTTGAAGTGGAACACCTCCCTCCAGCAGCAGCAAAGTCCCAGATGTGAAGGATCCACAGCCCTCAAAAGCAGCAAAAAATTTAAACCGAGAGTACCCCCTGGCAACAGCTGAGGCAGTAGCAGTGCCAACCAGAAGCTGACACTCGCCTCCAGCAGTGAGTGATCAGGAGCTGAGCCCCATCAGGCTGCAGCATATTTCAAAAGTACATCTGCAGAACCCAGGCACACCAGCAGTGTATCAGCATACCCCATCAATTCCAACAGAATTTTAGTGAGATTCCACACACTTAGGAGATCCCCAGCTGAACCTACACACCCCACCCAAACACCAGCTAGACACATTCACCTCAGCAGCATGCCAGCGAAACTCACAAACCCTAGTGGCATTCCAGTTACACCCAGGCACTCTAGCAGAGAACCAGCAGTTTCCCACGCATCTGGCAGCACACCAGCTGGTACCCACACACCCTAGGCTGTAGCAGCAGCACAAATTGGCAGCTGAGATCCATTGCCAGCAGTATTTTTACCGGGTGATCAGGAGCAGTGCCACAGCTCAAACAGCAACAAGACTTGGAAATTCATGACCAGCACTACAAATCAAAAACAGCCATCAGTAGTCAATCCTACAGGACACACAGCAGGCAAGAGGTGCCAACATCAAAACAGTCTGGGATGAGCAGCAGCCTTATTGGATACACACCAACCTTCCTACACACTTCAGAATCCCTCACCAGGCCTAAAACTACCAGTATGCTAAAATGGATGAGGAAGGAAGGAAGGAAGGGAGGGAGGGAGGGAGGGAGGGAGTGAGGGAGGGAGGGGCAACAGAAATTACCAGAAGAAAAAACTACACTAGAAGAAAGCAACTTATAGATAAAGGATTCAAAGCACTGATTGTAACAGTGCTCAGACAATTTAGTGAGACCTACAAGCAACTTAGTAAGAATTATAAAAAGCTCCCTGGGAACTACTTCAGCTTAAAAAAAAAAGGTAGAAGCTATGCATAAAAATCAAGAGATAATCAAAAAAGACATATCTGTTATGAAAAATACCTTAGAAGGGTTCAGTAGTACATAAGAAGCTAAAGACCAAATTAGCAAAGTAGAAGACAAGGTTAAAAAACAACAACAAAAAAACAAAACAAAACAAAAAACAAAAAAAACCACCCAAATAGAGTAGCAAATTGGAAAAAAAAAAATTAAAAAGCAGGAAAATTTAAGGGAGTTGTAGGATAATATAATATGTAGAAACATTTGCATTCTAGGTGTACTGGAAGGAGAAGAATCAAAGAAAGATATAAAGAATCTGTTTCAATGAATAATAACAGAATACTTTTTTATATTGATGAAAAAAAAATTCACACAAGTCCAGAAAAAAAAGCCCCAAGCAAGATGAACCCCTGAACACCCACAGGTAGACACATCATAATAAACATGGTGAACATTAAAGACAAAAAAATAATTTTAAAGAAAGCAAAGAAGAGACAGAAAGTTACCTACAAAGAAGCTCCCATTAATCTGTCTGCTGATTTCTCAATAGAAAGGATGCAGACCAGAAGGGAGTGGCATGAAGTGTACAAAGTAATGCAAGGCAAGGGTCTGAATCCAGGACTACTTCAAGGCTACCATTTAAAATTGAAAAAGAGCTTCACAGATTAAAAATGAAAAGCTAAATCAATTTACCACCATCAAACCAGCACTGCAAAACTACAAAAAGAACTGTGTTAAAAAGAATAAACAGAGAGAAAGTGAGAGGAACACGGGCATCAAATAAAAATGTCAACTAATAACTATTAATAATAATCTTAAATGTAAATGGCTTACATGCTTCAATGAAAAGATATAGGGTAGCTGATTGGATAAATAAAAACACAACCCAAACACAGTCCACCAGTGTCCCAGACCACAACACAAGATGCACACAGGATAAAAGTGAAGAAATGGAAAAAAAATTTTTTCTAAGGAAATGGAAATAAAAATAATTCATGGTGTAGAAATACTCATATCTGACGAGATAGATATAAAAACGAGGACCATAATAAGAGACAAAGAAGCTCACTACATAATATTTAAAAGATCAATCCAACAGGAGAATATAATACTGGTAAATATATATGCAACAAATACAAGAGCACCAAAATGTAATAAAAAAACTTTGGGAGAACTTCAAGAAAAAGATCAATAGGAATAAAATAACACTGGCTGACTATAACACACCACTGATATACTAAATAGATCTAGACAAAAACTAACAATGATATAGAGTCTTTAAATGACAAACTAAATTAGTTAAACATACTTGATATTTATAAAACATTTCACCCCAGCTTCAGATTATACATTCTTCTCAAGTGCACACGGGACCTTCTCAGAGACAGACCACATGTTGGGACACAAAGTAGGTTTCTACAAATTCAAGAGAATTGAAATCATATCAAGCATCTTCTCACATCACAATGACATAAAGCTAAAATTCAAAAATATTGAAACATTTGGAGAAAAATAGCATCTTATTAAAGAACAAATGTGTTACCAATGAGATTAAGAAAAAAATTTTAAAATTTCTGGAAAACATAAAAAAAGAAATACAACACAAAATCTGTGGGATGCAGCAAAGGCAGTCCTGAGAGGGAAGTCCATAGCATTGCAGGCCTACCTCAAGGAAGAGGAAAAATTCTAATTGACTTTCTAACCCTACAACTTAAAAAATTAGAAAGTAAACAAACAAAAAACCCAGAGCAAGTGAAAAAAAAGAAATAGTAAAAAATAGAACAGAAGTAAACAACATAAAGACTAAAAAAATAAATTAATTAAAAGATCAATTAAACAAAAGGTAGTTCTTTGAAAAGAAAAATATTGATAAACTTTTAGCCAGACTCACCAAGAAACAAGAAGAGAAGAACCAAATAAACAAAATCAAAAACAAAAGAGGAAAAGTAATAACTGACTCCACAGAAATACCAATGATTATCAAAACATGCTTTGAACAATTATATGCCAACAAATTGGACAATCTAGGAAAATTGACAAATTTCTAGAAACACATAGTCTCCCAAAACTGAAACAGGAAGACACTGAAAACTTGAACAGAATAGAAACAACTAAAAAAATGTAAAATGTGTTACCTCAAAAATTAAAAATTGAACTTCCATTTGACCCAGTTGATCCCACTTCTAGGAATATACCCTAAGAAGGCTGAAACACCAATCAGAAGGAATATATGTACCCCTGTGTTCATAACAGCACTATTTACAATAGCTAAGATCTGGAAACAGCCCAAGTGTCCATCAGTAGACGAATGGATAAAAAAGCTGTGGTACATATGAACAATGGAGTACTACGCAGCTGTAAGAAAGAGAGATCTCTTATCCTTTGAGACTACATGGAGGGACCTGGAAAGTATTATCCTAAGTAAAACAAGCCAAACAGAGAAAGACAAGTATCATATGATCTCACTTATTTGTGAAATATAATGAACATAACCATCTGAGGAATGGGGTAGTCCCAGAGATGTGGAAATAGGGTACAGACTGACAATCCCCAGAAGAGAGGGTGGTGGGGAAGAGATAAACCACAGAACTTATATGCATATATGCATGAACAGTGGACATAGACAACAAACTGGGAACAGGGCAGGGAGGGAGGAGGAGGGGGGAATCAGTGGGGGGAAAAGGAGAAACATCTGTAACAAATATGAATTAATAAAAAAATAAATTAAATATAAAAATAATAAATAATAAATATATATATATATTTAAAAAAAAAAAGATGTTATTAAGAAACTCCCAGCAAAAGGAAGCCCAGACACAGATGTCTTGACAGGGGAGTGTTACCAAACATTAAAAAAAGATGTAATAGCCATTCTCCTCAAACTATTCTGAAAAATCCAAGAAGACAAAAAACTCCAAACTTATTTTATGAGGCCAGAATAATTCTAATTCCAAAATCAGATAAAGATATTACAAGGAAAGCAAACTACAGGTCAATATCATTGAGGAACACAGATGCCAAAATCCTTAACCAAACATTAACGAATCAGATCCAGCAATACATCAAAAAAAATATTTTTCATATTAAAGTGAGATTTATTTTAGGGATGTAAAAATAACACAATATTTGCAAATCAATGTGATACAGCACATAAACAAAATTAAAGATAAAAACCATAAAATCTTATCAATAGATACTGCAAAAGCATTTGACAAAAATCTAACACCTATTTCTAATAGGAAAAGCTCACCAATGTGGAAAGAGAGAGATCATATCTCAACATAATAAAGGCCATATATGAAAAACCTATAGTCAACATCATACCCAATGGACAAAAACTAACAGCATTTTCCTTAAAAACAGAAGCAAAACAGAGGTGTGCAATTTGACCACTCTTATTTAACACAGAAGTAAAAGTCTTAGCCAGAGTAATTAGACATGAAAAAAAATATTAAAATGATCCAAATCGAAAAAGAGAAGGTGAAAAAATTGCTAGTTGCAGATGACATAATATTGTGCATAGAGAACCCTAAGACTCCATAAAAATCTACTAGATAAAAAATGAATTTGGCAAAAAAGCAGTGTACAAAAGTAACTTCAAGAAATTGATGGCATGCATATACACCAGCAATCAACTAACAAGAAGAGAAACTAAAAAAAAATTTTCATTTAGTTTTGTGGTACAAAAAAATAAATTATGATACTTATAAATATACTTAACCAAAGAAGTAAAAAAACTTTTTTCAAAAAAACTGTCATTGAAAAAAGAAATAAAGATATAAAAAAGTGGAAGCATATGCCATGTTCATGAATTGAAATAATTAACATCACTAAAATGTTTATACTACCCAAAGCAACGTATAGATTCAATGTAATCCCCATTAACATACCAATGACATATTTTACAGAACCAGAACAAATACTGCAAAAGTGTATATGAAACCAAAAGAGACCCCGAATATCCACAGCAATCTTAAAAAACAAAACAAAGCAACAACAACAAAAACAATTTAGGAGGGATCAGTATACCAAATATCAGGTTATACTACAAAGCCAATCTAATCAAAACAGCCTGGTACTGGCACAAGGATAGGCAGATAGACCAATAGAACAGAATAGAGAACCCAAAAATTGATCCAAGACAATAGCCTCAATTAATATTTGACAAAGGTGTCAAGAGCCTACAGTAGAGTCTAAACAGTCTCTTCAATAAATTGTGTTGAGAAAATTGAACAGCTACTTGCAAAAAAATAAAGCTAGAATGCCAATTTACATCATACACTAGAATAAACTCAAAATGGATAAAAGACTTAATTAAATGTAACACGTGAATCTATAAAATTTCCCCCAAAAAATGTAGACAACAAAATTTAGACATTATATGACACAGAATCTTTACTGATACAACACCTAAGGCAACAGAAAAAAAGGGAAAAAATGAACACATGGAACTACATTAAACTAAAAGCTTCTGCACAGCAAAAGAAACAATCATTAAAACAAAACAAAACAAAAATTCCACTACATGGGAGACCATAATTGCCAATGATCATTCAGATAAGGGGTTAATTTCCAAAATATACAGAGTGCTCTTACAACTCAACAAAAGGAAGACAAGAAACCAATTAATAAATGGGCAGAGGACCTAAATAGATACCTCTCCAAAAAAAGGACATACAAATGGCCAAAAGACATATGAAGAAATGCTCAACATCACTAATCATCAGAGAGATGCAAATTAAAACAGCTATGAGGTATCACCTCACACCTGTCAGAATGGCCACCATCAACAAATCATCAAACAACGTGTTGGTGAGAGTGTGGAGAAAAGGGGACTTTAGTAAACTGCTGGTGGGAATGCAGACTGTTGCAGCCACTGTGGAAAACACTATGGTGTTACTTCAAAATGTTAAAAATTGAGCTGCCATTTGACCCAGTGGGCCTACTTCTAGGAATATACCCTAAAAAACCTGAAGGACCAATCAGAAAGTATATGTTCATAACATGTTCATAACATATATTCATAACCCTATGTTCATAACAGCAGTATTTACAATAGCTAAGACATGGGAACAACCCAAGTGTCCATCAGTAGATGAGTGGATTAAAAAGCAATGTACACAATGGAATACTATGCAGCTGTTATAAATGAAGATCTTTTATTTTTTGAGATGGCATGGAAGGATGTGAAGAGTATTATGCTCAGAGAAAGAAGTCTAGCAGAGAAAGACAAATATAAAATAATCCCACCCATTTGTGAAATATAATAAACTAAACAAACTACTGTACAAAATTAACCCAGAGACATAGAGGTGGGGTACAGACTGAAAAGTTTAAGAGAAGGGGAACTTGTGGGGAAATAGACAAACCATAGAACCTATGTGCATGTATGCATAACCAATAAATATAGACAACAAAGCTGGGAATGGGGTGCATGGGAAGGGGAGTAGTGTGCCAATGGCGAAAAAAATGAGAAATATCTGTAACAAAAACAAATTAATAAATAAAATTTTAAAAAGACTAATCAAAATCTACTACCCTTAATAACTAAATTTGGCAAAGTAGCAAGATACAAAATTAACATAAAAAAATCAATGCAATTCTTATACTCCAATGAAAAATTCACAGAAATAGAAACTAAAAAAAAAAAAAAAAAAAAAAATCCCATTTAAAATGGTGTAAAAAAAAATTAAGATACCTAAAAATACACTTGACCAAAGAAGTAAAGAACCTATTCACAAAAAACTACAGGTAATTGAAAAAAAGAAATAGAGGAAGATATAAAAACTGCAAGCACATACTTGTTGCTGTATAATTGTTCATAATATTGCCGTGGCAATATATGGATTTTTTTAGTTTCTTTTTCTGTGAGTTTATCATTGGTGTATAAGAATGCCATAGATTTTTTGACATTAAATTTGTATCCTGCTACTTTGCCAAATTTATTTATTAAGTCTAGTAAAGTTTTGATGGAGTCTTTGGGGTATTCTACGTATGGAATGATGACATCTGGAAATAATGTCAGTTTTACTTTCGTTTTTCCAATTTGGATCCCTTTTATTTTTTATTCATGTCTGATTGCTGTGGCTATGACTTCCAGTACTATGTTAAATAAAAGTGGCAAAAGTGGGCATTCCTATCTTGTTCCTGTTCCTAAGGAAAATGTTTAAAGTTTCTTCCCATTGCTGGATTATGTCGAATGCTTTTCCAGTATCTATTGATATGATCATGTGGTTTTTATTCTTCATTTTGTTTATGTGGTGTATCACATTAATTAATTTGTAAATATTGTACCAGCCTCGCATCTCTGAAATGAATCCCACTTGGTCATGGTGAATAATTTTTTTGATGTATTTCTGGGTTTGATTTGCTAGTATTTTCTTTGGGATTTTGGTGTCTGTGTTCATCAAGTATATTGGCCTGTAGTTTTTTGTCTGTTTGTTTTTTCTTTGTTGTGTCTTTTTCTGGTTTTGAGATTAGAATTATGCTGGCCTCATAAAACAAGTCTGCAAGTCTTTCTTCTTCTTTGATTTTTTGAAATAGTTTGAGGAGAATGAATGTTAGTTCTTTTTTGAATGTTCCATAAAACTTCCCCATGAAGCCATCCGGGCCCGGGCTTTTGTTTGCTGGGAGAGTCTTGATTATTTCTTCATTTTCGTTAGTTCTTATTGGTCTGTTCAAGTTTTCTATCTCTTCCAGGTCCAGTTTTTGGAGACTATGTTTCTAGAAATTTGTCCATTTGGCTTAGATTGTCAAATTTGTTGCCATATAAGTGTTCACAGTAGTTGTTAACAATCTTTTGTATTTCTGTGGTGTCATTTGTTATTTCTCCTCTTTCATTTCTGATTGTGTGTATTTGGTTTCTCTCTCTGTTTCTTGGTGAGTCTAGCTAAGGTTCCATCAATCTTGTTTATCTTTTCAAAGAACAAGCTCTTTGTTTTTTTGATCCTTTGAATTGTTTTGTTTTGTGTTTTGTTTTGTTTTGTCTTCATGTTATTTCTGCTCTGTTCTTTACTATTTTCTTTCTTCTACTTGCTCTGGGGTTTTCTTTTTCTTTCTTTTTTTTCTCTTTCTAGTTCTTTAAGGTGTGAGGTTAGTTAGTCTATTAGAGATTTTCTTTGTTTCTTCAGTAGGTCTATAGTGCTATAAACTTTTCTCTCAGAACATCTTTCACTGCATCCCATAGATTTTGTGTTGTTGTGTCTTTGTTTTCATTGGTTCCCAGGAAACTTTAATTTCTTCCTTGATCGCCCCTGTAATCCATTTATTGTTCAATAACATTCTATTTAGCCTCCATATTTTTAATTTAGCCTCCATATTTTTTAATTCTTCTGTAGAGGGTCTATCTAGTGATGTCATCAGGTTGTTAAAGTCACCTCCTATGATTGTTTTGCAGTTGATTTTCCCTTTGAAGTCCTCCAAAAGATTCAAATACATGTTGGTGCTCCTAAATTGAGTGCATATGATTACCAAGGTTATATCTTCCTGTTAGATCCTACCAATATTATGTAGTGGCTTTCTTTGTTTCTAGTTATGGCCTTCATTTTAAAATCTACTTTATCAGATATGAGTATTGCTACCCCAGCTTTTGTATTGCGTTCCGTTTGCTTGGAAGATTTTTTCTGTCCGTTCACTTTCAACCTATGTGAGTCTTTTGTTGTGAGGTGGGTTACTTGTAAACAACATATATGTGAGTCATGCTTTCTTATCCAGTCAGCTACTCTGTGTCTTTTTATTGGAGCATTCAAACCATTCACATTTAAGGTGATAATTGATATGCACTAATCTATTGCCATTTTTGTTTAGTGTTTGTGTGTATTTTCTATTTTTTCTATCAATTACAATAGTTATTTTAGCATATCTTGCAGTGCTGGTTTGGTGGTAATATATTCTCTTAGCCTTTTTATTGTCTCAGAAGCTTTTTATTTGACCGTCTATTTTGAATAATAGCCTTGCTGGGTAGAGTAGTCTTGGATTCAGATGCTTGTTTTTCATGACCTCGATTACCTCATGCCATTCCCTTCTGGCCTGTAGTGTTTCTGTTGAAAAGTCAGCTGAAAGCTTTATGTTGTTTTTTTTTTTTTGGAGGTAACCTGTTGCTTATCTCTTGCTGCCTTTAGGATTCTCACTTTGTCTTGAATTTTTGGCAATTTAATTACTATGTGTTTTGGTGTGGGCCTGTTTGGGTTCTACTTACGTGGGACTCTTCTTCAACTTGAATGCCTTATTCCTTCATCATGTTAGGATAGTTTTTAAGTTAGAAAAGTTTTCAGTCACTATTTCTTCAAATATATTCTCTAACCTTGCGCATTTTCTTCTTTGGGGACTCCTCTGATGCGAATGTTATTACATTTCCAGGTGTTCCACAGTTCTCTTAAGCTATCTTCCTGCTTTTTAATTGTTTTTTTTTTATTTTTGGTTTTCTGAGTGGATGATTTTTCTACTCTGTCTTCTAATTCACTAATTCGATCCTCAACTTTCTCTACTCTGCTGGTTAGTCCTTCCAATGTGTTCTTAATTTCTGCTATGTCATTCTTCATTTCCACTGGGTTGGCTTTCAATGTTTTTATATCTTTACTCATGGTGCTGATGTCCTTAATAATGCTGTTGAGGTTTCTCAAAATCTGAATTCTACCTCTAATAATTTGCTTAGCTGCATTTCATTAATCTCATCTTTGATACAGTTCTCTTGTTCTTTCATTTGGAATTTGTTTCTTTGTTTCACTTTGGCTAGCTCAGGGGGTTTTCCAGTCTGCCAAATATTCCCTGTTCTGCTGTTTGTGGCTCACTCTACTGGATTTGAATGGGCCTAGGTGGGTCCACCTTAAAAATCACTGTCAAGTCTTACTTTTCTAGGTAGATTTGCAAGCTCAGGAAAGGTTCAGTTATCTTTTAGCTTTTTCCTGTTGGTTAGTAGTTTCAGTTACTAGTGCCTTGGAATGTAGCCCTGGTTCTGCAAAAGAGGATTACCAGAGGTTGGGGAAAATGCTGATTATTAATGAGCCTCAATTTTAAAATCTTTGTCTCACCTGGGAAAGGCTGAATCTTTAAAGTGGGAAGGCTGCTGCTTTTCACCACAGCTCAGAGAAAGAGAACACTGGCCACCATTTTTTTGTGGCTACAACTCAGCATAAACTCTAAGTGCCCTCCAAATCCCAGGTGTCCCCACAGAATTCCAGCCCAGTTTGCCCTCCTTGGCTTTAAGCCCATCACCCTCTTGTGCCTTTGCAGATTTTACTAGTGTCCCTGGTTATACGGTCTTTTTCTGTTGCTTTTGTGTTAATTTTTCTGTGGATTTGTCTTTATCTTAGTTGTAATTTTTATTTGTTTTTTTTTTTTTTTTGGAGATTATCTGCACAGCTTTTATTTACTCCATCTCCATTTTCACATTCTGTAAGCCTATCTCGTGCACAGCTGGGTCACACAGGCCTTCCTGGTGCCCCTGTACCCTGCAGGTTTCGCAGGTAACTGGATAACACAGTTTCTTAGGGGACTTGACTTTATGCCTATTTTATGTCTGCTGGGTTTCAAATGCCTCTTTGGAGCTTCAGCACCCCCAGACCCTGTGGATAACTAGAGGCACAGTTTCTGCTGGGCCACACAGACCTCTCTGCTGCTTCAGCCCCCCCACAATTTCCCTGTATAACTAGATGTCACAATCACTGCTTGGTCTCACAGGCCTCTCTGTTGCCTTCCCACACTGAAGTTCCCATGGGCGGGCAGCTTGATTACACCAGTCTCTCGTTCTCTGGCTTCCCACTGCTCTTCTGGGCTACTGGACTGCACAGACCTCTGTAGAGCCCTAGGTTCTGCCATGGTGGCTGTGTACTGCTGCTGTTCCATGGGGCTCAACTCTTGCTTCGCTTCTGCTGTAGTTTTTGGGGATGGGTCTCAGCTTCTGGTCTGTGCTTCTGTTGCCTGGGGATGAATGTCTGCTCTGAATATCTACACCCTGAGTGGGCTGTTATTATGGGGGATGGTGCTGGGCTCTGGGCTGTCCAAGGTCCAGAACCAGCACCTTTTGAGTTCCACTACTCTGCACCATTCTGTGTTTACACACAGTGTTCACTGCTCCGATGTTGCCACGTGTGCTGGTGGACTCAGGTTGCTGGGCCCTAGCCACTCCCACTGCCTCCTCCCAGAGAAGATCTGGGATCTTTCAAAATAGTGGAAGCTCCCGGTGGCCCAGAGAGAAGCACCCTAAAGATCAGCTAACCGTGGTAGCCTGCTGCTCCTGTTTTCAGCACAGGAACTTTCTGCACAGGGGCTCTACACTTTTGGGGTTTTTTCATCCAAATTTATGTCCACTCACACTCTCACACGCTCGCTCCCTCTCTCTCACACATACCCTTTTTTTCGTCTTTCCCACCACCATCTTTTCCATGAGTTAAATTTCTGAACTTTATAAAAGCCACGTTTAATTTCAGATCAAATTGAAACTATTTTTGCTATTTATTTGATAGGCTTATGCTGCCACCTAATGGCCAAAAAAAGAATGCGCAATACTTGATAAAATCTAGACGGGCTCTCTATATAATAATAAAGAGACCACATATAACTAGTTACTAAAATTTATATGTGCTCTCTTTAGAAATTTTGCGTATTCAGACAAGTAGAAAGAAAAAAGCTGATGAGTAAAATTACTTTGTCTTTGGTTAAAAATTCTCAGTCCTTAGCATAGAAAATTAATAAAAGGCACAGTGGTTCTCTCTACATAAAGTCAATATTCAACTCTCTGGGTGTGATCTTAAATTTAGTTGTAGTAGTTGATTCTTGTTTCAATCACCTATCAATCCTCTTTCAGAAAATTAAAATTTAACCATGTTCAATTACTCCAGTTGCTTTAAATTTTGTCCCTTGTTTCCAGTTTTAGTTTATTTATTTTTTTATGATGTTGTAAACTGTTGCAGTGAACAGCGGGTTAAAACATTGTCCCAATCCCCAAGATTTTAGGATCAACCCAAGGTCAGAGAACACAGGAAAAAAAAAAAAATGCATAATTGAGTTAGCAAAACGGTATTTTTCTCTTTTTCTCCCGATTTACCTTTCTCTAAATTCACTTAGTAGATTAAAAAAAAAAATTCTAATCACTTAACTATATAATAGCAACGTTCTTTTCAGACCAAATTCCATGAAACTATTTTGCTATTCATTTGATGTGCCTATGCTGCCACCTGGTGGAATAATGAAAGAATGCTTTATGACTGTTAAAAAATATTCTGAAGTATGCTATACACATTTACTTTATTATAAAAAATTAATACATGCTCATTCTAAAATATTAAGACAACACAGAAAAATACAGTGAAAGAAAAAATCGCCCACAATCTCACTTTGCTTTTGGTGCAGTATTTTGATCTACCCAGGGCAGATAGAAAGATCAAATGTGGAGATAAAAAGATCAAATGCAGACAAAGAGAGAGAGAGAGAGAGAGAGAGGGAAAAAAAAAAAAAAAAAGAAAAACATGACCAGTAATATCATTTTGCCATTGGTTTAGGATTCTGAGTTCCTAAGAAGAAGAAATAGAAAGATAAGAGGTGCAGTTGTTTTCTCTGTATAAAGTCAATTTTAAGCTCTTTGGGTGCTAACCTGGAATAGGGTTGTGATACTTGATTCTTGCTTTACTCACCTATCATCAAGCCTCTTTGTAAAAATTTTAAATTTATCCCTGTTTAGATAGTTTGGTTGCTCTAAGGTCTTTCTATTTTTTCAGTTTTTTTATTTATTTTAACACAATATTGTCCGATGGCCTGGGGACTGGCACCAGGCAAAGTGCTCGACCATTGTCTCCTTACTCAGCCTTGCCTCCCACCCTGAACGGCCTGCCGCTAGGCTATAGATTAACTCCCATCTTATCTATTCACATTCCAGAGGCTCCATGCATAACCCCCGCAGGGCCAAACCCTGAGGGACAAATTCCAGATACAACCGGCAGATATAAAAGACACGAGCCCCAACATTGAGGGCGGCTTCTAGGACTCGACCCCCGGAGTCTGTGAACCCGCCCGGAGTGTACCCAATAAAGCCTGATCCATGTTTATTCGGCTGATTGGCTCTCCAGTCTCTTCTCTGTTTTATTCAGCGGCGCCCCCGATTCCTTACAAATATAAAATGTCGCAATAACAATTTGTTAAAACATTGTCCCCAAACCCAAGGTTTCAAGATCAATCCCAGATCAGAGAACATAGGAGAAAGAACAAATGAATGTATAAATGAGTGGGGCAAAGACACATGTGTTTCTCTTTCTTTCTCACTTCCCCTTTCTCCAAAACCAATCAATAGATAAATACATTTAAAAAATCACTGAACTGTTTAATAGCAATGTTCAATTTCAGAGTAAATACCAGGAACCATTTTTGCCATATTAGATGTTCCTGTGCTGCCATCTAGTGGACATATGGGAGAATGCCCTATGAGTGTAGAATACAATTCAGAAGTCTTCTCTACATACTTATCTACTCATTATTCAAAATTAATAGGTGTTAATTCTAGAGAATTTAGAATACCCAGAACAGTACAAAAAAATACCCATTATCTCACTTTGCCATTGGTTCAGGATTCTGAGTTCTGGGCAGGAAAGATAGAAAGATTAAGGTGCAGGTTTTCTCTGTAAAAAGTTAGCTTTACTGGTAAACATATATGCACCCATTATAGAAACACCAACATATATTAACAAACTTCTGGAGGACGTCAAAGGAGAAATCAACAGCAACACAATCATATCAAAGGACTTCTACACTCTGCTCACATCACTGGATAAATCCTCTAGACAAAAATTTTAACAAAAAACAGACACTAAATGATCCACTAGATAAAATAGATTTAATTAATATGTACAAAAAATTACACCCCAAACTGCAGAATTGACATTCTTGTCAAGTGCACATAAACAGTGTCATTGACTGACCACATGTTAGGACACAGAGTAAGTCTCTACACATCTAAGAAGACTGAAATCATATCAAGCACTTTCTCAGATCACAATGGTATAAAACTAAAAATTAGTTATAACAAACACACGCAAAAACATTTAAACACAGAGAGGCTAAATGGGATGTTATTCAACAACAAATAAATTACCATGGGGATCATGGAAGAAATAAAAAAACTTTCTGAAAACCAATGAAAATGAACACACAGCACAAAAGCTGTGCGATGCAGAAAGAGTCTTGAGAGAAAAGTTCATAGCACTACAGGCCTACCTCAGGAAACAAAATATATTTCTAATGTACTATCTAACTTTACAACCAAAAGAACTAAAAAGTAAACAAAAAGAAAAACCCCAAGCAAGTAGAAAGAAAAAAACTGTAAAGATCACAGCAGAAATGAGTGACATAAAGATGAAAAACAATCCAAAAATCCATTAAACAAATAGCTAGTTTTTTGAAGATAAACAAGATTGATGAATCATTAGCCAGACTCACAAGAAACAAACAGAAATTACTCAAATATTCAAAATCAGAAATGAAGAAGCAACAACTGATACCACAGAATTAAAAAAAATATGAACACTTACATGCCAACAGATTGCATAATCTAGGCAAAATGGATAAAATTTTAGAAACACACAGTCTCTTAGAACTAAACTGAGAAGACATAGAAAACTTGAACAGACCAATAACAACTTAAGGAAATTGAAGATCTAATCAAGAATCTCTCAGCAAACTAGAAGCCAGGTCCAAACAGTTCCATGAAGGAGTTTTACTGAACATTTAAAAAAGAACTGCCCTGGCCAGTTTGGCTCAGCGGTTAGAGCGTCGGCCTGCAGTCCAGAGAGACCCGGGTTCGGTTCCCACTAAGGGCATGTACCTCAGTTGTAATTTGTTCCTGGCCCTGGCTGGGTTGTGCAGGTGGCAACCACTCAATGTGTCTCTTTCACATTGCTGTTTTTCTCTCTCTCTCCCTCCCACCCTATCTGAGAAAAATAAATAAATAAAAAACTAATCCCCATTTTTTTTTAAACATTGTCCCAAAACCCACCAAAAAGTGTCCTCAGGTAAGAATTAAAAAAAAAAAAAAAGAACAGGAACAAGACAGAGATACCCACACTTGCCACTCTTATTCAACATACTACTGGAAGTCTTAGCCGCAGCCATTAAACATGAAAAAATAAATAAAAGGGATTCAAATTAAAAAGGAAGAAATGAAACTGACATTATTTGCAGATGACATGATATTGTACATAGAAAACCCTAAAGACTCCATCAAAAATTTACTTAATTTACTAAACAAATTTGTCAAGGTAGCAAGATACAAAATTGACATCAAGAAATCGATGGCATTCTTATACACCAATGAGCAACTCACACAGAGAGGAACTAAAAAATACAAAAAACAAACAAACAAAAAAAAAAACAAACCCAGAAAGGAATAATCTAATTTATTATTCCAGCAAAAACATTAAGATACCTAGGAATAAACCTAATCAAAGAAGTAAGAACCAACTGGCTGAAAATTATAGGACATTGAAAACAATAGAGGAAGATATAAAAACAATAAAACATATTTCTCGTTCATGGATTGGAAAAATTAACATCATTAAAATGTCCATGCTACCCAAAGCAATCTATAGATTCAATGCAATCTTCATTAAAATACCAAAGACATATTTTACGGAACCAAAACAAATACTCCAAAAGTTTATATAAAACTAAAAATGATATCAAAGAGCCACAGCAATCTTGAAATAGAAAAACAAAGTAGGAGAGATCACTATACCAGATATCAAGTTATTCTGCAACCACATTTTAATCATAACAGACTGGTACTAACACAGGAACAGGCATATAAAACAATGGAACAGAACAGAGAACCCAGATCTTATGCTCAAATTGTGACCAACACATTATGCTCAATTAATACTTGACAAAAGTGGCAAAAGCATACAATCAAGGAAAAGGATCCTCTTTAATAATTGATGTTGGGAAAATTAGACAGCTACATGCAAAAAAATATAAAACTAAACCATCAACTTAAATCATACAGAAGAATAAACTGAAAGTGCATAAAATACTTAAATGTGACTTTAAATTTATGAAAATCTTAGGAGAAAATGTAGGCAACAAAATTTCAGATATCACACACAGCAGAATTTTTATTGATACAATGCCTAAGGCAAGAGAAACAAAAGAATTAATGCACGGGACTACATGAAACTCAAAAGCTTCTGCACAGCAAAAGAAACAAACATCAAAATGGAAAGTGAACCCACTATATGAGAGAGCACAATTGCCAACAATACATCATATAAGGGGTTACTGCACCCCAAGACCAGTGAGGTGTGACAGAGTCAGAGAGTGAGAAAGGACAAGGTTGCATTTGCAAGAACACATGCCAGCTTGGGGAAGTTTCAGTGGGTCTGTGTCTGCAACTGTTAAGGTGGGACATGTTTTTTCTGAAGATCAAGTGGAAAGTCCCCATATATGTTATTTAGATATTTTACCTGCAGTCCATGTGGAAGAACACTAGCATCTGGACGATCGAAGAATGGCTGGTATTCTTTGCCTCAGCAGGAAATCTGGAACAGGAGCGGAAGGTCCACCCAACATGCAGCACTTCTCAAGGAGAGATGAATCACCTAAAGTCAAACAGGTATGGTCAGGTACAATGTGGGACTCTAAACCAAGCTTGACATATCCCTGCTCCTGACCAAAGCTTTCTTAAACATATATCATGGGTTTGTAAGGGTCAGGCCCTATTTTCAAGACCTTATTAATATTCACATATTCAGGCCTCATGCCTGCCCAATGGTAGAAATACAGTGGTGGTTCCCACTTTGTAGATATGAAAACTGAGCACAGAGAGGTTAAGTAACTTACTCAAGGTCACAGAGCTATAAATGACACACCCAGGCTATAAAGCTTTTGCTGTTGACACAGTACTTTCTGGCTGTTCTAATACTGGGTGATATAAATTCACATCAGAAGAATATTAACAAAAAGACTAATTCCATGCTAATTATAATAATAGCCAACTGTGGCCTTGTCTATGTTCCATAAAAATTAAGAAAGTGACCCTGGCCGGTGTTGCCTAGTGGTTAGAGCATCAGTCTACAAAAGTTTGATTCCCAGTCAAGGGCATGTGCCTGAGTTGCAGGTTTGATCTCCATCTCCAGTCAGGGTTGATTTAGGGAGTAACCAATCGATGTGTCTATCTCACATTGATGTTTTTCTCTCTCTCACTCACCTTCCCTCTCTTTCTTGCATTCTATCTGAAAATCAATGGAAAACAATTCTTGGGGAGGATTACAACAACACAAAAATAAAATGATTCTTGAAAGACAGCAGCATGTGGGAGAATACAAATTCTTGCTTCCTTGTATCCTTGATCTCAGGGTGATTAAAGACCTTTAAAAGCTGACATATTATCAACAACAACAATAGGAAGTTTTGGGAACCTGTGTTTAGCTCATTGTAAACATGTCTTCCTGAAGTATTTTTGGAGGAGGAGCTCAGGTTTATACTGACTCAGGCCCTCATGTGCAGTTTTGTTCTGCTTCACTGGCAAAGGTCAATCCCATTACCACTGCCCTCTATTCTATTGCAAATATGGCTTTCACCCCTTTACGATTTTGGTATAAATCTACAGTTCACATGCAAGACTCTCTTCCAGAAATGCAGACCCTGAAGCAGGTACCAGGCAATCATAGTGGGAAGAGAAGAGGAATAAAGAGAATATGAGGCATGGCAAAAAGACAGATTATAGGAGAAACTTCTGGTTTTATTTTTATGTTTTTATTTTATTTTATTTAAAACATCTTTATTGTTGAATATATTACAAATGTTCCCTTTTTACCCACTTTGACTCCCTCCTCCTACATCCCACACACTTCCTGCTTTCTTTACATTACTGTCTGTGTCTACTGGCTACACACATATGCATATAATTTCTTTGGTTTCTCTTTTACCACTATACCTCCCCCTTTCTCTTTGAGGTTCCTCAGTCTAATAACCAATTTGAACTTCATAATTTCTTTATCTTTTTCACCCTACTCCCCTCCCATATGATAAGCAACAATTTATTTTTTAAATTAATTTATTTGTTTTGTTACAAATGTTTCTTTTTTTCTTTACTTATTCCCCCTCCCCCTCCCCACCCTGTCCCCAGCTCTGTTGTCCATGTCCATTGTTCATGCATATATACATATAAGTTCTCTACAACCAAAATCACTCTATCCTGCAAAGCTATCATTTCAAATTGATGGTCATATAAAGAGTTTTCTAGACAAGAAAAAGCTAAAGTAGTTCATCACCACAAACCAATATTTTATGTAAATTCAATTGTTGATAGATATGTATTTATTGCAATCTAATTGTTTATATATTTGTTTTATCTTCTTTTTCAAGAAGACATATCAACATTTCATAAAATATTGGTTTGGTGGTGATGAATGCCTTTAGCTTTCTCTTGTCTGGGAAACTCTTTATATGCCATTGATTCTAAATGATAGCTTTGCAGGATAAAGTACTCTTGGTTGTAGGTCCTTGCTTTTTATCACTTTAAATATTTCTTCACACTCCCTCCTGGACTGCAAAGTTTATTCTGAGAAATTGGCTGACAGCCATATAGGAACATCATTGTAGGTAACTAACTGCTTTTCTCTTGCTGCTTTTAAGAGTCTCTCTTTGTCTTTTACCTTTGGCATTTTGATGATGATGTGATTTGGTGTGGACTTTTTTGGGTTCATCTTGTTTAGCATTCTCTGTGCTACCTGGACTTGTATGTCTGTTTCCTTCACCAAGTTAGGGGAGTTTTCTGTCATTATTTATCAAATAGATTTTCAATTTCTTGCCCTATCTTTTTTTGTTTTGGCACTCCCATGATGGGAGTTGTCCTATAGACTTTTTATACTAATGTTATTTATTGATTATTTATTTATTTTATTTTATTTTTTTGCTGTTCTGCTTGGGTGTTTTTTGCTTTCTTATATTCCAAATTGATGGTTTGCTTCTTTGCTTCACCTGCTCTATTATGGATTCCCTGTAAATTTTTCTTTATTTTAGTTAGTGCATCCTTCCTTTCTGACTGGTCCTTTATTATGCTCTTGAGGTCCTCACTAAGTTCATTCAGTGTACTTAAAAGCAATGTTTTGAACTCTACATTTGTTGCTTATCTCCATTTTATTTAGTTGTATTCCTGGAGATTTGTTCTGTTTTTAAATTTAAGACATGTTTCTTTGTCTCTTCATTTTGGCTGCCTCTCTGTGCTTGGTAAAGACACTTGGAAACAACTTTAATGGGCCTAAAAATGAAGTGGAGCACGATTTCAGGAAATAATCAGGGTGGGCCAAAAAGTATGGGCCAGGTTCTTGAAATCCCAAATATGATGGCCATCTGCCTACTCTATGGAGGAAGGTCTCACCAAAGAAACAATGGTCTCCACCACCACATCTGTCCAGGAGAAAGCTATGTCTCCAGTCCTCACCCTGATGCCAAAGAACTCAGTTATTTTCCACATGTCTCTGGTGCTTTTCAAGCTGCCTCCTCCATGCTCAATCCTGGAAGAAGAGAGTCCACATAAGTCCCACTGCAGGTACTTTAGGAGGAACTTCCTGGCCTTGACTGTTTGGTTCAGTGGTTAGAACATCAGCTTGTGGTCCTGAGAGACCCCGGTTTGGTTCCTGCTAATGGCGTGTACCTCAGTTGCAGTTTGTCCTTGGCCCTGCTTGTGTTGTGTGGGTGGCAGCCACTCGATGTGTTCTTTTCACATCGATGTTTCTGTCTCTCTCTGTGTCTCTTTCTCTCTCTTCTTCTCACTCTCTTCTGCTTTATTTGAACAACAAAAAAGAAAAAATGTCCTAAGGTAAGAATAAAAAATAAAAATAAATAAATAAAAGAGGAACTACCTGGGGCAACAGAAGCCTCAGCCTCACTCAGCCTCAGTTTTCACTGTTTTTTACCCAGAAAGTGGGGGACTTCTTTTTGGCACTGGAACCCTGAGCAGGGAGCCTGGTATGGGACAGGGACCACCTGCTCCACAGAGAGGACCTTCACAGCCAAAGTTTTCTGAATTTTGTCCACCACAGTTGAGTGTGGGACAAGCCCAACCATGTACAACTCTCCTACCAATATTGATGTGGCTGCTTCTTTAATTCCATCGTTGTAGAATTTTCATTTACCTCAATGTCAGGCAGTTCTGAAGGTTGTTTGTTCTGTAGAGTAGTTGTACTTTTGATGCAACTGTGGGAGGAGGAGCGTGCCCCATGCTGCCATCTTGACTGGAAGTCTAGTTTTATTTTGATTTTTTACTGTTTTGGTTTTATATTTTCCTTTCAGTATAATTTACAAAGTGTAAAACATACTACTCCTTTTTGTTCAAGGTGTGTATTTTTTTTATTAATTAAATTTTGTTACAGATGTTTCTCCTTTTTCCCCCACCGATTCCCGCCCCTCCCTCCTGCCCTGTCCCAGCTTTGTTGTCCATGTCCATTGTTCATGCATACATGCATATAAGTTCTGTGGTTTATCTCTCCCCCACCATGCCTTCTTCTGGGGATTGTCAGTCTGTACCCCACTTCCACGTCTCTGGGACTACCCCATTCCTCAGACTGTTATGTTCATTACATTCCACAGATGAGTGAGATCATTTGATACTTGTCTTTCTCTGTTTGGGCTTGTTTCACTTAGAAAGATACTTTACAGGTCCCTCCATGTCATCTCAAAGGATAAAAGATCTTTCTTTCTTACAGCTGCATAGTACTCCATTGTGTGTATGTACCACTGCTTTTTTATCCATTAGTTTACTGATAGACACTTGGGCTGTTTCCAGATCTTAGCAATTGTAAATAGTGCTGCTACAAACATGGGGGTACATATATTCTTTCTGATTGGTGTTTCAGGCTACTAAGAGCATATTTCTAGAAGTGGGATCACTGGGTCAAATGCAAGTTCAATTTTTAATTTTTTGAGGTAACACCATATTATTCTCCATAGTGGCTGCACCAGTCTGCATTCCCATCAGCAGTGTACTAGAGTCCCCTATTCTCCACACCCTCGCCAACACTTGTTGTTTGATGATTTGTTAATGCTGACAGGAGTGAGGTGACACCTCATTGTTGTTTTAATTTGCATCTCTGTGATAATTAGTGATGTTGACCATTTCTTTGTGTGTCTCTTAGTCATTTGTAGGTCCTGTTTGGAGAGGTGTCTATTTAGTTCCTCTGCCCATTTTTTAATTGTGTTCTATCTCTTCGTTTTGTTGAGTTATAAGAGCATTCTATATATATTGGAAATTAACCCCTTATCTGATATATCATTGGCAATTATGCTCTCCCATACAGTGGGTAGCCTTTCCATTTTGATGATTGTATCTTTTGCTGTACAGAAGCTTTTGAGTTTGATATAGTCCCATGTATTCATTTTCTCCTTTGTTTCTATTGCCTTAGGTGATGTATCAGTGAAAATTCTGCCACGCATGATGTCTAAAATTTTGTTGCCTACAGTTTCTTGCAGGATTTTTATGGATTCATAAATCACGTTTAAGTCTTTTATCCATTTTGGGTTTATTCTTGTGGAGGGTGTAAGTTGATGGTCTAGTTTTATTTTTATGCATATAGCTGTCCAATTTTCCCAACACCATTTATTAAAGAGGCTGTCTGTACTCCACTGTATGCTCTTGCCACCTTTGTCAAATATTAATTGACCATATTGCCTTGGGTCCATTTCTGCGTTCTTTGTTTTGTTCTCCTAGTTTATATGCCTGTTCTTATGCCAGTACCAGGCTGTTTTGATTACAGTGGCTTGGTAGTATAACCTGAAATCTGTTAATGTGACCCCTTCAACTTTGTTGTTCTTTTTCAAGGTTGCTATGGCTATTTGAGGTCTTTTTTTGGTTCTATATGAACTTTTCAAGTACTTGTTCTAATTCTGTGAAGTATGCCGTTGGTATTTTGATGGAGATTGCATTGAATCTATAGATTGCTTTGGGTCGTATGGACATATTAATGATGTTAATTCTTGTAATCCATGAACAGGGTATGTGCTTCCACTTTTTTATATCTTCCACTATTTTTTTTTAATGACCTGTAGTTTTTTGTTAATAGGTTCTTTATTTCTTCGTCTAAGTTTATTCCTAGGTATCTTAATTTTTTTGCCGCAATGGTAAATGGGATTGTTTTCTTAGATTCTCTTTCTGTGAGTTCATCATTGCTGTATAAAAATGCCATCAATTTCTTGATATTAATTTTGTATCCTGCTACTTTTCCAAATTCATTTATTCAGTCTAGTAAATTTTTGATGGAGTCTTTGGGGTTTTCTATGTATAGTATCATGTCATCTGCAAATGACAATTTCACTTTCTCCTTTCCAATTTGGATCCCTTTTATTTTTTCTTCCTGTCTGATTGCTGTGGCTAAGACTTCCAGTACTATGTTAAATAGGAGTGGCAAAGTGGGCTTCCTTGCCTTGTTCCTGTTCTTAAGGGAAATGCTTTCAGTTTTTGCCCATTGAGTATGATGTTGGCTGTAGGTCTTTCATATATGGCCTTTATTATGTCTAGATATAATCTCTCTGTTACCAGAATACTGAGCATTTTTATCAGAAGTGGATGCTGGATTTTGTCGAAGGCTTTTTTGGCATCTATTGATATTATCATGTGGTTTTTATTCTGCATTTCATTTATGTGTTGTATCATGTTTATTGATTTGCGAATATTATAACAGCCTTGCATCCCTTAGTTGAATCCTACTTGGTCATAGTGAATAATTTTTTTGTTGAATTGCTGGATCCAATTTGCTAGTATTTTGTTCAGGATTTGGGCATCTAAGTTCATCAGGAATATTGGCCTGTAGTTTTCTCTTTGTAGTGTCTTTTTCTGGTTTTGGAATTAGAACTATGCTGGCTTCATAAAATGAGTTTAGAAGTCTTTCTTCTTTTTGAATTTTTTGAAATAGTTTGAGGAGAATGTGTTAGTTCTTCTTTGAATGTTTGGTAAAACTCCCCCATAAAGCCATCCGGGCCTGGGCTTTTGCTTGCTGGGAGAGTCTTGATTACATCTTCAATTTCTTCTGTTGTTATTGGTCTGTTCAAGTTTTCTATCTCTTCCCAGTCCAGTTTTGGGAGGCTATGTTTTCTAGAAATTTGTCCATTTGGCATAGATTGTCGAATTTGTTGCCATATAATTGTCAGAGTGGTTGTTAACGATCTTTTGTATTTCTGTGGTGTCAGTTGTTACTTCTCTTTTATTTCTGATTTGTTGTATTTAGGTTCTCTCTCTTTGTTTCTTGGTGAGTCGAGCTAAGGGTCCATCAATCTTGTTTATCTTTTCGAAAAACCAGCTCTTTGTTTTATTGATTGAATTGTTTTTTTGGACTCTATGTCATTTATTTCTGCTCTGATCTTTAATATTTCCTTCCTTCTACTTGCTCTGAGGTTTTCTTTTTGATTGCTCTTTAGTTCTTTATGTTGTGAGGTTAGATAGTCTATTAGAGATTATTCTTATTTTTTGAGGTAGGCCTGTAGTGCTATGAACTTCCCTCTCAGAACTGCTTTTGCTGCATCCCATAGATTTTTGTTGTTGTGTGTTCATTTTCATTGGTTTCCAGGAAGTTTTTAATTTCTTCCTTGATCTCCTCGGTAACCCATTTATTGTTTAATAACATGCTATTTAACTTCTATGTGTACCAATGTCTTTATATGTTCTTCTTGCAATTGATTTCTAGTTTCATGCCATTGTGATCTGGGTGATACTTGATAGGATTTCAGTTCTCTTGCCCTTGCAGAGACTTAGTTTGTGCCCTAACTTGTGGTCTATCTTTGAGAATATCCCTGTGCACTTGAGAAATTTTTGAATTCTGTAGTTTTGGGGTGTAATTCTCTGTAGATATCTATGAAATCTATTTGGTCTAGTGCTTCATTTAGAGCTTCTGTTTTCTTGCTAATTATTTGTCTAGAGGATGTCAGTGATGTCAGCAGGGTGTTGAAGTCCCCTGCTATGATTGTATTGCTATCGATTTCTCCTTTGCAGTCCTCCAGAAGATTTTTGATATATTTTGGTGCTCCTGTATTGGGTACATATATGTTTATCTAGGTTATATCTTCGTGTTAGATAGATCCTTTCAATATTATGTAGTGGCCTTCTTTGTCTCTAGTTATGGCCTTCATTCTGAAATCTAATTTATCAGATATGAGTTTTGCTACCCCAGCTTTTTTTTTTCTTTCCATTTTCTTGGAAGATTTTTTCTCTTCCCTTCACTTTCAATCCCTGTGCATCTTTGTGAGGTGCGTCTCTTTTAAACAACATATAGATGAGTCATGCTTTCTTATCCAATCAGCTAATCTGTGTCTTTTTATGGGAGCATTCAAGCCATTTACATTTAAGGTGGTTATTGATATGTACTTATTTATTGCCATTTTTGTTTAGTGTGGTTATATTTTTATTCCTATTTCTCCTGCAGCCCTTTTAACATTTCTTGCAGTGTTGGTTTGGTGCTATTGTATTCCCTTAGCCCTTTTTTGTCTGAGAAGCTTTTTATTTGACCTTCTATTTGACCTTGCTGGGTAGAGTAGTCTTGGATTCAGATTCTTGTTTTTCATGACCTTGATTTCCTCTTGCCATTCCCTTCTGGCCTGTAGTGTATCTGTTGAGAAGTCAGCTGAGAGCTTATGGGGTTTTCTTTGTAGGTAACCTGTTACTTATCTCTTGCTGCTTTTAGGATTCTCTCTTCGTCTTAAATTTTTGGCTCTTTGATTACTATGTGTCTTGGTGTGGGTTTGTTTGGGTTCTTCTTGGGGCTCTCTGTGCTTTTTGAACTTGAATACCTTCTTCCTTCACCAAATTAGGAAACTTTTCTCTCACTATTTCCTCAAATATATTCTCTAACCCTTGTTCATTTTCCTCTTCTTCGAGGACTCCTATTATGCCAATGTTATTACGTTTCCAGTTTCTCACATTTTCCTTAAGCTGTTTTTCTGTTGTTTTTTTAAAATTATTTTTTTCCTTTTGGTTTTTTGATTGGTTGATTTTTTCTACCCTATCTTCTAATTCAGTGAGCCGGTCCTCAGCTTCCTCTACTCTGTTATTTAGACTCTCCAATGTGTCTTTTATTTCTGATGTGTTATTCTTCATTTCTTCTTGGTGGTTTTTAATTTTCAACTGGTTGATTTTCAACATTTCTATGTCTTTACTCATGATGCTCATGTCCTTACTCATGATGTCATCATGGCTCTTAATTCTAGTTCTGTTTACTTGCTTAACTGCCTCATTTATCTCATCTTTGGTAGAGGTCTTTGTTCTTTCATTTGGCTTTTGTTTCTGTTTTTCACCATTTTGGCTATCACTGTGGTCTTTGGAATCTGTCAAATTTTCCCTGTGGGTGTTGGTGTTCTGCTGTTTGTGGCTCCATCTCCTGGGTTTGGATGAGGCAGGGAGGACCCACTTTAAACACCACTGTCAAGTCTTAACTTTCCTGGTTAGAGTTGCTAGCCCAGGGAATAGTAGTTATTTTCTAGCTTTTTTTGCCTGGAGGTTATTATTAGTGGTCACCTGAAGAACCTTAGTTTCTGAGTTGACTGAAAATCTTCCTTAGGTGCTCAGTGTAAGAGGATTTTCAGAGGGTGGGAGGGTGGGGCAGATGCTGCTTGTCAATGGGCCTCAATTAGCATTTCAATGGCCAACTGGGAGGGTTGAATCTCCGAGTGAGGGGCCACTGCCTCTCCCCAGGGCCTTAGGAAGGAGTAAGATGACCACAGTCCTGCGTAGCTGCACTCAGCAAAAGCTCTTAGCACCTTCCAAATCCTGGGTGTTCCCACACAGTTACAGTCCAGTCTGCCTTCCCTCTGCCAGAGCCCAAGGTGATTGCTGCCAATTTAGCCTGTCTGGGCTCTGCACCATGGAGCCACCTAGGACTTTATCCTGAGGGCGCTGCTCCCACCTAAGGGCGGCTGAGGCATGTTTTTGCGTGTTCTTATTGCAATTGATTTTCAGATTTATGCTTTTGTAATATGAGAAGATGTGTGACATGATTTCAATCTTCTTGAACTGGTAGAGAATTAGTTTGTGCCTTAGTTTTTGGTTTATCTTTGAGGATGTTTGATATGCACTTGAGAAGAATATAAATTCTGCAGTTTTGGGTGTATTTCTTTGTAGATATCTGCAAAATCTATTTAATCTAGTGCTTTATTTAAAGTCTGTGTCTTCTTGTAAATTTTTTGTCTAGAGGATCTATCTGGTGTCAGTGGGGTGTTTAAGTTCTCTGCTATGATTGTATTGCTGTTGATTTATTTTTTGAAGTCCTCCAAAAGTTTTTTAACATATGTTGGTGCTCCTATATTGGGTGCATATATTTTTACCAAAACTATATCTTTTTGTTGAATGGATCGTTTCAATATTATGTAGTGGACTACTTTGTTTCTAGTTATGGTCTTCATTTTCAAATCTACTTTATTAGATATGACTATTGCTACCCCAGATTTTTTTTCCTTCTTTTGTTTCCTATTTGCTTGAAAGATTTTTTTCCTATCCCTTCACTTTCGATCTATGTGAGTCTTTTGTTGTGAGGTGGGTTTCTTGTAAAGAACATATATGTGAGACATGCTCTCTTATCCAGTCAGCTACTCTGCCTCTTTTTATCATAGTATTCAAACCATTCACATTTAAGGTGATAATTGATATGTACTTATTTATTGCCATTTTTTGTTTAGTGTGGTTCTATTTTTCTTCTTATTTCTTCTACTAATTATAGGAGTTCTTTTAGCATACCTTACAGTGTTGGGTGGGTGTTAATATATTCCCTTAGCCTTTTTTAGTCTGGGAAGCTCTTTGTATATCTTATTTTGAATGATAGCCTTGCTGTACATAGAAGTCTTGGCTTAAGGTTATTGTTATGACATTGATTACTTCATGCAGCTCACCTTCTGGCTTTTATTGTTTCTACTGAAAAGTGAAGTAGGCACCTTGTGAAGTTTCCTTTGAGGGTACATTTTGCTTATCTCTTTCTGCCTTTAGGATTCTCTCGTTGTCTTTAATTTTTGGCATTTTAATTACTATAAATCTTGGTGTGGCCTTGTTTGTGTTATTTTTACTTGGGGCTCTCTAAGCTTCTTGAACTTGAATGTCTTCTTCCATCACCAAGTTAGAAAAGTTTTTTGTCACTATTTCTTCAAATATGTTCTCTAACCATTGCTTATTTTCTTCCTGTTCAGGGACTCCTATAATGCAAATGTTATTTCATTTCCAGTTCTCCCGCAGTTCTCTTAAGCTATCTTCCCGTTTTTGTTTTCTTTTGAAATTATTTATTTATTTAGTCAATAATTTAAAATTTTTAATTGTGATAAAATACACATAATATAAAATTTATCACCTTAACCATTTTCAAAACCTCTTTAATTGATTTGCAATAGAGAAACATCAGTATGACAGAGAAACATCCATCGGCTGCCTCCTTCATGTACCCTGACCTGGGATGGAACTTACCACCTAGCTATGTGCCCTGACTGGGAATCTATCTTCCTGTTTTTTAATTGTTTTTTCCTTTTGGTTTTTTAACTGGTTGATTTTTTTATACCCTTTATTCTAGTTCACTGATCCAGCCCTCAGCTTACTCTACTCTGATGTTTAGTGCTTCCAATGTGTTCTTTATTTCTGTTATGTCATTCTTCAATTCCACTTGGTTGGTTTTCAATATTTTTATATCTTTACTCATGGTGCTGATGTCCTTACTTATGCTGTTGAGCTTCCTCAAGATCATGGCTCTGAACTCTACCTCTGATAAATTGCTTAACTGCATTTTGTTTATCTCATTTTTGATATAGTCCTCTTTTTCTTTCTTTTAGGATTTGTCTTTTTGTTTCACCATTTTGGCTATCTCAGTGCGTTTTGAAGTGTGTCAAATTTTCCCTGTGGGTGTTGGTTTTTTGCTGTTTGTGGTATTCTCTACTGAGATTGAATGAGCCTTGTTGGGTCCACATTAAACACCACTATCAAGTCTTTCTTTTCTGGGTAGATTTTCAAGCCCAGGAAAGGTTCAGTTATTCTCTAGCTTTTTCCTGGAGGCTAGTAGTGTCTTACTCAGTGCCTTGAAATATAGCCTGTTTTCTGCATAAGGGAATATCTAAAGTGTGGAATAGATGTTGGTTGTTAATGAGCCTCAATTTGCATTTCTTTGCCTCACCATGGAAATACTGAATCTTCTATCAGGGCTTGCTGCTTTCCCCCACAGCTTTAGGATTGAGCACATTGACCACCATCCTTTGTGGCCACAATTTATCAAATCTCAGTGCTTTCCAAATCCTGGGTGTTCCCACAGAGTTTCTGCCAAATCTCCCCTCCCTCTATCTTATCCCCCAGGTGAGTGGCTGTGGCTATTTTAGCAATCTGCCTGGCTCTCTGTGCTGAATAGCAGGCTTTGTCTTTATTCCCCAAGGGTGATGCTCACAGCTAAGATTGCTGCTTCTGTAGGCTCCCAGCCTTCCACTCCCTTATGCATCCACAGATCCTATCAGTGTCCCTGGTTATATGGTCCTGTCCTGTTCCTTTTCTGTTACTTTTTTCCAAGGATTTGTCTTTATTTTAGTTGTAATTTCTGTTTGGTCCTGGGAGATTGTCTGCGTAGTTTCTATTCACTCCGTCTCCATTTTCACATCCTCTTTGCCTATCTTGTGTGCATCTGGGTTGCACAGGCCTCTAGCACCCTGCAGGTCCCAAAGGTAACTAATTGCACAGCCCCGCTATGTCACACAGGCCTCTTTAGTGCCCCAGCAACCTGCAGTTTCCAAGGGCAGCTGGATCACAATGTTCTTTCTCGGGCTTCGGCTTCCCACCACTCTTGTGAGCTGCTGAACTGCACAGTCCTCTGTGGAGTTCCAGGTCATGCTGCTGTTGCTGGGGAATGCTGCTACTCTATGGGGCTCAGCTCCTGCTCCTTTATCACTGTAGTTTTTGTTGATGGGTCTCAGCTCTTGGTCTGTGCCTCCGTTGCCTAGGGATTGATGTTTGCTTTCCAGCCTCTGTTGCTAGGGGTATACCTTGACTCTGATTGGGCTTCTACTGTGGGGGATGGTGTTGGACTCCTGGCTGTTTCCAGCTTCCACAATTGGCACTGTGCACTCTGGTCAGTGTTGACACAGTGTCCACTGGTTTGATGGTGCCAAGTGTACTGGTGGCTCAGGTTTCTGGGCCCCAGCTGCTCACCCTGCCTCCGTTCAGGGAAGACCCAGAATCATTTAAAATGGTGGTACCTCCCCAAGGCACAGGGAAAAGCACCTTGAATAGATGCTTACTGCGGTAGCAGGATGCTCTTTCCATAGTACAGGAACCTTCTGCTCCATGTCTCTGCACTGCACGAGTTTGGTCGTCTACCTTCACGTCCACTCACATTCTCTCACACACTAGCTCTCTCTTTTACACACTCACCCTCTCTCTGGTCCTGCTTGCTGCCATCTCCAAAATCTGATCAATATTTTTATTTCACATTAATGTTTCTTTCTCTCCCTCTTTTCTCTCTCTGTTTCTCTCTCTCTATATATATATACACATAATTTTTCAAAGCTTAATATTTTTTTATTATTGAAACATACTTTATGTTAGATCTTAGTTTAAATGGATTATTGTGTTTAAGGAATCATCATAATTAGGTATCTGAGATCCTTAAAAATTTATCTTTAGATATGAGATAATATATTCACATTTTTTTACCCAAGATTTAAAAAAAAATGTTTTAAATTTATTTTTAGAAAGAGATAGATACATCAATGAGAAAGAACATCGATTGGCTGCCTCCTGCAAGTTCCCCATAAAGGATTGAGCCCACAACCTGGGCATGTACCCTGACCAGGAATTGAACTGGTGACCTCTTGGTGCATGGGTCAATGCTCAACCACAGAATCTCACTGGCTAGTCTTTTTTTTTTCCCCCTAATTTTTTAAATTCTCACTCGAGGACATTTTTGCATTTATCTTTGAACAGAGCTGTAAGGAGAGGGAGGAAGAGAGGGAGAGAAACTTCTATAGAGACACATCGACTGGCTGCCACTTGCAAAACCCCAGACAGGGCTGGGGACAAACTGCAACTGATATAAGTGCTCTTAGCAAGAACCAAACCCAGGACTCTCTGGTCCGTGGGCTGACATCCTCACCATTGAGGTACACTGGCCAGGTTTTTTTTAATCCTCATCTGAGAATATTTTTCCATTTATCTTCAGACAGAGTAGAAGGAAGAGAGACAGAACAGCAATGTGAGAGAAACAAATTGATTGATTTCCTTTCACATGATCCCAACTGGGTTGAGAATTGAACCTGAAGCACAGGTATGTTTTCATGATAGGGAGCTGAACCCATCGTCCTTCATTCTGCAGGGTGATGCTATAAACACTAAGTCAAACCTGTCAGGGCTATTTATCTATCTATGATTATTTTTAATCCTCAGCAAAAGATATTTTTCATTTATTTTCAAGTAGGGGCAGGGACAGAAACATCAATGTGAAAGAGACACATTGAGTAGCTGCCTCCTGCATGACCCCAGATCAGGGATCCAACCTTTGACCTTTTGGTATAAGATGATACTCCGCAGGGCCCCAACACCATTTATTGAATAGACTGGCTTTATCCCATTCTATGTTCTTGCCTCTTTTTTTTGCCAAATACTAATTGACCATATAGTTATGGATTTATTTTTTGTCTCTCTATTCTGATCAGTGATCTATATGGCTTTTTTTTTTTTTCAATTCTTACCCAAGGGTATATTTACTGATTTGAGAGAGAGAGAGAAACATTGACACTTGCCTCCTATCTGTGGCCCAACTAGAAATCAAACCTGCAAGTTAAATGTGTGTCCTCACCAGGAATCAAACCTACCACCATTTGATGTATGGGACAGTTTTCTAACTCATTGAGCACCTAGCCAGGGCTGATGTGTATGGTTTTGATGCCAGCACCACACTCTGTTAATGATTACAGCCTTACAGTACAGTTTGATAATAGGTAGTGTGAGACCTCCAACTTTGTTATTCTTTCTCAAGATTGTTGTGGTAATTCAGGGTCCTCTGTGGTTTCATATAAATTTCACTAGTTCTGGAAATATGCCATTGGTAATTTGATAGAAATAATGTTGAAACTATAGATTTTTTTTTTAAGAGAGTAAAATGTAAGATTCTAAACCATAAAACTCCCAGAAGAAAACATAGGCAATAAAATCTCTGACATTTCTCTTGGAAGTATTTTTTTTTTCTGATATATAGCTTTGGGCAAGGAAAACAAAACTAAAAATAAACAAATGAAGCTACATCCAATTAAAAAGCTTTGCACTTCAAAGGAAACCATTAACAAAACTAAAGACAATCAACTGAATGGATAAAGATATTTTCCAATATTATATCTGAAAATGTGTTAATATACAAAATATACTATAAAGAACTTATACACTTCAAAACCAACCAACCAAACAATTTAATTAAAAAATGGGCAAAGAGAGCTGGCTGGCTAACTCAGTTTGGTCAGATTGCTCCCCTGCTCTGGTCGGGTTGTACAGGAGACAACCAGTCAATGTGTCTATCATATAAATCTCTCTCTCTCTCTCTCATTTATCTATCATCTATATTTATCTTTTATCTATCATCTCTCTCTCTCTCTCTCTTTCTCCCTCCTACTTCAATATAAATAAAAAATATCCTTGGGTGAGGGTTTAAAAAATAATAATGATAAAAAAATAAATGGGCTTAAGAACCTGATTAGACAGTTCTCCATACAGGACATACAGATGGCAAAAGGAGAAAATGCTCAACGTCACTAATCATCAGAGAGATGCAAATTAAAACCACAATGAGATATCACCTCACACCTGTCAGAATGATTGCCATCAACAAACAGCAAGTGCTAGCAAGGATGTGGAGAAAAAGGGAACCATTGTGCACTGTTGGTGGGAATGCAGACTGGTGCATTCACTGTAGAAAGTAATATTGATGTTTTTCAGAAAATTAAAAATGGAACTGCTTTAGACCCAGGGGGTATTCATCTGAGGAAACCCAAAACACTAATTCAAAAGAATATATGAACCCCTATGCTCATAACAGCATTATTTACAGTAGCCAAGATATAGAAGCAACCCAAGTGCCCATCAGTATATGAGGGGATAAAAAAACTGTTACATTTACACAGTGGAACACTACTCAGCCATAAAAAATAATACAATCTTGCCATTTGTGACAGTGTAAATGGGCCTAGGGGGTTTATGCTCAGTAAAGTAAGTCAGTTAGAGAAAAGACAAATACCATGATTTTATTTATTTGTAGAATCTAATAAACAAATAGAAACAGACCATAGATATAGAGAACAGACTGATTATTGTCAGAGGGGAGTCTTTTGGGGGGCTGGTTGAAAAAGGGGAAGAAATTGAGAAGTACAGGTTGGTAGTTAGAAAACAGTTATAGGGATGTAAAGTACAACATAGGGAATATAGTCAATAACATGTAATAGCTATGTAGGGTGACAGGTGGGTATTGGAAGTATTGGGGTGATGACTTGGTAAAGTATATGATTGTATAATCACTGTCCTGTGCTGCTGAAACAAATACAAAATTATACTAAAAGTAAACTGTATTTGAAAAATTAAATCCTGTCAGACCACTGTGTCTCAGTGGTTGAACATCAACCCATGCACCAAGAGGTCGCCAGTTTGATTCCTTGTCAGGGCATATACCCAGGTTGTGGGCCTGATCCCAATGGGGGACACACAGGAGGCGGCCAATCAATGTTCTTGATCATCGATGTTTCTCTCTCTCTCTCTCTCTCTTCCTCTCTCTTAAATCAATACAGGAAAAAATCTATTTGGAAAAAAGAAAGAAAAATTAAATCTCAACAATAAAAAAATTTAAGAAAAATTTAAAAATAAATATATTTGAAAAATCAAGAAACAAAACAAATTTAAAAAATATATTAAAAGACTCACCCCCACTTTCAATAAAATAATATTGCAGGGGTTGGAGGCAAATGGCTGAAGCCCAAGGAAGTTCTGTCCACTTGCTCCAAGCAGAGGACTAGACCTGAGGCTAAACTGCAGACATTCAACTTGAAAAAACACCTGTAAAGAGCTGACTGGAAGTTCTGTGAACCAGAAGCATAAAGAAGAGAGAGAAGACTCAAAGTAGGTAAGAGAATTCATGCAGTTGCTTAGTGTGGCTTGGAAAATGAAAGGAAGGTGCAGGAATGCAGCTCCTGCCCCCAGGGAGAGAGGTAATTCAGCCCCATATAGTGCACAGGGGAAAAGGTGCATTTCTCCCCATTTTTAGCAAAGTAGAAGTGCCCATCTCCCCACCTATGGAATGGCTCTAAGCTGAAAATCAGCACCACAGTGGCAGGGCCTGATGATCTTAGGGAATTAGATGTCTGGCTGTGAAGGAGCCTTGGAGGATGCCCCACTTAGCATCTGCAGTCTTTCTAAAAAATTAGAGAAAACAGGGCGCTTTTTTTTTCTTGCCCCCCACCTTGTTTCTCTCTTCTCCCCTGCTTGGAGTGATGACCAGGGGGTGCCAGCCACCTCTGGCATATGTGGGGCACTGGACAAAGAGGAAGAGATAGCCCACCCCTCCTGTAATCTACAGGAACCACCCCAACACAAATCTGTGTAAACCACTCTGACTGGACCTGATAACCCACAGAGCCCAGCACAAATACATACAAATGGAAAACCCCGAAGAAAACCTAGCCCCTCATCTAGGGAAGCCCCACCCATGGGACTACCTGGGACCTCGCCCTTTAGGACTTCAGTCCATTAGCCAAAGACCAGGCAAGGATAGTGATCCACATTGGCCTGCACCTGAGAACTAGCCAGGAAGACAGGGACCCACACCCAAAGGGCCAGATGCAACTACATCGAAGCAAACTCTAGTGAGCTCCATAAAGAGAAAATCCAAGAATTTTTATGGTGGTGGTGGTGGTGGTGGTGGTGGTGGTGGTGGTGGTGTGTGTGTGTGTAATTTTTCACTTTCAATTCAATTATTTTCTCCATCCTTTCTTTTCTCACTTTTTACTTTTCTATTCTATATTTTATTCAATTTAGCATTATTACCTTCTAAAAGTTTTATTATTATTGCTGTCATTATTTTCTACCTGTTCTTTTTTACACTTACCCTATTTCTAATCTCTGCCTTCTTTGCTTTCATATTATTTATTTTATTTTTCTATGTTTTCCCTCTCTGACCCTTTTAGTCTCATGCCTTCTTTTATCATTTATTAATATTTTTGAACCAGAAGAGAGTGGCTGGTTTGGAGTTCAGCAGTTGTAACATTGGCCTGTGGACCAGAGAATCCTGGGTTTGGTTCCCCCTAAGGGCATGTACCAAAAACATAATAAAGAAGAGAGTGAGAGAGGAATACAGGGAACGAACCTCAGAGAGGCAGCTACACTGTAGGGCAGAAACCCTTGAGAGATGTGCAGACAGAAGAGGAGACCCAGACACAGGAAGTCAGGGGCCAAGGTAGAAAAGGACAGAAGGGAATTGTCCCCAGATAGGCTGGGCTGTTCTTGTCTCCTCAGTGCCCAGGAGACACCCTTCCCAGCCTTCCATACACCCTGCATTACGCCAAAAGGGCTGAGGATGTTGGCTGCTGGTGACACCCCCACCCTGTGGAAGGGCACTAGTATCCCCACCCGGAATATGCAGCCCCACACCCGCCATGAACAAGTTCTGGGAAACGTGGTTCCTGGCTCTACAAACACCCTGTCTCCACCACGCTGGAGTAATACTGTCCCTGTCTGCTGCCCCCACCTAAATGAGGGTCTCTTCTCTGCAGCTACAGCGTGGGAAAGGTGCCCCGAACATTGGGTTGGCAGTAGTGAGTGCCTCTGCTAAACAGAGAGAAGAGAGAGAGAGAAAGAGAGGAGCTGGAGACTGAGAGGGTAAAGGTAAGGAGAGGGGCCTTTCTAGTAGTATTCTTGTGTGTCAGTGTGCACGTGTGTTTTCTGGTTGTTTGTCTATTAAGCTTTTTAGTGAGACTGAAGTTTTTATCACTGTTGATGCTGATGTATTTTTCAGGTTCTTTTTTATTTAGTCTGGTTGTGTGTTGCCTTTATTATTATTTATTCATTATCAATCAATTAATTAATTAATTAATTTGTTTGTTTAAAATTTTTCTCCCTCTTCTAATTCATTTGGTCTCAAAGCTCCTAGTATTCTCTCTGTGTGTATGTGTGTGTGTCTGTATGTCTTTTTTTCTTTTTGTTGAAGTGCTTGCTTCTATTACTGTTTAGGCTGATATTTGGTGGAGGGGAGATTCTTTGTGGTTTGTCTTGTTTCTTTGTTTTGTTCTGTCAATACCTATATATGGTTGGTATGACAGGGTCAATACAATCAAGGTTGAGGTGCATAGTTAACAACCCAGAGGTCTGAGCCCAGCTGCAAATATACAACAGCATTCAAGACCCAAATTCAACAGGAGAATGAATCCACATAACACAAACAAGAATCAGTCTTAGAGAACCCAGGTGAGAAGACCAAAGAGACTACTTTACTGGTTCCCATAAGAAAGTCACCACACCAAGACTGGGAGGCAGGCAGTTTTATCCGATACACACCAACTTGCCTATGCAGCCCAGCATGCCTCACTTGGCCCTGAATTACCAGAATACTAAAATGATGAGACAAAGAAACAACTCCCAAATGAAAGGAAAAGAAAAATGATCAGAAAGGGAACCACATGAAATGGAGGCAACCAGTTTGCTTAAAAAAGAATTCAAAGCAATGGTTTTAAACAACTTAGAATTATAAGCAACTTAATGATAATTGTAAGAGCTCAATAGAAAATTACACCAGCATAAAAAAGAGGTAAAAGTTATAAATAAAAATCAGTGGCAATGAAGAATGACATAACTGATGTATAATAAAATACCTTGGAAGAATTCAGTAGTAGATTCAAAGAAGGTGAAGACCAAATCAAAGAGTTAGAGACAAGGAAACACAAAGCATCTCAACAAAGATGAATAAAAAATTTTTAAAAAGCCCACAGCTAGACATATCACAGTTAAAATGGAAAATGTTAAAGACAAAGAAAGAATCTTAAAGGCAACTAAAGAGAGACAGAAAGTTATCTACAAGGGAGCTCTCACTAGACTGTCAGCTGATTTCTCAATAGAAACCCTGTAGGCCAGAAGGGAGTGGCATGAAGTATACAAGGTAATGAAAGGTAAAGGGTCTGAATCCACGACTACTCTATCCAGCAAGGCTAGCATTTAAAATTGAAGGTGAAATAAAGAACTTCACAGTGAGAAAAAAAGCTAAAGGAATTTATCACCACCAAACCTGCACTGCAAGAAATGCTAAAGGGACTGCTGTACAAAGAAGAAATAGGGAGAGAGAGAGGAACACAGGCATAAAATAAAAATGTCAACTAATATGTATGTATTAACAATAATTTTAAAAGACAGACTCAATAAGAAAACATGACCTATATATATGCTGTCTACAGCAGACTCACCACAGAACAAAAGTCTCACACAGGATAAAAGTGAAGGGATGAAAAAAAAACAACAACTTTTTTCTATGCAAATAGAAACAAACAGAAAAGCAGGTGTAGCAATTCTCATATCTGACAAGATAGATTTTGTCAGGGCCATAATAAAAGACAAAAGAAGGTCACGATATTAAAGGGGTTGATCCTGCAATAGAATATAACCCTGGTAAACATATATGAATCTACTATAGGAGTACCAAAATATATTCAAAAACTTTTGGAGGAATTCAAAGGAGAACATGACAGCAGTACAATTATAGTAGAGGGAATTTTTTTTCTTTTTATCTTCACCAGAGGACATTTTTCCATTTCTTGTTCAGATAGAGTGGGAGGGAGAAAGAGGAAGAGGGAGGGAGGGAGGGGAGAGAGAGAGAGAGAGAGAGAGAGAGAGAGGAAGAGGAGGGAGAGGGGGAAATGGAGAGGGAGGGAGAGAGGGAGAGGAGGGAGAGGGGGAAATGGAGAGGGAGGGAGAGAGGGAGAGAAACATCGACGTGAAAGGGACACATTGAGTGGCTGCCACCGCACGACCAACCAGGGCCGGGGACAAACTGCAACCAAGGTACATGCCCTTAGCAGGACCGAAACCCGGGTCTCTCTGGACTGCAGGCCGATGCTGTAACTGCTGAGCCAAACCAGCCAGGGATATAGTAGGGGACTTTAACACCCACTGACATCACTGGATAGATCTTTAGACAAAAAAATTAACAGGGAAACAGACACCTCAAAAACACACTCAATCAGTTGAATTTAATTGAAATTTACAAAACATTTCAACTGAATGCTTTGGAATATACATTCTTCTCAAAGGCACATGGAACATTCTGAAAGATAAACCATGTATTAGGACATAAACCAAGTCCCTACAAGTTCAAGAAGATTAAAATCATATCAAAAATCTTTTCAGATCACAATGGCATAAAATCAGAAATCAATTATAATAACACTCATAAACATTTAAACACATAGAGGCTAAAGAGCATGTTATTAAACAACAAATAAGTTATCAAGGAGATTAAGGAAGAAATAAAAAAACTTCCTGGAAACAAATGAAAATGAACACTCACCAATACTAAATTTATGTGATACAATGAGAGGGATAATCATAGCAGTACAGACCTCCTAAAACAAACAAACAAACAAACAAATTCAAATAAACTATCTAATCCTACTTAAATATTTTAAACTTAAATATTTAGAAACAAGACAAAAAGAAAAACCCAGAGTTAGTAGAAGAAAGGAAAGAATAAAGATCATAGCAGAAATAAATGATGTAGATATAAACAACAACAAAAAAAATCAAAACATTAATGAAACCAGGAGCTGATTCTTTGCAAACATAAACAAGATTTATCAACTATTAGCCAGAATCACCATAAAACAAAGAGAGAGGACCCAAATTAATAAAATAAAAAACAAAAGTAGATAAGTAACAACTGACACTACAGAAACACAAAGAATTATGAGAAAATACTATGACCAATTATGCGCCAATCAATTCACCTACCTAGGCAAAATGGACACATTCCTAGAATCTCACAGTCTTCCAAAACTAACTGGGAAGAGTCAGAAACCTGAACAGACCAATAAAAGCTAAGAAAATTTAATCAGTAATCAATAAACTTCCAGCAAATAAAAGCCCTGATTTGGATGGCTTCCCAGGAAACTACAGAAGAACTGATGTTGCATTTCAAGTCCAAGGCCATTTCTTCAGCATTCGCTTTTGCTCTAAAGAAGTTAGTCTTTAAAAATGTTCTTGTTTGAAGAGAGAGTATCACTGATATGACAAAGAAGCAACTCTTAATTGCCTATCATACATGCCCTGATTGAGGGTATGTGTCCTGACAGGGAATCAAATCCACCACATTTTTGTTTATGGGAACAATACTCCAACTAAGAGGTTAGTCTTTTATTCAATGTAGGTCTTAAACCAATGTCCTAAAATTGATTTCAGAGTGGGAAGGAGAACGAGAAAGAGAGCAATAGACTGGTTGCCTCCTATAAACATTCCAACTGGGCATTGGACCTGAACCTGTGTATGTATCTTGACCAGGAATCAAACTGGTGACCTTTTGGTGCATGGTAGAACTCTCAACAAACTGGGCCACACTGGCTAGGGTAGTCTTCATCTAATTTGATGAAGCTCAACCACATTATGGAAGGCAATCTGCTTTGCTCAAAATTCACTAAAGTAAGAGTAAATATCACCCCAAAACACTCTCACAGAAAGACCCAGAATCAGTTTTGGCCATAGTAGGGTACCCCATTGAAGTGCAAATAGCTTCAATAGCAAAATAGCTTTCCCAGCATGGGAAATGTTGGACTCAGTGTAATCTTTTGCGACTGTTTAACTCTCTATAGCCTCAGGCTTGGCTGATTACCCAGGAAACTGGAATGTCACCCAGAGATAAATGTTATGCCCTCAAGAGAGAAGTTAATACATGTGTAGGGTGTTATAACAGCCTGAATCATCTAACTTAGATATGCATTATATTTTCTGGTTGCCTATGTAATGAGCCACCATATAGTTTTACTATTTACCTCCTGAGAAAAAGAAACCATGGTTATGACTGGTTTGGCTCAGTAATTAAAGAATCAGCCTGAGGACTGAAGGGTCATGGATTCAATTTTCAGTCAAGAGCACATACCTGGGTTGTAGGTGCAATCCCCACCCCTAGTTGGAAGCAACCAATTGATGTGTATCTTTCACATTGATGTTTATCTCCCCCCCCCCCCGCCCCATTTAAAAAACAATGGAAAAATATCCTTGGGTGAGAATTAGCAAAAAAAACAAAACCTTGTCTTGGGAGTGGTGTGGATAATTCCCAGCTGGTCACCACTGGCATCGTGGGTATTTTACTCATGTTTGTAAGTTTCTCCTATTAAAGCTCCTATAAGTTTGGATAAGGCTATGTTTTAGTTCTTCAGAATCAATCCTGAATTTAGAGTTTTCCTCAACAACTACATATGAAGTGTCATGGCTCAGCCAAGTTGGTGCCTTTCATCAATTACTGAGTCAAATATTATTCAAATATTGCAGTAAAGACATTTTCTAATTATAATTAAGGTTCTAAATCAAGTCACCTGAGATAAAGAAAATTATTCTTGTGATTTTGATCAAAATAAGTAACTCTTAAAGGAAATGGGCTTCCTAGTGAAAGAAATTTAGAGCAGTAGAGGATTTAACATAAGAGATAGTCTCTATTATTAACTCTAAAAATGTAGGTGGTAAGAAATATGGGTGATCTCTAGGAGCTGAAAGTGGTCCCTGACTGATAACCATCAAAGAAATGGTAACATCAGTACTACAACTGCAAGCAAATAATCTGACAAACAACTTCAAAAAAATTTAGATATTTTTCCAGCCACCATTTTTTTAAAGTCTAGATAACACCCTAGTTTTAACCTGTAAGATCTTGAGAAGAGTGTTAACCTATAACTATACTTGTTATTTATAAAACTATAAGCTAATAAATAGGTGTATTTTAAGCCACTAACTTTATGCAAATTTATTGCATAGCAATAAAAAACTAATACATAGCCTATATTATTCTTGCTGTTTGAGTACATTCCCAAGTACTTGTTTTGTTGTTCCTCACCATTGTCACTTACTCTTTAATGGAAGTAATAAATGAGCTCAGTTGTAGCCCTCCTTGTCCACCTGTAGACAGAGCTAAGAAAGAAACAAAAACAGTAAAAAAATTAAATTTTAAAAAATAATAGTAATTATGAATTAATATCACCACAGGCTTGTCTTGATTTATTTAAATATACAATTAGTAACTGCAAGTAAAAATAGGTATGCAAATAAAGAGTAATTTCTTGATGTTCTGTGAGGTAATTATTTAGATATGAACCATTTCAGGAAAAAATTGTGCCTTTAATAACTGAAATTTTGATCAGGTGGGACACCCTCGGGCTCAGGTGGCTCTCCTTTTCTCCTGCTCTGTGAGCCCCTGTGCCAAATTTTGTGCCCAGATCACTGTGAAACCTTCTCTTCCCTTTCACCTCCTCTGGCTCTTTTGCTTCAACCCTCCTCCACGAGCCACTGGAATAAATTTCTTGGGGAATTGGGACTCAGCCACAGAAGGACAGCCTTTTCTAGAGGGGCTCCAGGGTTCTGATATGGCCACGTAAGCAGAATATGCGCCAATTTTAAAAGTCATTATTTGGAGATTCCAAAATGGCAGCGGAGTCAGTGGAAGCTACACAGACACTCTCCAGGACCAAACTGAAATTACAACTAAATTAAAGACAAATTATCAGGAAAAAGCAACAGAAAAGCAGCTTGAGAGGACCATATGACCAGGGACACTGAATTGATCCTGGTAGGATTGTGGAGGCATGAGGGAGGCTGGGAGCCCACAAACAGCAGAACCTTAGCTGTGAGCAGCACTCTCAGGGTTAAAGTCCCAAGCACCTTCATAGCAGAGAGCTGGGACACAGCACTAAAATAGCCACAGCCACTCAATTTGGACTCTGGCAGAGGGAGGGTGAACTAAACTAGAGCTGTGTGGGGACACTTGGGATTTAGATGGAGCTCAGAGATTTTACTCAGTTGTACCCACACAATACAGTGGGCAACTTACTTCTTTCCAGGACTCTGGAGAGAGGTAGAGGCCCCTAACTAGGAGATTCAACCCAAACCAGTGAGCCATTGAAATGCAAATTGAGGCTCATTAACAATCAGTACCTGTCATACCCTTGAAAATCCCCTTACCCTAGACACCTGAGGGAGTTTTTCTTCAAGTGAGAACCCAAGGATTTTCAAGGTACCAGAATAATAGGTTCCAGGCAAAAAGTTGGAAGATAACTGAACCATTCCTGGACTTGCAAATTTACCCAGAAAAGTAAGACTTGATAGTGGTGTTTAACACAAGCCTTTCCAGGCCCATACAAACTGGGACAGGAAGCCACAAACAGCAGCACACCACCACCCTCAGGGAATATGTGGCAGGCTCCAAAACCCACTGACATAGCCCAAGTGGTGAAACAAAGAAACAAATCCCAAATGAAAGAACAAGAGACACTACCATAAATTAGATAAATGAACTGCAAATAAGCAAGTTAACAGAGCTAGAATTCAGAGCCATGATCTTGAGGAAGCTCAACAGTATGAGTAAGGACATCAACACCATGAGTAAAGACTTAGAAACATTAGAACTCAACAAATTACAAATTAAAAAACACCAAAAAAAAAAAGAAAAAAGAAAAATGGGCCCTGGCCAGTTTGGCTCAGTGGTTAGAGTGTCAGCCTGCGGTCTGGAGAGACTTGGGTTTGGTTCCCACTAAGGGCATGTACCACGGTTACAGTTTGTCCCTGGCCATGGTTGGGTCATGTGGGTGGTGACCACTTGATGTGTTCCTTTCACATCGATGTTGTGCATGCTCTCTCTCTCGCTTTCTCTCTCTCTCTCTCTCTCTCTCTCTCTCTCTCTCTCTCTCTCTCCCTCCCTTCCACTCTATCTGAACAAAATATTGCAAAATGTCCTTGGGTGAGAATAAAATAATAATAATAATAATGATAATAATAAATATAAGAATGGCATAACAAAAATAAGAACACATTGTAAAGACTAAAGAGCAAAGTAAAGGAAGATAAAACCAGATTCAGTAAATTAGAAGACAGAGTAAAAAAAAATTAACCAATCAGAAAACCAAAGTAAATAACAATTAAAAAACAGAAAGACAGCTTAAGAGAACTGTGGGACAACTGGAAATGTAATAATATTTGCATCATAGGAGTCCCCAATGAAGAAAATGAACAAGTGTTAGAGAATATATTTGGAGAAATAGTGTGGGAAACCTTCTTTAATTTGGGGAAGGAAAAAGGCATTCAAGTTCAAGAAGCACAGAGAGCCCCAACTATGAAGAACTTAAACAGGCCAACATTAAGACACATAACAATTAAAATGCCAAAATTAAAGACAAAGGAAGAATCCTAAAAGCAGCAAAAGATACGCAACAGGTTATCTAATAAGGAACCTTCATAAGGCTATCATCTGACTTCTCAATAGAAACACTAGAGGCCAGAAGAAATTGGCATGAGGAAATCAAGGTCATAAAAAATGAGAATCTGAATCCAAGACTACTCTATGAAGCAAGGCCATTATTCAGAATAGAAGGTCACATAAAATGTTTCCCAGACCAAAAAAAGGCCGAGGGAATATTTTAGCACCAAACCAGCAGTGGTTTGTTAAAGAACTGCTGTAATTAGTAGAAGAAATAGAAAGAAAAATAGAACTACATTATACAAAAATGGCAAAAAATAAATACATATCAATAATCACTTTAAATTTAAATGGATCAAATGCTCTGATAAAAGACACAAAGTAGCTTGTGAGATAAGAAAGCATAACTCACATATATGTTCTTTACATGAGATCCACTTCAAAACAAGACTCACATAGGTTGAAAATGAAGGGATGAAAAAAAAAATCTTTCAAGCAAATAAAAAGAAAAAAAACCCCAAGGTACCAACACTCATATCTGATAAAATAGATTTTAAAATGAAGTTTGTAACTAAATACAAAGAAGGCAACTACATAATGTTAAAAGAATCTATTCAACAGGAAGATATAATGTTGGTAAACATATATGCACTGAATACAGGATCACCAAAATCTTTTTAAAATCTTCTGGAGGACTTTAAAAAAGATATCAGAAGCAATACAATCACAGTAGGGGATGTCAACACCCCACTGACATCACAGGATAGATCATCTGGTCAAAAAGTTAGCAAGAAAAAATTTAATGAAGCACTAAATCAAATTAATTTAATAAATATCTACAAAAAATTACAACCCAGAACTGTAGAATTCACATTCTTTTCAAGTGCACATGGGACAGGAAAGATATTCTCAAAGATAGACCACATGTTAGGACACAAACTAAGTCTCTACATGTTCAAGAAGAGTGAAATCATATCAAGCATCTTCTCAGATTACAATGGCATGAAACTGGAAATCAATTGCAACAAAAACATGCAAAGATATTTGAACACATGGAGGACAAATATCATGTTATGAAACAATAAATTGGTTACCAAGAATATCAAAGAAGAAATTAAACATTTTCTGGAAACCAATAAAAATTAACACCCAACCACACAAAATCTATGAGATTCAGGAAAAGTAGTTCTTAGAGAAAAGTTTATAGTACTACAGGCCTACCATAAGAAACATAAAAAGTTTTAATAAACTATTCTCCCCAGAAATTAAAGAACTAAAAAAGCAAACAAAAAGAAAACCCCAGAACAAGTAGAAAGAAGGAAATAGTAAAAATTGGAGCAGAAACAATTACATGGAGACCAAAAAAAAAAAAAAAAAAAAAAGAATTCAAAGGATCAATAAAACAAAGAGCTAGGTCTTTGTAAAGATAAAAAAAAAAATTAAAAAAAATTGAAGAACCCTTAGCTAGACTCACCAAGAAACAAAGAGAGAGAAGCCAAACACACAAAATCAGAAACAAAAGAGAAGAAATAATAACTGACACCACAGAAATACAAAGAATTGTTAACAGATATTATGAACAATTATACAGCAACAAATTCAATAATCTAAGCAAAATGGACTAATTTCTACAAACATATAGTCTCTCAAAACTGAACTGGGAAGAGATAGATCTCATGAACAGACCAATAACAAGAAAAGGAATTGAGGATGTAATCAAGACTCTCTCAGCAAACAAAAGCCCAGGCCCAGATGACTGCATGGGGGATTGTTACCAAACATTCAAAGAAAAGCTAACACCCATTCTCCTCAAACTATTTCAAAAAATTCAAGAAGAAGGAAGACTTCCAAAGTCATTTTATGAGGCCAGCATAATTCTAATTTCAAAACCAGAAAAAGACACTACAAAGAGAGAAAACTATTCGCCAATATTCCTGATGAATATCGATGCCAAAATTCTGAAAAAAAAAAATACTAGCAAATTGAATTCAGAAATACATCAAAAAAATTATTCAACAGGAAGAAGTGAAATTCATTCCAAGAATGCAAGGCTGTACAATATTCTCAAATCAATTAAAGCAAAACACCACATAAACAAAATGAAAAATAAAAACCACATGATCATATCAATAAATGCTGAAAAAGCATTCAACAAAATCTAGCACCCATTTCTCCTGAAAATGTTCAGCAATATGGGAATACAGGAATCATATCTTCAGATAATAAAGGTCATATATGAAAAATCTAGACAACATCATGATCAATGGGCAAAAATTGAAAACATTTTCTATAAGAACAGGTACAAGATAGGAATGTTCACTTTTGACACTCTGATTTAACATAGTACTGGAAGACTTAGCCACAACAATCAGACAGGAAGAAAAATAAAAGGGATCTAAATTGGAAGAAAAAAAATGTGTAACTGTCATAATTCACAGGTGACATAATATTATACATAGAAAACCCCAACGACTCCTTCAAAAATCTAATAGACTTAATAAATAAATTTGTCAAAGTAGCAGGATACAAAATTAATCAAGAAATCAATGGCACTCTTATAAACCAATGATGAACTCAAAGAAAGAGAAACTAAAAAAACAATTCCACTTGTCACTGCAGCAAAAAAATTAAGATACCTAGAAATAAACTTAACCGAAGTATAAAGGACTTATTTGTAGAAAACTATAGGTCATTGAAAAAAAGAAATAGAGGAAGGTATAAAAAAGTAGAAGCACATACCCTGTTCAAGCATTGGAAGAATTAACATCATTAATATGTCCATACTACCCAAAGCAATCTATAGATTCAATACAATGCCCATAAAAATACCAAAAACATACTTCACAGAGCTAGAACAAATTCTTCAAAGGTTCATCTGAAACCAAAATGACCCTGAATAGCCACAGCAATCTTTAAAAAGAAGAACAAAGTTGAAGAGATTACATTACCAGATTTCAGGTTATACTACAAAGCCACTGTACTCTCAAAAGAGCCTGAAATTGTCACAAAAACAGGCAGATAGATCAATGGAACAGAATGGGAAACCAGAAACGGACCCAAGACAATATGTTCAATTAATAGTTGACAAAGGTGGCAAGAGCATACTATAAAGTAAAGACAGCCTCTTTAATAAATGGTGTTGGGAAAATTGGAGAGCTACATGATAAAAATAAAACTAGACCATCAACTTACACCACACAAAAAAATAAACTCTAAATGGATAAGGGTCTTAAAAGTGACTCATGAATATATAAAAATCCTAGAAAAAACTGTAGGCAACAAAATTGCAGACATCATATGCAGCAGAATTTTTACTGATACATCACTTAAGTCAACAGAAAAAAAAGAAAGAAAATGAACATGTGGGAAAACAACAAACTCAAAAGCTTATGCACAGTAAACAAATGAACCATCAACATGAAAAGGCAACCCACTCTATTGGAGAGCATAATTGCCAATGATATATCAGATAAGGGGTTAATTTTTGATATATATACAGTCCTTATACAGCTAAACAATAGGATGACAAAGACCCAAGTAAAAGCTAAGCACAGGAATTAAATAGACACCTTTCCAACAGGACATACAAATGACCAAGAAATATAGGGATAAATGCTCAACATCACTAATCATTAGAGATATGCAAATTAAAATAACAATGAGATATCATTTCACAACTGTCAGAAAGGTCATCATCAACAAATCATCAAACAACAAGAGTTGGCCAGGGTGTGGAAAAAAGGAAACGCTAATACATTGCTTGTGGGAATGTGGACTGGTGCTGCCACTATGGAAAACAATATGGTGTTACCTCAAAAAATTAAAAATTGAACTTCCATTTGATTCAGTGATCCCACTTCTAGGAATATACCCTGAGCAGCCTGAAACAACAATCAGAAAGAGTATATGTACCCCATGATTGTAGCAGTACTATATACAATAGCTAAAATCTGGAAACAGCCCAAATTTCCATCAGTAGACAGATGGATAAAAAAGCTGTAGTACATATATACAATGCAGTACTATGCAGCTGCAAGAAAAAAGATCTCTTATTCTTTGAGATGACATGAAGAAACCTGAAGAGTTTTATTCAAGTAAAACAAGCCAAGCAGAGAAACACAAACATCACATGATCTCACTTATTTGTGAAATATAATGAACATAACAGTCTGAGGGATGGGATAGTCTCAGAGATGTGGAAGTTGTGTACAGACTGACAATCCCTAGTAGAGGGGGAGGAGGGGAATAAACCACAGAAATTATATGCATGTATTCTTGAATAATGGACATGAACAACAAAGCAGGAAACAGGGCAGGAAGGGTGGAGAAGGGGGATATCAGTGGAAGAAAAATGAGAAACGTGTAACAAAAATAATAAATAAAAATATTTAAAAAATTCAAATTGGTAAAAGGAGAAACTGTCAGGATTTGCAGATGACATGATATTATACATAAAAAAACTTAAATACTCCATTAAAAATTTACTAGACTTAATAAATGAATTTGGCAAAGTAGCAGGATACAAAATTAGCATAAAGAAATTGACAGCATTCTTATACACCAATGATGAACTTACAGAAAGAGAAACTAAAAAAAAAAAAAAAAAAGATTCCATTTATCATCACAGCAAAAAATTGAGCTTCCTAGAAATACACTTAACCAAAGAAGTAAAAGACCAATTTGCCAAAACTACAGAATATTCAAAAAATAATTGGAGAAAGATATACAAAAGTGGAAGCATATAACTTGTTCATGGATTAAAAACTTAACATCATTAAAATATTTATACTACTTAAAGCAATTTATAGATTCAAAGCAATCCCCATCAAAATACCAATGACATATTTCACAGAACAAGAACAAATACTACAAAAGTACATATGAAACCAATAAGACCGGAATAGCCACAGAAATCTTAAAAAAGAACAATGTTGGAGGTATCAAAATACCAGATATCATGTTATACTACAAGGCCACAATAATCAAAACAGCCTCATACTGGAACAAGAACAGGCAAATAGTTCAATAAAACAAAATAGAGAATCCAGAAATGGACCCAAGGCAATATGCTCAATTAATATTTGACGAAGAAGGTAATATTTGACAAAAAGGTAAGGTAAAAAAAAAATGAAACTAGACCATCAACTCACATCATACACAAGAATAGACTCAAATGGATAAAAGACTTAAATGTGACTCATGAATCCATAAAAAATCCTAAAAGAAAATGTAGGCAGAAAAATTTTAGACATCGTACACAGCAGAATTTTCACTGATACATCACCTAAATCAACAGAAATAAAGGAGAAAATAAACATATGGGAGTCCATCAAACTCAAAAGCTTTGCACAACAAAAGTAACAACCACTAAAATGGAAAGGCAATCCACTCTTTGGGATAGCATAATTGCCAACAATACATCAGATAAAGGGTTAATTTTCAATATATAGAGAGTGCTCATACAACTCAACAAAAGGAAGACAAAGAACCCAATTAAAAAATGGGCAGAGGAGTTGAATAGACACCTCTCCAAACAGGACATACAAATGGCCAAGAGACATATGAAGAAATGCTCAACATCACTAATCATCAAGGAATTGCAAATTAAAACAACAATGAGATATCACCGCACACCTGTCAGAAAGGTCACCATCAGCAAATCATCAAACAAGTGTTGGCGAGGGTGTGGAGAAAAGGGGACTCTAGTACACGGCTGGTGGGAATGCAGACTGGTGCAGCCACTATGGAAAACAATATAGTGTTACCTCAGAAAATTAAAAATTGAACTGCCATTTGACCCAGTGATTCCACTTATAGGAATATACCCTAAGAAACCTGAAACACCAATTAGAAAGAATATATGTACCCCCATGTTCATAGCAGCACTATTTACAATAGCTAAGATCTGGAAATAGCTCAAATGTCCATCAGTAGACAAATGGTTAAAAAAGCTGTGGTACATATACACAATGGAGTACTATGCACCTGTATGAAAAGAGATCTCTTATCTTTTTAAAAATATTTTTATTGATTTTATTTTATTTTTAAATTATTTTTTAATAATTAATTTATTTTGTTACAGATGTTTCTTATTTCTCCCCTACTGATTCCCTCCTTTCCCTCCCTCCCCGTCCTGTCCCCAGCTTTGTTGTCCATGTCCATTGTTCAGCATACATGCATATAAGTTCTGTGGTTTATCTCTCTTCCACCACCCCCTCTTCTGGGAATTTTCAGTCTGGACTCCATTTGCATGTCTCTGAGACTACCCCGTTCCTCAAACTGTTATGATCATTATATTCCAGAAATAAGCGACATCATATGATACTTGTCTTTCTCTGTTTGACTTGTTTCACTTCGAATGACACTTTCCAGGTCCTTCCATGTAGTCTCAAAGGATAAGAGATCTTTCTTTTTTACAGCTGCATAGTACTCTATTCTGTATATGTACCACAGTTATTTATCCATTGGTTTACTGATGGACATTATTTTTTGGGATGACATGAGGGACCTGGAAAGTAAGTAAAACAAGCCTAGCAAAAGAAGACAAATACCACATGATCTTACTTATTTGTGGAACATAATGAACAGTCTGAGGAATAGGGTAGACCCAGAGATGTAAAAGTAAGGTACAGACTGACAACCCTCATAAGAGGCAGTGGTGGTGGGAGGGAAAAGATAAACCACAGGATTTATTTGCATGTATGCATAACCAATGGACTTGGATGTCAACGTTGGGGATGGGGTGGGGTGATGTGTAGGAGGTGTCAATGGTGTAAAAAGAAATGGTTTAAAAAAAACGTGTAACAAAATAAATTTTTAAAAAATGCTGAAATGAATTCTTTAGGCGGTAATAAAAACATGCTTATTAGTGACATGAATAGAATTAATCTATACACCAGAATCGTGAAGTTATCTAGTCAAAGTCAGATTGCTCTAATATTGTAATATTGTGGTGTGTTAATTAGTTATACAGTTAAAGAACAAGAGTATTAAAATCTACCATAGGTCTTTTAATTTGTTAATAAATGCATAGTATAAAAAGGATAAATTATGACATTAAGCTCATAAAAGATGGTATTAATATATGGTATTGATGTTGTCATAGACTGTTGTTTATATAAGTTTCATATAGCAGACTCACCAAAAAATAAAGAGAAAAAAAAATCAGAGCATACCATCATGAAAAATTATCACTTCAGTAAGTAAGGCAGTAAGAAAGGAGAAAGATATCAAGGGAACCATAAAATGACCAAATGACAATATATAAGATGACAATTTTAAGTCCTTACCCATCAACAATTACTTTAAATATAAATGGATTACATTTTTTTAAATCAAAAGGCAGTGGCTAGATGAATAAAGAAAAGGTCTCACTCCCACTCTGGCTTGTTTGTCTCAGCAGTTAGAGTGTCTGTCTGTGGTTCAGAGAGACCTGGGTTTGGTTCCTACTAAGGGCACATACATATTCTATGTATAGCAGATGTAGCTATATTTACATTAGAGAAACTAGAATTTAAGTCAAAACAGCAACACTTACTTTATACACATAAAGGGGATATTTCTAATAAAATGCAACACTTATACATACACACATACCTAATAATGGAGCATCTAAACATATTAAGCAAATTCTAACATATCTGACAGCACATAGACAAGAATAGAATAATAGTAGGAAAATTTGTTTTCTCACTTTCAGCAATTGATCCAAGACAGAGATGCCCATTCTCATCACTTTTATTCAACTGGGAGCCTTAGCTAAGTAATCAGGCAATATAAATAAATAAAAATATTCAAACTAAAAAAAAAAGTAAAATTGTCTTTATTTGTAGTTATGATCTTTATATTCAAAATCCTAAAGACTTCATCAAAATAAGGCACATTTAAATAAATTCTCTTTCTCTTCCTCTTTCACTGTTTCTCTAAAACAGAAATAAAAATAAATTAATTAATACCTTAATGTTGCAGGCTACTGCCCTGACTAATTAGTCTGTTGGCGTGAGGACCAGAGAGGCCTGGGTTTGGTTCCTGCTAAGGGCAAGTACCTCTGTTGCATTTGCCCCATCCCCAGTTGAGGTTGTGTGGGTGGCAACCAGTCAATGATTCTCTCTCACATAGATGTTTCTCTCTCACTCTTCCCCCGTCTCACCCTCCTGCAGAAAAATGTGTGCTTGACTGAGGATAAAAAAAAAGTTGATGTCTACATATTAAACATAAAATCAATAAAATATCTAAAGTAAGAAATAAAAATCTCATTTATAATATTATAAATAATAAAACTACATTGATGTCATCTGTGAATAATGACAGTTTTACTTCCCCTTTCCAATATGGATCCCGTCTATTTCTTCTTCCTGTCTGATTGCTGTGGCTAAGACTTCCAGTACTATGTTAAATAAGAGTGGAGAAAGTGGACATCCTTGCCTTGTTCCTGACTTTAAGGAAAATGCTTTCAGTTTTTGCACATTGAGTATAATGTTGGATATAGGTCTTTCATATATGGCCTTTATTATGTCAAAATATGATCTCTCTTTTGCCAGATTGCTGAACATTTTTATGAGAAATGGGTGCTGGAGTTTGTTGAATGCTTTTTCAGCGTCTATTGATAATGATCATATAATTTTTATCTTTCATTTTGTTTGTGTGATGTATCACATTTATTGATTTGCAAATATTGTACCAGCCTTGAATCCCTGAGATGAATCCCACTTTGTCATGGTGAATAATTTGTTTGATGTATTGCTGGATTTGATTTGCTAGTATTTTGTTCAAGATTTTGGCATTTATGTTTATCATGTTTGTAGTTTTCTTTCTTTGTTGTTTCTTTCTCTGGTTTTAAACTTAATTATGCTGGCCTTATACAATGAGTTTGGAAGTCTTCCTTCTTCTTGAATTTTTTGAAATAGTTAAGGAGAATGGGTATTAGTTCTTTTTAGAATGTTCATTAAAATTCCCCAGTAAAGTCGCTGGGCCTGGGCTTTTGTGCACTGGAGAGTCTTGATTACATCTTCGATTTCTTTTGTTGTTCCTGGTCTGTTCATGTTTTCCTTCTCTTTATGGTTATGTACTGAAAGATTATGTGTTTTGAGAAATTTGTCCATTTTGCTTAGATTGTCAAATTTGTTGCTGTATAATATTTGTTAACAATTCATTGTATTTCTGTCGTATCAGTTATTATTTCTCCTTTTTCATTTCTGATTTTGTGTATGGGTGCTCTCTCTGTTTCTTGGTGACTCTAGCTAAAGATCCATCACTCTTGTTTATCTTTTTGAAGAACCAGTTTTTGTTGTTGTTGTTGTTTTTTTAATTGATTCTTTGAATTGTTTTTTGGTTTCCATGTCATTTATTTCTGCTGTGATCTTTACTATTTCCTTCCTTCTACTTGCTCTGGAGTTTTCTTTCTGTTTACTGTTTAGTTTTTTTTAATTTGTAAGGTTAGATAATCTGTTAGAAATGATTCTTGCTTTTTGACCTAGGCCTTCCTTTTCAAAACTGCTTTTGCTGCATTCTATAGATGTTGTGTTGTTTGTTCATTTTCATTGATTTCATGGAAGTATTTAATTTCTTCCTCAAGCTCCATGTAATCCATTCATTGTTTAATAATATGCTATTTATTCTCCATGTTTTTAAATGTCTTTGCATGTTTTTGCTGCAGTTGATTTCTAGTTGCATGCCATTGTGCTTTTCAAAATGCTTGAGCCCTGGCCAGTTTGTCTCAGTGGTTAGAGCATTGGCCTGCGGTCTAGAAAGACCCAGGTTTGGTTTCCGCTAAGGGCATGTACCTCGGTTGCAGTTTGTCCCCGGCCCTGGTTGGGTCATGAGGGTGGCAGCAACTCGTTGTGTCCCTTTCACATTAATGTTTCTCTCTTTCTCTCTTCCTCACTCTCTATCTGAACAAAAAATACGAAAATGTCCATGGGTGAGGATAAAAAATGAAAACAAAACAAAACAAAACAAGATGCTTGATATGATTTAAATCTTCTTGAACTTGTAGAGACTTAGTTTGTGTCCTAACCTCCAGTCTGTCTTTGAGAATGTCCCATGTGCACTTGAGAAGAATATGCATTCTGCAGTTTTAAGGTGTAATTCTCTGTAGATATCTATTATATCCATTTGATCTAGCGCTTCATTTAGTCAGTGTTTTCTTGTCAATTTTTTGTTAGAAGATCTATCCAGTTATGTCAGCAGGGTTTTGAAGTCCCCTGGTATGATTGTATTTCTGTCGAGTGATTTCTATGATTGTATTTCTTTGATGTCTTACAAATGATTTTTAATATATGTTGGTGCTCCTAAATTGGGTGCATATATGTTTACCAATGTTTTACCTTCCTGTTGGATAGATACCTTCAATATTATGTTGTAGCCTTCTTTGCCTCTAGTTATGGTCTTCATTTTAAAATCTACTTTATCCAATATGAGTATGGTTTTCCCAGTTTTTGTTTTTGCTTTCTGTTTGCTTGAAAGATTTTTTTTATCTCCTCACTTTCAATCTTTGTGAATCTTTTGTTGTGAGGTGGGTCTCTTGTGAATAGTATATATGTGAGTCACACTTTTTTATCCAGTCACCTACTCTGTGTTTATTTTATAAGACCAGTCAAACCATTCACATTTAAGGTGATAATAGATATGTACTTATTTATTGCCATTTTTTTTTTTTTAGTGTAGTTATATTTTTCTTCCTATATCTTTTACTAATTATGACCATCCTTTTTAGCATATCTTGCATTGCTGGTTTGGTGTTAATGTATTCCCTTAGCCTTTTTTGGTCTGGAAAGCTTTTTATTGGACCTTCTATTTTGAATAATAGCCTTGCTGGATAATGTAGTCTTAGATTCAGATCCTTGTTTTTCATGACCTTCATTACTTCATGCCTCTTTATTCTGGCCTGTAGTGTTTCTGTTGAAAAGTCAGCTGAGAGCCTTATGAAGTTTCCTTTGTAGTTAACCTGTTGCTTATTTCTTGTTGTCTTTAAGATTCTTTCTTTGTCTTTAATTTTTGGCATTTTAATTACTGTGTGTCTTGGTGTGGGTTTTTGGGGGAGTCTTCTTACTTGGTGCTCTCTGTGCTTCTTGAACTTGAATTCCTTTGTCCTTCGCCAAGTTAGGAAAGTTTTTTGTCATTATTTTCCCAAATATATTCTCTAACCCTCCCCATTTCCTTCCTCTTTGGGGACTCCTATGATGCAAATGTTATTATGTTTCCAGTTGTCCCACAGTTCTCTTAAACTATCTTCCTGATTTTTAATCATTTTTCTCTTTTGGTTTTCTGATTGGTTGAATTTTTCTACCCTGTCTTCTAATTCACTGATCTGGTTCTCAGCTTCATTTACTCTGCTGTTTAGTTCTTCCAATGTGTTCTTTTTGTTTGTTTGTTTGTTTGTTTGTTTTTATCCTCACCCGAGGACATTTTTCCATTTTTTGTACAGACAGAGTGGGAGGGAGAAAGAAACATCGATGTGAAAGGGACACATCGAGTGGCTGCCACCCGCATGACCAACCAGGCCGAGGACAAACTGCAACCAAGGTACATGCCCTTAGCGGGAACCGAACCCGGGTCTCTCCGGACCGCAGGCCGATGCTCTAACCGCTGAGCCAAACCGGCCAGGGCCAATGTATTCTTAATTTCTCCTATATCATTTTTTATTTTCACTTGGTTGGTTTTTAATGTTTCTATGTCTTTACTCATTGTGCCAATGTCCTTACTTATCCTGTTGTGCTTTCTCAAGATCATGGCTTTGCACTCTACCTCTGATAATTTGCTTAGCTGCATTTTATTGATCTCATCTTTGATGGAGTTCTCCTGTTCTTTTATTTGAGATTTTTTATTATTTTTTTTTCTTTCACAGTTTTGGCTATCTCAGTGGGTTTTGGAGCCTGTTAAATTTTTTTCTATGGGTGTTGGTGTTCTGCTGTTTGTGGCTCCCTGTACTGGGTTCTGATGAGCCTGGTGGGCCTACACTAAACACCACTCAAGTTTTACTTTCCTGGGTAGATTTGCAAGCCCAGGAAAGGTTCAGTTATCCTCTAGCTTTTTTCCTGGTGGCTAGTATTAGTTATTTCATGCCTTGGAATGTAGCCCTGGTGTTCTAAGTAAGAGAATTTCCAGAGTGTGGAATAGATGCTGGTTGTTAATGAGCCTCAACTTTTATTTCTTTGCCTCACCTGGGAAAGACAAAATCTTTGTGGGGGGGAGGGAGGGCTGCTGCTCTTTCCCACAGTTCTGGGATGGAGCACACAGGGCCCTGTTTCTTTGTGGCCACAACTCAGCAAAAACTCTAAGTGACCTCCAAATCCCGGGTATTTTTGTAGAGTTCCATCTCAGTCTGCCCTCCCTCTGTTGTAGCCCCCAGGTGAGTGGCTGTGGCTATTTTAGTGCTCTGTCCTGGCTCCCTGGGTTGTGGAGCAGGTTTGGTCTTTATTCCCCAAGTGCGCTGCTCACAGCTAAGATTGGCTGCTCTCCATGGGCTCCCAGCCTACCACCCTCTCATGCGTTTGCACATCCTAACACTGTCCTGGTTATATGATCCTGTTCTGCTGCTCTTCTGTTTTTTGTTTTTTGTTTTTCCCTGTGTATTTGTCTTTATTTTAGTTTTTATTCCCATTTGGTCCTGGGAGATCATCTTCATGCCTTCTATTTTCTTTGCCTCCTTTTTCACATTCTCTAATCCTATCTTACACTGGTTTTTCTGGTGTCCCCACAGCCTACAGATCTCCTGGGTAACTGGATCTCACAGTGCCTCTGGGGACCAGGCTGTATGCCTATGTTACACAATCTGCTGGGTTACACAATCCTCTCTCATGTTTCAGCACCCCATAAGCCCTAAGGGTAACTAGATCACACAGTCCTTGATGGGTTGCACAGGTCTGTCTGGTGTTTCAGCACTCTGCAGGTCCCATGGGTTATTTTATGGCACAGTCCCTGCTGGGTTGCATGTGTAGTTGGATGGCACAGTCTCTGCTGCGTTGCAGGGGCCACTATGTTGCTTCAGCACCTCACAGGTTGAGAGGGTAACTGGATCATACAGTCCCTGCTTGGTGGCACAGGCCTCTCTGATGCCCCTGAACCCTGCTCTTTCAGCAGACAGGCAGCTGGATCACACCAGTTTCTCTGGGGCCTGGGTTTCCCACCGCACTTGTGAGCTACTGAACCTCACAGGCCTCTGTGGAGTTCCAGGTCCAACAGCTGGTGGCTGCAGAGTACTGTGCTCCACAGGCTCAACTCTTGCTTAGCTTTTGCTGTAGATTTTGTGGGTGGGTTTCATCTGCTGCTCTGTGTTTCTGTTGCCTGAGGATAAGATTTCTGCTCCCCAGCCTCTTTTGCTGGGGGTATATCTGGACTCTGATTGAGCTGCTACTATGGCAGATTGTTCTGGGCTTCGGGCTGTCCACAGCTTTTATGACTGGCACATTGGGAGCTCCACTACTGTGCACAGGTCTCTGTTGACACAAAGTGTCTACTGCTCAGATGGTGCCAGTTGTTCTGGTGGGCTCAGGTTGCTGGACCCCAGCTGCACCACTGTCTCCTCCCAGGGATAACAAGGAATCTTTCAAAATGGTGGGACCTCCCCATGATGCAGGGAGAGGTTCCCTGAAGGGCAGATTACTGCAGTAGCTGGCTGCTCTTGTTCAAAGCACAGAAACCTTTTGCTCCGGGTCCCTGTACTGCTTGAGTTTGGTCATCCACCTTCTTGTCCACTCATATTCTCTCACACACCTGCTCACTCTCTCACACACTCACCCTTTTTCCAGTCCTGCCTGCTGCAATCTTTCATTTTTGTTTGTTTGTTGTTGTTGTTTTTTGTCTAGAGGATTTATCCAATGATGTCAGTGGGGTGCTGTGGTCTCCTGTTTGATTGTATTGCTGTTGAATTTTACTCAAGTCATTTTTAAAAGTATTTTTGTGCTCATATGTTAGGTACATATATGTTTAACAAGGTATATTATTCTGTTGAATAGATCCTTTTTATATTATGTAGTGGCCTCCTTTGTCTCTAGTTATGGCTTTCATTTTGAAGTTTATTTTATTGGATATGAGTTTTGATACTTCACTTTCTTTTATTAATTAATTTATTTTTGTTACGGATGTTTCTCTTTTTCCTCCCACTGATTCCCCCATACCCATCCCTCCCAGCCCTGTCACCAGCTTTGTTGTCCATGTCCATTGTTTATGCATACATGCATATAAGTTCTATAATTTAATCTCCCCCGCCCCTCTTCTGGGGATTGTCAGTCTAAACCTCACTACCATGTCTCTGGGACTCCCCCATTCCACTGACTGTTATGTTCATAATATTCCACAAATAAGTGAGATCATATGATACTTGTCTTTCTCTGTTTGGCTTGTTTTGCTTAGGATAATACTTTCCAGGTTCCCCCATGTACTCTCAAAAGATAAGAGATCTTTCTTCCTTACAGCTGCATAGTAATCCATTGTGTATATGTAACACAGCTTTTTAAACCATTTGTCTACTGATGGCACTTGGGCTGCTTCCAGATCTTAGCTATTGTAAATACTATAAACATGGTGATACATATATTCTTTCTGATTGGTGTTTCAGGCTTCTTAGGATATATTCCTAAAAGTGGGATCACTGGGTCCAATGGAAATTCAGTTTTTAATTTTTTGAGGTAACACCATATTGTTTTCCATAGTGGCTGCACCAGTCTGCATTCCCACCAACAGTGTACTAGAGTCCCCTTTTCTCCACACCCTCGCCAACACTTCTTGTTTGATGATTTGTTGATGGCGGCCATTCTGACAAGTGTGAGGTGATACCTCATTGTTGTTTTGATTTGCATCTCTCTGATGATTAGTGATGATGAGCATTCTTCATATGTTTCTTAGCCATTTGTATGTCCTGTTTGGAAAGGTGTCTATTTAGTTCCTCTGCCCATTTTTTAATTGGATTATTTGTCTTCCTTTTGTGGAGTTGTATGAGCACTCTATATGTATTGGAAATTAACCCCTTATCTGATGTATCATTGGCAATTATGCTCTCCCATACAGTGGGTAGCCTTTCCATTTTGATGATTGTATCTTTCGCTGTGCAGAAGCTTTTGAGTTTGATGTAGTCCCATGTGTTCATTTTCTTTTTTGTTTCTATTGCCTTAGGTGATGTGTCAGTAAAAATTCTGCTGCGTATGATGTCTGAGATTTTGTTGCCCACAGTCTCCTCTAGGATTTTTATGGTTTCATGAGTTACATTTAAGTCTTTTATCCATTTTGATTTTATTTTGGTGTAGGGTGTAAGTTGATGGTCTAGTTTCATTTTTCTGCAAGTAGCTGTCCAATTTTCCCAGCACCATTTATTAAAGAGGCTGTCCTTACTCCACTGTATGCCCTTGCCACCTTTGTCAAATATTAATTGAGCATATTGCCTCAGGTCCATTTCTGGGTTCTCTATTCTGTTCCACTGGTCTATATACCTGTTCTTGTGTCAGTACCAGGCTGTTTTGATTATAGTGGCTTTGTAGTATAACCTGAAATCTGGTATTGTGATCCCTCCAACTTTGTTCTTCCTTTTCAAGATTGCTGTGGCCATTCAAGGCCTTTTTTGGTTCCATATGAACTTTTCAAATACTTGTTCTAATTCTGTGAAGTATGCTGTTGGTATTTTGATGGGGATTGTGTTGAATCTATATATTGCTTTGGGTAATTTGGACATTTTAATGATGTTAATTCTCCCAATCCATGAACAGGGTATATGCTTCCACTTTTTTATATCTTGCTTTATTTCTTTTTTCAAAGACCTGTAGTTTTCTGCGAATAGGTCCTTTATTTCTTTGGTTAAGTTTATTCCTAGGTATCTTAATTTTTTTGCTGCAATGGTAAATGAGATTTTTTGCTTAGTTTTTCTTTCTGTGAGTTCATCATTGGTGTATGTTTTCAAAAAACCAGCTCTCTGTTTCATTGATCCTTTTATTTATTTATTTTTATTTTTTTGGACTCTATGTTGTTTATTTCTTCTTTGATCTTTACCATTTTCTTCCTTCTACTTGCTCTGGTTTTTTTTTTTTTTTGTCTGTTTGTTTGTTTGCCCTCTAGTTCTTTAGGTTGTGAGGTTAGATAGTCTACTAGAGATTTTTATTGTTTTTTAAGGTAGGCCTGTGGTGCTATGAACTTCCTTTTCAGAACTGCTTTCACTGCATTTCATAGATTTTGTGTTGTTGCGTCTTCATTTTCATTGGTTTCCAGGAAGTTTTTAATTTCTTCCTGGATCTCCTCAGTAACCCATTCATTGTTTAGTAACATGCTATTTAGCTTTAATGTGTTTAAATATCTATGCCTGTTTTTGTTGCAATTTATTTCTAGTTTCATGACACCATGATCTGAGAAGAATGCTTGGTGTGATTTCTGTCTTCTTGAACTTGTAGAGACTTAGTTTGTGTCCTAACATGTGGCCTATCTTTGAGAATGTCACATGTGAACTTGAGAAGAATGTAAATTCTGTCGTTTTAGGGTGTAATTCTCTGTAGATATCTATTAAATTCATTTGGTCTAGTACTTCACTTAGAGTCTCTATTTTTTTGCTAATTTTTAGTCTATTAGATCTATCCTGTGTTGTCAGCAGGGTGTTGAAGTACCCTGCTATGATTGTATTGCTATTGCTTTCTCCTTTGAAGTCTTGCAGGAAATTTTTAATATATTTGGTGCTCCTATATTGGGTTTATATATGTTTAAGGTTATATCTTCTTGTTAGATAGATCCTTTCAGTATTATATAGTGGCCTTCCTTGTCTCTAGCTATGGTCTGCGTTTTGAAATCTCTTTTATCAGATGTGAGTATTGCTACCCCAGTTTTTTTTTTTCTTTCTGTTTGCTTGGAAGATTTTTTTTCCATTTCTTCACTTTCAACCTATGTGATTCTTTTGTTTTGAGGTGTGTCTCTTGTAAACAACATATAGATGAGTCATACTTTTTTATCCAATCAGCTCATCTGTGTCTTTTTATGGAAGGATTTAATCCATTTACATGTTTTTATTAACTATTTTTTTTTACAAATGTTTCTCCTATTTCCCCCACTGATTTCCCCCTCCCTCTCACTTCCTGCCCTGTTGCCAGATTTGTTGTCCATGTCAATTGTTCATGCATACATGCATATAAGTTTTGTGGTTTATTTCTCCCCGACAACCTTCTCTACTGGGGATTGTCAGTTTGTACTCCACTTTCATGTCTCTGGGCCTACCTCATTCTTCAGACTGTGATGTTCATTATGTTCCACAAATAAGTAAGATCATATGATACTTGTATTTCTCTGTTTGGCTTGTTTCACTTAGGATGATACTTTCTAGGTCCCTCCATGTAGTCTCAAAGGATAAGAGATCTCTCTTTCTTACAGCTGCATAGTACTCCATTGTGTATATGTATCATAGCTTTTTAATCCATTTGTTTACTGATGGACACTTGGGCTGTTTCCAGATCTTAACTATTGTAAATAGTGCTGCTACAAACATGGTGGTACATGTATTCTTTCTGATTGGTATTTCAAGCTTCTCGGGCTATATTTCTAGAAGTGGGATTACTGGGTCAAATGGAAATTCAATTTTTAATTTTTTGAGGTAACACCATATTGTTTTTCATAGTGGCTGCACCAGTCTTCATTTTCACCAACAGTGTACTAGAGTACCCTCTTCTCCACAACCTCGCCAACACTTGTACTTTGATGTTTTGTTAATGGCTGCCATTCTGACAGGTGTGAGGTGATAGCTCATTGTTGTTTTAATTTGCATCTCTCTGATTCAATCCACTTACATTTAAGGAGATTATTGATATGTCCTTATTTATTGCCATTTTTGCTTACTGTGGTTATATTTTTCTTTCTATTTCTCCTGCTAATTACAGCAGTCCTTTGAACATATTTTGCAGTGCTGTTTTGATGCTGGTGTATTCCCTTAGCTTTTTTTTTTTTTTTTTTTTTGGTCTGTAGAGCTCTTTATTTGACCTTCTATTTTGAATGATAGCCTTGCTGTGTGGAGTAGTCTTGGATTCATATCCTTGTTTTTCATGACTTTGATTACCTCATGCCATTCCCTTCTGGCCCGTTGTGTTTCTGTTGAGAAGTCAGCTGAGAGATTTATGATGTTTCCTTTGTAGGTAACCTGTTGCTTATACCTTGGTGCTTTTAAGATTCTCTCTTTGTCTTTAATCTTTGGCAGTTTGATTACTATGTGTCTTGGTGTGGGCCTGTTTTGGTTCTTCTTTCTTGAAGCTCTCTGTGCTTCTTAAATGTGAATGTCTTTTCCCTTCCCCAAATTAGGAAAGTTTTCTGTCACTATTTCTTTAAATATATCCTCCTTGCACATTTTCCTCTTCTTCTTCTTCTTCGGGGACTCCTATGACGCGAATGTTATTACATTTTCAATTGTCTCACAGTTCTGTTAAGCTGTCTTTCTGCGTTTTAATTACTTTTCCCTTTTGGTGTTTTGATTGGTTGATTTTTTCTACCTTATGTTCTAATTCACTGATCCAGTTCTCAGCTTCCTCTACTTTGCTATTTAGACTTTCCAATGTGTTTTTTATTTCTGGTATGTCATTCTTCATTACTTCTTTTTGGTTTTTAATTTTAATTTGGTTGATATTTAATATTTCTATGCCTTTACTCATGGTGCTCATGTCTTTACACATGCTATTGAGCTTCCTCAAGATCATTGCTCTGAATTCTAGTTCTGTTAACTTGCTTAACTGCACCTAATTTATCTCCTCTTTGGTAGAGGTCTCTTGTTCTTTTACTGGGCTTTTGTTTCTGTGTTAAACCATTTTGGCTATGAAAGTGGGCTTTGGAGCCTGCCAAATTTTCCCTGTGGGTACTGGTGTTTTGCTGTTTGTAGCTCCCTCTCCTGGATTTGGATGAGGCAGGGAGGACCCACTTTGAACACCATGGTCAAGTCTTACTTTTCAGGTTTGAGTTGGTAACCCAGGGAATGGTACTTATCTTTTAGCTTTTTTGCCTGGAGGCTATTGGTAGAGGTGACCTGAAGAAACTTGGTTTCTGAGTTGACTAAAAAACTCCCTCAGGTGCTCAGTGTAAGTGGATTTCCTGATGGTGGGGAAGATGCTGGTTATTAATGGGCCTCAATTAGCATTTCAATGGCCACCGGGTAGGGTTGAATATCTGAGGGAGGGGCTGCCACCTCTCCCCAGGGTCCTGGGTAGGAGTAAGATGACCACAGTCCTGCGTGGCTGCAACTCAGCAAATGCTCTGAGTGCCCTCATAATCCCGTGTCCCCACACAGTTCCAGTCCAGTCTGCCTTCCCTCTGCCAGAGCTCAAGGTGAGTGGCTGCTGCTAATTTAGCCTCTGTCCTGGCTCTGCGCTGTGGAGCCTCTTGGGACTTTAACCCAAGGGCACTGCTCCCAGCTAAGCGTGCCACCCCCAGCTAAGGCCTTCGCTCCCAGCTGAGGCTGTGGTAGCTTCCAGCTGAGGGTGTAGCATCTAGCCGAGGGCACAGGTCCCAGCTGAGGTCGCAGGTCCCAGCCAAACCTGCAGGTCCCAGCTGAGCCTGCAGGTCTCAGCCAAGGCCTCAGGACCCAGCAGAGGCCACAGGTCCCATCCAAGGGCTCAAGTCCCAGTAAGAGCTGCAGGTTCCAGCCCAGGGCACAGGTCCCAGCCGAGACCACTGCAGGTCCCAGCTGAGACCACTGCGTATCCCAGATCAGGCTGCTACAGACCGTGGGCTCCTGGCCCCCTCTCATGTCTTCACAAGCCTACCAGGATTGAATCAGTTTTCCTGGTTATGTGGTCCTCCAAGCTTCTTTTCAGTTGCTTTTTCCTGACGATTTGTCTTTATTTTTGTTGTAATTCTAGTTTGGTCCTGGGAGATGATCTGTGTAGCTTCCATTCACTCTGCCACCATTTTCCTAGTCTGTTACTCCACTTTTTTTTATCGTTTCTATTTGTTTGGGAGATGTTTTTCTATCCTTTACTTTCAATGTATGTGAGTATTTTTGTTGAGGTTGAGCTCTTATAAACACCATAAGTATGAGTCATGTTTTTAGTGACTTTTGATCTGAGCATTTAACCTATTTACCTTATTATTGATATATACTTATTTATAGCCATTTTTGTTTAGTGCGGTTATATTTTTCTTCCTATTTTTTCTGGTAATTACAGCAGTTCTTTTAACATATCTTGCAATGTTGGCTTAGTGCTAATATATTCCTTTAGCCTTTTGTTTTTTGGTCTGGGAAGCTCTTTATTTCACCCTGTATATTGAAGGATAGCCTTGTTGATAGGATAGTCTTGAAATCAGATCATTGTTTTTATTACCTTGATTACTTCATGTCATTCCCTTCTGTCCTGTAGTGTTTCTGTTGAGAATTCAGCTGAGAGGTTTATAGGGTTTCCTTTGTAGGTAACCTGTTGCTTATTTCTTGCTGCCTTAAAGATTCTATCCTTGTCTTTAATTTTTGGCATTTTAATTATTAGATATCTTGGTGTGAGCCTATTTTTGTTCTTAGTTGGGGCTCTCTGTTCTTCTTAACTTGTATGACATTTTTCTTCACCAAGTGAGAGACATTCTTTGCCATTATATCTTCAGATACATTCTCTAATCTCTGCTTATTTTCATCTGGCACTTCTATGTTGAAGATACTGTTTTTGTTTCATACTGCCAAACAGTTCTCTTAGGCTGTCTTCCTGTTTTATGTTTAATTTTTTGGGGGGGAGGTCTCTGATTGGGTAATTTTTTCTACCCTGAACTTTAATTCACAGATCTGATTTTAGGTTTTCTTGACTTTGCTGGTTATTCCTGCCAATGTGTTCTTTAAAAAATTTTTTAAATTTATTTTTATTTTTGTTACAAATAAATCTCCTTATCACCACATTGACACCCTCTTGCATATCTTGCCTTCTCTGTATTGATGTCTGTGCCAGTTGGTTATGCATACATGCATGTAAGATCTATGGTCTATCTCTTCTTTTCCCTCATCTCTCTTCTGAGGTTTGTCAGTCTCTACTGCACATTCATGTCTCTGCATGCTTTCTGTTCATTAGTTTTTTTTGTTCAGTATATTCCACAATAAGTGAGATCATGCAGTATTTGTCTTTCTCTGATTGACTTATTTTGCTTAGCATAATACTCTCCAAAGACCTCCAGGTCATCTCAAATAATAAGAGATCTTTCTTCCTAACAATTGCATAGTATTTTATGTGTGTATGTACAACAGCTTTTTTAATCTACTCATCTACTGATAAACATTTAAGCTGTTTCCATATCTTAGCAACTGTAATTAGTGCTGTTATAAACATAGGAGTACATATAATTTTTACTAATTAGTGTTTCAGGCATCTTAGCATTTATGCCTAGAAGTGGGGTCACTAGATCAAATGACAGTTCAACTTTAAATTTTTTGAGGAAACATCATATTATTTTCTATAGTGGCTGCATGAGTCTGCATTCCCATCAGCAGTGTACTAGTGGCCCCTTTTCTCCACACCCTCACCAACACTTTAAATTGTTGATGGTAGCCATTCTGACAGGTGTGAGGTGATACATCATTGTTGTTTTCATTTGCATCTCTCTGATGATTAGTGATGTTGAGCATTTCTTCTTATGTCTCTTGGCCATTTGTATGTCCTGTTTGGAAAGGTGTCTATTTAGGTCCTCTACCCATGTTTCAATTTGGTTCTATGTCTTCCTTTTGTTGAGTTGTACGAGCACTCTACATATTTTGGAAATTAACCCCTTATCTGATATATCATTGGCAATTATGGTCTCCCATATAATGGGATCCCTTTTTGTTTTGATGGTTATTTCTTTTGCTGTGCAGAAGCTTTTTGTTTGATGTAGTTCCATGTGTTAATTTTTTCTTTTGTTTCTGTTGCCTTAAGTGTGGTATCAGTAAAAATTCTGCTGTGCATGATGTCTGAGATTTTGTTGCCTACATTTTCTTCTAAACTTTTAATGGATTCATGAGTTACATTTCAGTCTTTTATTCACTTTGAGTTTATTCCTGTGTATGGTGTAAGTTGGTGTTCTAGTTCTTCCGTTTGCAAGTAGCTGTCCAAATTTCCCAAAACCATTTATTGAAGAGACTGTCTTGGTCCACTGTATCCTGTTGCCCCCTTTGTCAAATATTAATTGAGCATATTGTCTTGAGTCAATTTCTTCATATGTCATGTGGCCATTTGTATGTCCATTTTGGAGAGGTTCTTTATTCCATTCCATTGATCAATCTGCTTGTTCTTGTGCCAGTACCAGACTGTTTGATTACAGTGGCTTTGTAGTATAACCTGAAGTCTGATAATGTTATCCCTTCTACTTAGTTCTTCTTTTTCAAGATTGCGGTTGCTATCTGGGGTCTTTTTTTGGTTTCCTATATAAACTTTTGGAGTGTTTGCTCTTGTTTTGTGAAGTTTGTCATTGGTGTTTTGATGGGGATTGCATTGAATCTATAGATTGCTTTGGGTAGTATGAACATTGTAATAATGTTAATTCTTCCAATCCATGAACAAGGTATACTCTTCCACTTTTTTATATCTTCCTCTATTTCTTCCTTCAATGACCTGTAGTTTTCTGTGTCCTTTATTTCTCAAGTTAAGTTTATTCGTATGTATCTTAATTTTTTGCTGTGATGGTAAATGGGATTTTCTCTTTAGTTTCTCTTTTTGTGATTTCATCATTGGTGTATAAAAATGCCATTGAAAAAGGAAAATGAACACATGGGCCTACATCAAACTAAAAAGCTTCTGCACGGCAAAAGAAACAACCATCAAAATGCAAAGGGAGCCCACTGTATGGGAGAGCATAATTGCCAATGATACATCAGATAAAGGGTTAATTTCCAAAACATAAAGAATACTCATACAACTCAACAAAAGGAAGACAAAGAACCCAATTAAAAATGGGGAGAGAACCCAAATAGACACCTCTCCAAACAGGACATAAAAATGGCCAAGAGACATATGAAATATGTTCAACATCACTAATCATCAGAGAGATGCAAATTAAAACAACAGTGAGGTATCGCCTCACATGTGTCAGAATGGCCACCACCAACAAATCATCAAGCAACAAGTGTTAGCGATGGTGTGGAGAAAAGGGGACTCTAGTACACTGCTGGTGGGAATGCAGATCAGTTCAGCCACTATAGAAAACAATATGGTGTTACCTCAAAAAATTAAAAATTGAATTTCCATTCGATCCAGTCATCCCACTTCTAGGAATATAACCCTAAGAAGCTAGAAACACCAATCAGAAAAATCATATGTACCCCCATGTTTATAGTAGCACTATTTACAATAGCTAAGATATGGAAACAGTCCATATGTCCATCATTAGACAAATGGATAAAAAAGTTATGGTACATATACACAATAGAGTACTGTGCTGCTGTAAGAAAGAAAAATTTTTTATCCTTTGAGATGACATGGAGGGACCTGGAGAGTATTATCCTAAGTGAAACAAGCTAAGCAGAGAAAGACAAATACCACATGATCTCACTTATTTGTGGAATACAATGAACATAACAGTCTGAGGAACAGGGTGGACCCAGAGACATGGAAGTAGGGATAGACTGACAACTCTCAGAAGAGGGGTAGGGGGAGGGAAGAGATAAACCACAGAACTTATATGCATGTACGCATAATCGATGGACATGAACAACAAAGCGGGGGATGGGGTGGGGAGGATGGGGTGGAGCATGTCAATGAGGAAAAAAAGAGAAACATCTGTAACAAAAATAAATTAATAAAAATAAATAAATAAAAAGAACTACAACTACAAACAAAACAAAAGGCCATTGATTTCTTGACGTTAATTTTGTATCCTGCTACTTTGCCTAAATCATTTATTAAGTCTAGTAGATGTTTGATGTAGTCTTTAGAGTTTTCTAAGTACATTACTATGTCAAATGCCAGTAATAACAGTTTTACTCCCTCCTTTCCAATTTGTCTCCTCTTTTCTTATCTCTATATCTGATTCCTGTGCCTAAGACTTCTAGTACTACATTAAATAAGAGTGGCAAAAGTGGGCATCCCTGTCTTGTTCTGTTCTTAAAGGGAATGCTTTTAGTTTTTGCCCATTGAGTGTAATGTTGGCTGTAGGTTTTTCATATATGGTGTTTATTATGTTGAAATATGATCTCTCTATTCCCACATTTTATCTTTCATTTTGTTTATGTGGTTATCATATTTTCGCATTTACTGGTTTGTAAATATTGTACCAGCCTGCATGCCTCAGATGAAACCCACTTGGTCAGGATGAATAATTTTTTTTGATGTGTTGCTGGATTTGATTTGACAATATTTTGTTAAAGATTTTGGCATCTGTGTTTATCCAAGATATTGGGGTGCAGTTTTCTTTCTTTGTAGTGTCTTTATCTGGTTTTGGAATTTGGATTATGCTGGCTTCATAAAATGAGTTTAGAAGTCTTCCATCTTCTTGGATTTTATCAAATAGTCTGAGACAAGTAGTATTAGATCTTTTTTGAATGTTTGGTAAAACTATCCCATGAAGCTCTCTGGGCCATGGCTTTTGTTTTCTTGGAGTTTCTTAATTACATCTTCAATTTCTTTTGTTGTTACTGTTCTGTTCTATAAGTTCTATAAGTTCTTTTTTTGTTTTGTTTGTTTGTTTGTTTGTTTTTCTTTTTTTCTCTTTCTGGTTTAGTTTTGGAAGGCTTTGTGTTCCTAAAATTTTTTTCATTTCTCCTTGATTGTCCAATTTTTTTTGTGTATAATTGTTCATAGTATGTTTTAATTATCTTTGTATTTTTGTAGTGTCAATTGTTATTTTTCCCCTTTTATTTCTGATTTTGTTTATTTGTTTTTTCTTTTTTCTTTCTTTTTTTTTGTTTCTTGGTGAGTCTGGCTAAATGTCCATCAATCTTGTTTATCTTTTCAAAGAACAAGCTTTTTGTTTCATTGATCTACTGAATTTCTTTTTAAATCTCTATGTCTTTTATTTTTCTGACCTTTACTATTTTCTTCTTCCTACTAGCTCTGGGTTTTTCTTTTTGTTTACTTTCTAGTTCTATAAGTTGTAGAATTAGAAAGTCAATTAGAAACTTTTCTTGTTTCTTGAGGTAGGTCTGTAGTGCTATGAACTTCCCTATCAGGACTGCTTTCACTGTGTCCCATAGATTTTGTGTTGATGTGTGTTTGTTTTGATTGGTTTCCAGGAAGGTTTTATTTTTCCTTTAATCTTGTCTTTTGATTGTAGCATTTAAGCCTTTTACATTTAAGGTAATTATTGATAGTTATTAGTTGCCATTTTAATTTTATGCCTGTGTTTCTCTCTCTCTCTCTCTCTCTCTCTCTCCTCTTTCTTCTTCTTATAACAATATCTTCAGCATTTCTTGAAGTGTTGGTTTGGTGTCGGTAAATTTCTTTAGCTTTATTTTTTATCCATAAAGCTTTAAATTTCTCCTTCAATTTTGAATAATAGCCTTGCTGGATAGAGTAGTGTTGGATTCAGACCCTTGCCTTGCATTACTTTGTACACTTTATGCCACTCCCTTCTGGCCTGCAGAGTTTTTATTGGGAAGTCAGGTGACAGTCTAATGGGAGCTTCTTTGTAGGTAACTTTCTGTCTCTCTCTTGCTTTTTAAAAGATTTTTTTCTTTGTCTTTAATGTTTCCCATTATTATTATGATATGTGTTGTTGTGGGCCTGTTGGTGTTCATCTTGCTTGGGACTTTCTGTTTCCTGGACTTGTGTGAGTTTTTTCTTCACCTGTTTAGGGAAGTTTTCTATCATTAATTTTTCAAACAGGTTCTCTCTTTCTCTCTCTGATTCTTCTCATTACAGTACCTCTATAATGCAAATGTTGCTACATTTTGTGTTGTCCCATAGCTTTCTGAAACTTTTTTCTGCTTTTTTTTTTGGCTGGTCTACTTGAGTGTTTTTTTCTACCTTGTCTTCTGAGTCACTGATTCAGTCTTCAGCTTTTAAAATCTACTATTGAACCCTCTAATGTGTTTTCAATAACTGCTATGTCATTCTTTATTTTCTCTTGATTTTTATGCATAGCTTTTACCTTTTTTTTTTTTAAAGCTAAAGTAGTTCCCAGTGAGCCCTTCATAATTCTTATTAAGTTGCTTGTAGTTCTCACCAAATTATTTGAGCATTCTTAAAATCATTGCTTTGAATTTTTTATTTGTCAAGTTGCTGTCAGAAAAGTTCCTTTTGTGGTGATTCCTCTTTTTCTTTTCTTCTGTTGTTGTTTCTTTGTCTCTCCATTTTAGCCATCTGGTAGCTCTAGACCTGCTGAGGGATGTTTGGATGTGTATGCAACTCAATGTATATCAAATAAGGCTATTGTGTCTCCCAGACTCTTTTGTTGCATGTCACCTCTTGCCTGCTGTGGATCCTGGAGGATTGACTTTGGGAGCTGGTATTGGTGTGTCCTGGTGGGTGCTGCTGCTAGGTCACATGGGTCCACTGGTCCACTGGTCTTCTGAAGCTATGTTTCAAGCAGGTCATTGGTGTCACCTGTAGCTGTGTAGCTCAGGCTTGTTGAAGCTGCACTTCCTGCCATTACCATGGGCAGCTGGATTGCACAGTGCCTTTGAAGATCCAACTTCACATGTATCTTGTGGGCATCTGGGTTGTATAGGCCTCTCTCTTGCTCCAGTACCCCACAGTTCTTGTGGGCAGCTGGATGGCACAGTCTCATTGGAGATTTGGCTCTATGCCTATATTGTAGGCAGCTGGGTTGCACAGGTTACTCTGGTGCCCCATCACCTGACAGGTCCTGTTGGAAGCTGGGTTGCACAGTCTTTTTGGAGACCCAGTTCTACACCTCTATTGTTGGCAGCTGAGTCACACAGGCTTCTCTGGTGCCTCAGCACCTCGCAGATTCTGTGTGCAGCTAGATTGCACCAGTCGCTCTTGGGTTTTGGATTCCCATTGCTCTTCTGGGCCATTGGGTAGCACAAGTTTCTGTAGAGTCCCTGGTTTTGCTGCTGTAGGCTGGGAAGTGCTGCTGTTATGTGGGGCTCAATTCCTGCTCAGCCTTTACTATAGTTTTGGGGGATGAGTCTCAGCTGATCGGTGCTTCTGTTGTCTGGAGATGGATGACTGCTCTCCTTCCTCTGTTGCTGGGGATATGTTTTGACTCTGATCTGGCTGCTACTGTGGGGGTTGTTGCTGGGCACACAGCTGTTTGTGGCTTCCACAACTGGCACCTTGGCAGATCCACTACTGTGCACTGGTCTGTGTTGATAGAGGGTGTCCACTGGTCCAATGGTGCCAGTTGTACTGAAGGGTTCAGGTTGTTGGGCAGTGGCTGCTTTCACTGCCTCCTCCCAGAAAAGACCTGGGATCTTCCAATAATGGTGGAACTTTCTGCCATGCAGGGAGAAGTGCCCTAAAGTGCCACCTACCATGGTAGCCATTTGCTTCCCATCCACAACACAGGAACCTTCTGCTCCACATCTCTGCACTGCAAAAGTTTGGTTGTCCACTTTTATATCCACCCACACTTCCTCATACACAGTTCAGTTCTCACACACTCACCCTCTTTTTCGTCCTGCCCTCTGACATCTTTTTCTAAATTGGTTTTTCCTTATACTTCTTATTGTGCATTGTGTGGGTACATTTTTATTTTTATTTTTTATTATCTGTGTGTCTTTTAGTCTTTTTGTTGAGGCATTTGCTTCTTTTATTGCTCGGGTAAATATTTTTTGGAGGTTCTTTTTGGTTTGGTCTGGCTGCTTTATATAACACCTATATAATGGTTGACATGACATGGTCTACAAGGCCAGGGTTGCAGTTAATAGTTAACAACCCTTAGGAGTATGCCCACCCACAAAGACATAACACTAATTATGACACAGTTTCAAGAGGAGACCCCACATATCTCACATAGGGTCTATTCTAGAGCACTTAACTCAGAGATTAAAAAAAAAAATACCCCATTGGATCCCACAAGAGGGCTAGCACATCAAGACTGGGAACCATAGCAGTTTTATCTGATACCCACTGACATGACTACATGGCCAAACACACCTATTTGGCCCCAAAGTACCAGGCTCATAAAGTGGGGAGACAGAAACCATCACCAAATAAAAGAAAATGGGAAAACATCAGAAAAGAAACTACATAAAATAAAGGCAAGTGATTAGTCTGATAAGGAATTCAAAGCAATGATTTTAAGGGTGCTCACAACTTAGTGAGAATCACAAGAAACTTAGAACTACAACAACATAAAAAAGAGGTAGAAACTATGAGTAAAAATTAACTGGAAATGAATAATAACATAACTAATATAAAAAATATCTTGTGGGATTCAATAATAGATTATAAGAAGCTGAAGACCAAATCACTGAGTTTTAAGACAATGCAGAGTTATAAGGCCCAAAGAGAGTAGTAAATAGAGAACAACAAAATTAAGAAGCAGGAAAATTTAAATGAGGTTAGGAACAACACAAAACAAAACATATGCATCATAGGGGTACAAGAAAAGAATCATGAAAGAAATAGAGAACTTATTTGAATTAATAATCACTGAAAATTTTCCTAACCTGGTAAAGCAAAAATGTCAAACAAGCCCAGAAAAGACAGAGACAACATGAACATCCAAAGCCCCTAAACTTGATACATTATAATTAAAGTGTCAAGCAGTGAGAACTAACTGAGAAGATGGCAGCAGGCAAAACTGAAAGGAAGGTGAGTGTGTGAAAGAATGATGAACAACCCGAGCAGTGCAGAGCCACGGAGCAGAAAGTTCCTGTGCTGTGGACAGAGCAGCCACCTACCATGGTAAGTGGCCCTTAAGAACACTTTTTTCTGCCCCACGGGAAGGTCCCACCATTTTGGAAGATGCCAGGTCTTCCCTGGGAAGAGGCAGTTGGAGCAGCTAGGGCCCAGCAACTTGAGCCCATCAGTGCACCTGGCACCATCGGAACAGTGGACACTCTGTGTCAACCCAAACCTGTGCACAATAGTGGAGCTCCCAAAGTGCCTGTATGGAAAGCCACAGAAGCCGGGAGCCCAACACCATCCACCATAGTAGGAGCTCGATCAGAGTCAAGATATACCCCCAATAACAAATGCTGGGGAGCAGACATCCATACCCAGGCAACAGAAGCAAAGACCAGCAGCTGAGAGAGGCATCCCCAAACACTACAACAAAAACTGAGCAGGAGTTGAGCCCCATGGGGCAGCAGCACTCCCCAGATGCCAGCAGCAGGACCTACAGCTTCACAGAGGCCTGTGCAGTCTAGTAGCTCACAAGAGCAGTGGAAGCCAAAGACCTGGAAGCTGGTGCAATCCAGCTTCCCACCCCAGAACCAGCAGGGACACCAGAGAGGCCTTTGCAACCCAGCAGAAACTGTGATCCAGTTACCCATAGGATCTTCAGGATGCTGAAGCACTAGAGGCCTGTGTGACCCATCAGAAACTGCACTGTAGTTACCCCCAGGACCTGTGGCATGCTGAAGCACCAGATAGGCCTTGTGTGACCCAGCAGAAACTGTGCCATCTAGTTACCCGCAAGGGTGCTGAAGCACCAAAGAAGCCTGTGCTACCCAGCTGGACTGCACTATCTAGTTACACACGAGGCCTGTGGAGTGCTGAAACACCAGAGAGGCCTGCACAACACAGTAGGGCAGTGTCATCCACTTACCCATAAGAGATGAGGTGCGCTGAAACACAAGAGAGGCCTGTGCAACCCAGCAGGGACTGGGCCATCTTATTACCCAAGAAACCTGTGGGGTGCTGAAGCACCAGAGAAAACTGAGACCCAGCAAGGACTGCGTGATCTAGTTACCCACGAGGCCTGCGGGGTGCTGAAGCACCAGAGAGGCCTGTACAACCCAGCAGCCCATAACATAGACAGAGATATGTCCTCAAAGAAATTATGCAATCCAGTTACCTGTGGGACCGGCAATGTGCTGAGGCACCAGGAATGTCAGTGCAACCCAGCTATACACAAGGTAGGCATAAGGATGTGAAAAACAAAGGTGGTGTGAATAGAAGTTACCTAGACAATCTCCCAGGAGCAAACAGGAATTACAACTAAAACAAAGACAAATCCTCAGAAAAAAGCAATACAAAAGCAGCAGGACAGGATCATATAACCAGGGACATTGGTAAAATCTGTGAAGGCGTGAGATGGTGGCAAGCAGAAAACCCATGGAAAGCAGCAGTCTTCGTGGTGAGCAGTGCCCTTGGGGAATAAAAACCAAGCCAGCTCCACAGTGCAGAGAAGCAGAACAGAGCACTGAAATAGCCACAGCTACTCACCTGGGGTCTACAGCAGAGGGAGGGCAGACTGGGCTGGAATTCTGTGAAGTCACCTGGGATTAAGAGGGCACTCAGAGTTATTGATGAGTTGTGGCCACAATAAATGGTCGCCAGTATGCTCCTTTTTCCCAATGTGGGGAAAAGCAGCAGCACCCCCCCCCCATCCCCCTTGAAGATTCAGCCCTTCCCAGGTGAGGTAAAGAAATGAAAATTGAGGCTTATTAATAACCAACATTTATCCCACACTCTGGAAATCCTCTTAGGCAAAACACAGGGGCTAGATTCCGAGGTACAGAGTAACTGAGACTACTAGCCACAAGGAAAAAGCTAGAGGATAACTTAACATTTCCTGGGCTTGTAAATCTTCCCAAGAAAGTAAGACTTGACAGTGGTGTTTAACATGGTTTCACCCAGGCTTATCCAAACTCAGCAAAGAAAGCCACAAACAGCAGAACACTAACATTCACAAGAAAAATTTGAAAGACTTGAAAACGCCCTGAGATAGTCAATATAATGAAACAAAGAAACAAATCCCAAATGAAAGAACAAGAGAACTCTATCAGAGATGAGATGAATAAAATGCAGCTAAGCAAATTATCAGAGGTAGAGTTCAGAGCCATGATCTTGAAGAAGCTCAACAGCATGAGTAAAGACATCAGCACCATGAGTAAAGATATAGAAACATTGAAAACCAACCAACCAAGTGGAAGTGAAGATGACATAGCATAAATTAAGAACTCACTGGAAGGACTAAACAGCAGAGTAGCTGACCACCAGATCAGTGAAATAGAAGGCACGGTAGCAAAAATCAACCAATCAGAAAAACAAAAGGAAAAAACAATTTAAAAACAGGAAGATAACTTAAGTGAACTGTGGGACAACTGGAAACATAATAACATTAGCATCATCAGAGTCCCCGAAGGAGAAGAAAATGGGAAAGGGTTAGAGAATATATTTGAAGAAATAGTGACAGAAAACTTGCCTAACTTGGTGAAGGAAGAAGGCATTCAAGTTCAAAAAGCACAGAGAACCCCAAGTAAAAAGAACCAAACAGGCCCACACCAAGACACATAGTATTAAAATGCCAAAAATTAAAGATAAATAGAAAATCCTAAAAGGCAGCAAAAGATAAGCAACAGGTGACCTACAAAGAAAACCCCATCAGGCTCTCAGCTGACTTGTCAATGGAAACACCACAGGCTGGAAGAGAGTGGCATGAAATAATCAAGGTTATGAAAAACAAGGCTCTAAATCCAAAACTACTCTATTCAGCAAGGCTATCATTCAAAGTACAAGGTCAAATAAAGAGCTTCCCAGACAAAAAAAAAAAAGGCTAAGGGAATACATTCGCACCAAACCAGCACTGCAAGAAATGTTAAAAGTACTGCTGTAATTAGTAGAAGAAATAGGAAGGAAAATAGAACCCCACTAACCACAAATGGAAATAAATAAATAAATAAATATAAATTATCACCTTAAATGTGAATTGTTTGAATGCTCTGATAAAAAGACATAAACTAGCTGACTGGATAAGAAACATGACTCACATATATGTTGTTTACAAGAGGCCCATCTCACAACAAAAGACTCACAGAGATTAAAAGTGAAGGGATTAAAAAATTCTTTCAAGAAAATGAAAAGCAAAAAAAGGCTGGATACTAATATAAATATCTGATAAAATAGATTTCAATATGAAGACCATAACTAGAACAAAGAAGGCCACTACATAATATTGAAAGGATCTATGCAACAGGAAGATATAACCTTGGTAAACATATATACAACCAATATAGGAGCACCAAGATATATTAAAAATCTTTTGGAGGACTTCAAAGAAAAAATCAACAGCAATGCAATCAGCAGGGGAATTCAATACCCCACTGGCATCACTGGATAGATCTTTTAGACAAAAAAATTAACAAGAAAACAGACTCTAAATGAAGTGCTAGATCAAATGGATTTAATAGATATCTACAGAGAATTACACTCCAAAACTACAGAATTCACATTCTTCTCAAGTGCACATGAAACATTCTCAAAGATAAATTACATGTTAGGGCACAAACTAAGTCTCTACTAGTTAAAGAAAATTGAAATCAAATCAAGCATCTTCTCAGATCACAATGGCACGCAACTAAAAATCAATTGCAACAAGAATGTGCAAAGACATTTGAAAACATGGAGGCTAAACAGCATGTTATAGAACAAAGAATGGGTTACCATGGAGATGAAGGAAGAAATCAAAAACTTGCTGGAAACCAGTAAAAATGAACACACAACACAAAATCTATAAAATGCAGCAAAAGCAGTTCTGAGAGGGTATTTCATAGCACTACAGGTCTACCCCAGGAAGCTTGAAAAATCTCTAATAGACTATCTAACCTCACAACTTAAAGAACTAGAAAGCAAGCAAGAAAACAAACAAACAAAAAACCCCACAGCAAGTAGAAGAAAGAAAATAGTAAAAATCAGAGCAGAAATAAATGACATGAAGACCAAAAAAAAAAAAAAAAAACAATTCAAAGGATCAATGAAATAGAGAGCTGGTTCTTTGAAAAGATAAACAAGATTGGTTGACCCTTAGTTAGACTCACCAAGAAACAAAGAAAGAGAACCCAAATACACAAAATATGAAATGAAAGAGGAGAAATAATAACTGACACCATGGAAATACAAAGGATTGTTAACAGATATTATGAACAATTATATAGAACCAAATTTGACACTCTAAGCAAAATGGACAAATATCTAAAATCACATAGTCTCCCAAAACTGAACTGGGAAGAGATAAAAACAACTTGGACAGACCAGTAACATCAAAAGAAATTGAAGAGGTACTCAATACTTTCTCAGGGGGAAAAAAAAAAAAGCCCAGGCTCCCATGGCCTCATGGGGGAATTTTATAAAACATTCAAATAACTAATACCCATTCTCCTAAAACTATTTCAAAAAATTCAAGAAGGAAGACTTACAGATTTGTTTTATGAGGCCAGCATAATTCTAAACCCAAAACCTGAAAAAACACTACAAAGAAAGAAAACTATACACCAATATCCCTGATGAACATAGATGCCAAAATCCTCAATAAAATACTCACAAATCAAATTCAGCAATGCATCAAAGAAATTTTTCACCATGACAAAGTGGGATTCATCCCAGGGATGCTAGGCTGGTACAATCTTCACAAATCTATAAATGTGATACACCATGTAAACAAAATAAAAGATAAAAGTCATATGACCATATCGATAGATGCTGAAAAAGCATTTGAAAAAATCCAGTACTCATTTCTGATAATAATGCTCAGCAATCTGGTATTAGAGGGATCATATTTTGCCATAATAAATGCCATATATAAAATACCTACAGCCAACATCATACTCAATGGGCAGAAACTAAAAACATTTTCCTTCAAAACAGAAACAAGACAAAAATTACCACTTTCACCACTCTTATTTGTCATAGTACTTGACGTCTTAACCACATCAATCAGACAGGAAGAAAAAATAAAAGGGATCCAAATTGGAAAGAAGAAAGTAAAACTGTCATTATTCACAGATGATATGATATTACACATAGAACACATCAAAGACTCCAACAAAAATTTACTAGACTTAATAAATGAATTTGGCAAAGTAGCACAACACAAAATTAATGTCAAGAAATTGATAACATTCTTATACACCAATAATGAACTCACAGAAAGAAAACAGAAAAAAAACAATGCATTTACCATCATGGCAAAAAAAATTAAAATACCTAGGAATAAACTTAACCAAAGAAATAAATGACCTATTTGCAGAAAGCTACAGGTTATTACAAATAAAAATAAAGATATAAAAGAGTGGAAACACATACCTTGTTCATGGATTGGAAGAATTAACATCATTAAAATGTCCATATTACCCAAAGTAATCTATAGATTCAATGCAATCCCCCATTAAAATACCAACAACATACTATACAGACTAGAACAAATACTTTAAAAGTTCATATGGAACCAAAAAAGACTCCAAATAACCACAGCCATCTTGAAAAAGACATGCAAAGTTGGAGGGATCCCATTACCAGATTTCAGGTTATACTACAAAGCCACTATAATCAAAACAGGCTGGTACTGGCACAAGAACAGACATATAGACCAGTGGAACAGAAGAGAAAACTCAGAAAAGGACCCGAGGCAATATGCTCACTTATTATTTGACAAAGGTAGCAAGAGCATACAGTGAAGTAAACACAGCCTTTTTAATAAATGGTGTTGGGAAAACTGGACAGCTACATGGAATAAAATGAAACTAGACCATCAATTTACACCATACACAAGAATAAACTCAAAATGTATAAAAGACTTAACTGTGACTCTTGAATCCATAAAAATCCTAGAAGAGACTGTAGGCAACAAAATTTCAGACATCTTACACAGCAGAAATTTCACTGTTACATCACCTAAGGTAACAGAAACAAAGGAGAAAATGAACACATGGGAGCACAGCAAACTCAAAATCTTCTGCACAGCAAAAGATACAATCATCAAAACAGAAAGGCAACCCACTGTAAGGGGGGGTTGGTATCATTGCCAATGATATATTAGATAAGGAGTTAATTTCCAATATATATATAGAGTGCTCATACAACTCAATAAAAAGAAAACAAACAAACAAACAAAAAAACAGTTAAAAAATGGGCAGGGGAACTAAATAGACAACTGTCCAAAGAAAACATACAAATGGCTAAAAGACATATGAAGAAATGTTCAACATAACTAATCATCAGAGAGATGCAAATTAAAACAACAATGAGGTATCACCTCACACTTGTCAGAATGGCCACCAACAACAAATCATCAAACAAGGGTTGGCAAGGTTGTGGAAAAAGTGACTTTAGTACACTGCTGGTGGGAATGCAGACTGGTGCAGCCACTATGGAAAATAATATGGTGTTACCTCAAAAAATTAAAAATTAAACTGCCATTTGACCCAGTAATCCCACTTCAAGGAATATACCCTAAGAATACTGAAACACCTATCAGAAATAATATATGTACCCCCATGTTTGTAGCAGCACTGTTTACAATAGCTAAGATCTGGAAACAGCCCAAATATCCCTCAGTAGAGAAATGGATAAAAAGTTGTGGTACATATACACAATTGAGTACTATGCAGCTGTAAGAAAGAAAGATCTCTTATCCTTTGAGACTACATGGAGGGACCTGGAACGTATTATCCTAAGCAAAATAAGTCAAACAGAGAAAGACAAGTATCACATAATCTAGCTTATTTGTGGAATATAATGAACATAACAGTCTGAGGTATGTGGTAGTCCCAGAGACGTGGAAGTGGGATACAGACTGACAATTCCCAGAAAAGGGGTTGGTGGGGAAGAGACAAACCACAGAACTTATATGCATGAACAATGGACATGGACAACAAAGCTGGGGACAGGGTGAGGAGGGAGTGGGAGGGAGAAATCGGGGGGGGCGGGGCGGTAGGAGAAATGCCTGTAACAAAAATAATTGTATTAATTAATAAAACATAAAATAAAATGTCGAACAATACAGATAAAGAAAAAAATCCTAAAGGCAACAAGAGAAACAGAAATTTAACTATAAGGAAGCTTCCTATTAATTTTTCAGCTGATTTTTTTTTAATAGAAAAAATGTAGGTCAGATAGTTGTGGAATGAAGTATACAAAGTAATGCAAATCAAGGATCTAAATACAAGATTACTCTATCCAGCAAGGCTATCATTCAAAAACGAAGGTGAATAAAGATCTTCACAGTAAAAAAAAAAAGGCTAAAGAAATGTACTACCACCAAACCAGCACTGAAAGAAATGATAAAAAGACTGTTATAAAAAGAATAGAAAATAAAGAGAGAAGTACATAGGCATAAATAATTAAAATGGTGACAAATAAATACCTATTAATAATAAACTTAAATGTTAATGGCTTAAATGAACAATGATCATGAAATGGACAAATTTGTAGAGTCACACAGTCTCCAAATACTGAACCAGGCAGAGACAGAAAACTTGAACATACCAATAACAATTAAGAAAATTGAAGTTGTTTTCAATAAACTCTCAGAAAAAGAAAAACAAACAAACAAAACACAAGTCAAAATGCTTCACAGCAGAATTTTACCAAATATTCAAAGAAGAATGTGGATTCTGCTCAAATTTTTCCAAAAATTTTAAGAGGAAGAAAAACATCTAAGGTCTTTCTAGGAGGCCAGCATAATCCTAGTTTCAAAATCAGACAAGGACACTTAAAAGAAAAAAGAAAAAACAAAACAAAAACTATAGGCCAATTGCCTAATAAAAATAGATGCCAAAATCCTTAACAAAATATTAGCAAATTAGATCCAGCAACATATTGAAAAATTATGCAACTTGACCAAGTGGGATTCCTCCAATGCAGGGCTTGTGCAATACTTGCAAATTAATAAATATAATACACTATACAAACAAAATAAAAGATAAAATCATATGATTGTACCTAAAGACAGCAGTTGAAATAATGCAGCACCCATTTTTGATGAAAACACTTAGGAAAGTGGGAATAGAGGGATAATAGAGGGATCAACATAATAAAGGTCATATATGACAAAATCATATCCAACAGCATACTTAACCAGAAAAAGCTAAAAGCAATTCCATTAAGAACAGGAACAAGACAGGATGCACACTTTTACCACTCTTATTTAAGACAGTACTGGAAGTCTTAGCCACAGATGTTAAACAAAAATAAAAAATAAAAGGGATTCAATTTGGAAAGAAAGAAGTAAAATTGTCATTATTTGCAGATGAGATGATATTGTACATGGAAAACCCTAAAGACTCCATAAAAATTGACTAGATTTTATAAACATATTTGGCAATATAACAGGTTACAATATTAATGTCCAGAAATCTATGGTAATTTATACAGCAATAATGAACACTCAGAAAGGGAAACTAAATAACAAAACAAAAAACTTCCATTTCCATTGCAACAACAAAAAATACCTAGGAATTAACTTAATCAAGGAGATAAAGAACCTCTTCTGAGGAAACTACAGGACATTGAAAAAACAAACCAACATTATACAGAGAAAACCCTAAAGACTCCATCAAAAATCTACTAGACTTAATAAATGAATCTGGCAAAGTAGCAGGATACAAAATTAACTTCAAGAAATCAACGGCATTCTTGTACACCAACGATGAACAGAGAGAAACTGAAAAAAACAATCCCATTTACCATTGTGGCAAAAAAAATTAAGATACCTAGGAATAAACGTAACCAAAGAAGTAAAGGACCTATTTGCAGAAAACTACAGGACATTGAAAAAAGAAATAGAAGAAGATATAAAAAAGTGGAAGCACATACCTTGTTCATGGATTGGAAGAATTAACATCATTAAAATGTCCACACTACCCAAAGCAATCTATAGATTCAATGCAATCCCCATCAAAATACCAACAACATATTTCACAGAACTAGAACAAATACTTCAAAAGTTCATATGAAACCAAAAAAGTCCCCGAACAGCCACAGCAATCTTGAAAAAGAAGGCCAAAGTAGGTGGGATCACAATACCAGATATCAGATTATACTACAAAGCGACTGTAATCAAAACAGCCTGGTACTAGCACAAGAACAGGCATATAGACAAGTGGAACAAAACTGAAAACCCAGAAATGGACCCAACGCAATATGCTCAATGAATATTTGACAAAGGTGGCAAGAGCATACAGTGGAGTAAAGACAGCCTCTTTAACAATGGTGTTGGAAAAATTGGACAGCTACATGCAAAAAAATAAAACTAGACCATCAACTTACAGCATGCACAAAAATAAACTCAAAATGGATAAAAGACTTAAATGTGACCTGTGAATCCATAAAAATTCTAGAAGAAAATGTATGCAATAAAATATCGGACATCATGTGCACCAGAATTTTCACTGATACATCACCTAAGGCAACAGAAACAAAGGAAAAAATGAACACATGGGAATACATCAAACTACAAAGCTTCTGCACAGCAAAAGAAACAATCATCAAAATGGAAAGGCAACCCACTGTATGGGAGAACATCATTGCCAATGATGTATCAGATAAGGGGTAAATTTCCAATATATACAGAGAGTGCTTGTACAACTCAACAAAAGGAAGACAAAGAACCCAATTAAAAAATGGGCAGAGGAGCTGAATAGACACCTCTCCAAACGGGATATACAAATAAATGGCTAAGAGACATATGAAGAAATGCTCAACATTACTAATCATCAGAGAGATGCAAATTAAAAGAACAATGAGGTGTCACCTCAAACCTGACAGAATGGCTGCCATCAACAAATCATCAAACAACAAGTGTTGGAGAAGGTGTGGAAAAAAGGGGACTCTAGTACACTGCTGGTGGGAATGCAGACTGGTGCGGCCACTATGGAAAACAATATGGTATTTCCACAAAATATTAAAAATTTAACTTCCATTTGACCCAGTGATCCCGCTTCTAGGAATATACCCTAAGAAGGCTGAAACACCAATCAGTAAGAATATATGTACCTCCATGTTCATAGCAGCACTATTTACAATAGGTAAGATCTGGAAACAGCCCAAGTGTCCATCAGACAAATAGATAAAAAAGCTGTGTTACATATATACAATGGAGTACTATGCAGCGGTAAGAAAGAAAGATCTCTTATCCTTTGAGATGACATGGAGGGACCTGGAAAGTATTATCCTAAGTGAAATAAGCCAAGCAGAAAAAGACAAATACCACATGATCTCACTTATATATGGAATATAATGAACACAACAGTCTGAGGAATATGGTAGACCCAGAAACATGAAGTAGGCACAAACAGATATCCCTCAGAAGAGGGGGTGAGGGGGTGAGAGGAGCTAAACCACAGAACTTATATGCATGTATGCATGACCAATGGACATGGACAACAAAGCCGGGGACGGGGCGGGGGTGGGTTGCGGAGGAGGGGTGTCAATTGGGTAAAAAAGGAGAAACATTTGTAACAAAAAAATAAAAATTTTATTAAAAAAAGAAAAACAGAGGATGATATTAAAAAATGGAAGCATTTACCATGTTCATGAATTGGAAAAATTAACATCATTACAAATGTTCATTCTACCAAAGAAATCTGTAGATTTAATGCAATCCCTATTAAGGTACCAATGGTGTATTTCAAAAGATCTAGAATAAATACTCAAAAATTTACATGGAACCATAAAAGTGGGACGAATTACAATTCCAGATATCAAGTTATACTACTAAAGCCATTATAATGAAAACAGTCTAGTCTTGTTAGAAGAATAGGCATATAGATTGAGGGAACAGAACAGAGAACCCAGAAACAGATTCAAGACAATATGTGCATTTAATATTCAACAAAGGAGGTAAGAGAATATAATGAAGAAAAGGCAGTTTCTTCCATAAATGGTGTTGAAAAAAATTGGAGAGGTACATGCACAAAAAATTAAACTAGACCACCAACTTACACCACACAAGAACAAACTCAAAATGTATAAAAGACTTAATAGTGACACGTGAAAACATAAAAATCCTAGAAGAAAATGTAGGCAGCATAATCTAGGACATCATATGTAGTAAATTTTATATCAATACATCACCTAAGGGGAAGAGAAATACAAGAAAAAAAAAGCAAATGGGACTATATCAAACTAAAAAGCTTTTGCACCTCAAAACAAAAAGGTAAACCACTCTCTGGGAGAACATATTTGCCAAAATACAATGGGTAAGGGATTACTATAAAAAATATATAAATGATATAACTCAATAAAAGGAGGACAAACAATAAAATTTTTTAAAGGGACACTTCTTTAAAAGGATGTATACACAGCCAGGAGACACATAAAAACATGCTCAAAATCACTAATCATCAGAGAAATGCAAATGAAAAAGACTATGAAATATTACCTTGTACCTGCCAGAATGGGTGCCATCAACAAATCCTCAAACAAGTGATGGAAAGAATATGGAGAAAATTGTTCTCTAGTACACTGATGGTGGAAATGCAGACTGGTGCAGCCACTATGGAAAACAATTTGGTGCTTCCTCAAAAAGTTAAAAATAGAATTGCCAATGGACCCAGTGATCCTGCTTAAAGAAATGTATTCTAAGAAGCCTGGTATACCAATCCGAAAGAATATATGATCTTCTATGTTCATAGCAGTGCTATATTACTCAGGAATATGGGCTTGTAGTTTTCTTTCTTTGTAATGTCTTTATCTGGTTTTGGAATTAGGATTATGCTGGCCTCATAAAATAAATTTGGAAGTCTTCCTTCTTAAATTTTTTTAAACAGTTGAAGGAGAATGGGTTTGTTCTTCAAACGTTTGGTAAAACTCCCCTGGAAGCTGTCCTGGCCCAGGCTTTTGTTTGCTGGGAGTTTATTGTTTACATCTTCAATTTTGTTAGTTATTGGTCTGTTCCAGTTTTCTATCTCTTCCCACTGTTCAATTTTCGGACACTGTGGCTTTAGAAATTTGTCAATTTTGCTTACGTTGTCCAATTTGTTGGTATGTAGTTGTTCATTGTTTGTTTGTTTGTTTTCATTGATTTTAGACAGAAAGGAAGGGAGAGAGATGAAAACACTGATGAGAGAGAACAGTGACTGGCTGCCTCCTGCATGCCCCACACTAAAGATTTGGCCAACAACCAGGGCATGTGCCCTGAGCAAGAATTGAACCATTGACCTCTTGGTGCATGGATCAGAGCTCAACCACTGAGCCACACAGGCCAGGTATTCATGTTTTGTTTTGTTTTGTTTTGTAATACTGAGTATTTCTGTGGTGTCAGTTGTTATTTATCCTCTTTTATTTCTGATTTTGTATATTCGGATTCTCTGTGTCTTGCTATGTCTGGCTAAGGGTTCTTCAATCTTGTTCATTTTTTTTTCCAAAGAATCAGTTCTTTGTTTCATTGATCTTTTGAGTTATTCTATTAGTCTCTATGTCATTTATTTCTGTTCTGACCTTTACTATTTCTTTCTCTTTTCTTGCTCTGGGTTTTGCTTTTTCTTTACTTTTTGGTTCTTTAAGTTGTAGGGTTAGATAGTGAATTACAAATATTTTTTGTTTCTTGAGGTAAGCCTGTTATCAACTACCCTCTCAGGACTGCTTTTGCTGCATCCCATAAATTTTGAATTGTTTTGTGCTCATTTTCACTGATTTTCAGAAAGTTCTATATTTCTTCAATCATCTCTTTGGTAACCCATTTATTGTTTAATAACATACAATTTAGCCTTTATATTTTTAAATGTTTTTGGGTGTTTCTAATTTTTATTTAATTTTTGTTACAGATGGTCCTCCCACCCCCCCCACCCCCCATTGATACTCTCTTTCTATCCCTGGCCCACCACCAGCATTGTTGTCTATGTTCCTTGGCTGTACTTTTATGCATACTTTTTAAATTTATCTCCCCCACCACCTCTTAAGTTTGTTAGTCTGAACCCTACTTCTGTGTCTCTGGATCTATTTTTTTCATCACCTTATTTGTTCATTACATGTCACAAATAAGTGAGGTCATGAAATACTCGTCTTTCTCTGACTGGCTTATTTCATTTAGCACAATATTCTCCAGGTCCCACCATGTCATCTCAAAGGATGAGAGCTCTCTCTCTCTTTTTTTTTTTACAGCTGCATAGTATTCCATTGTGTATATGTACCACAGCTTTTTTACTGGCTCATCTAGTGATGGGAACTTAGGCTGTTTCTATATCTTACCAACTATATAAATAGTGCTGCTACAAACAAGGGGCTACATATATTCTTTCTGATTGGTGTTTCAGGCTTCTTAGGATATACTTCTAGAAGTGAGATCACTGGGTCAAATGGAAGTTCAATTTTTAATTTTTTTGAGGGAATGATACTCTTTTCCATAGTGGCTGCATCAGTCTGTTTTCTCACCAGCAGAATACTAGAGTCCCCTTTTCTCCACATCCTCAGCAACATCTGCTGTGCTATGATTTGTTGATGGCAGCCATTCTGGTGTAAGGTGACACTTCATAGTTGTTTTTAATTTGCGTTTCTTTGATGATTAGTGACACAGCATTTTTTTTTTTTATATGTCCTCTGGCCATTTGTATGTTTGTTTGGAGAGGTGTTGATTTAGTTCCTCTTTCCATTAAAAAAAAATATTTTCTTGCCCTGGCCAGTTTGGCTCAGCGGTTAGAGCGTCGGCCTGCGGTCCGGAGAGACCCGGGTTGGGTTCCCGCTAAGGGCACGTACTTCGGTTGCAGTTTGTCCCTGGCCCTGGTTGGTCGTGCGGGTGGCAGCCACTCGATGTGTCCCTTCACGTCGATGTTTCTCTCTCTCTCTCCCTTCCTCTCTCTCCCTCCCACTCTATCTGTACAAAAAATGGAAAAATATCCTCGGGTGAGGATAAAAAATAATAATAATAAATATATTTTCTTTATTGATTTTGAGAGAAAGAGGGAGATAAATAGAAACATTGATAAAACATAACATTGATTAGCTACCTCCTGCATGCACCCCACTGGGAATTAGGCTCACAATCTGGGCATGTACCCTGACTGGGAATCAAACTGGCAGTTCCTTGGTGCTTGGGTTGATGCTCAACCAGTGAGCCACACCGACTGGACCCTCTGCCCATTTTTAAATTGGGTCCTTTGTCTTTGACCCAAGTTGTATAAGTTGTATGAGTACTCTATATATTTTGAAAATTAACCCCTTATCTGATGTATTGTTGGCAATTCTCTCCCTTTCCTTAGTGGGTTTCCTTTCCATTTTGCTGCTTGTTTCTTTTGTGGTGCAGGTTTTAGCTTCATGTAATCCCATGTATTAATTTTTTCCTTGGTTTCTCTAGCCTTAGGTGTTGTATCAGTAAAAATTCTGCTGCATGTGATGTCTGAAATTTTGTTGCCTACATTTTCTTCCAACATTTTTATGAACTCAAGAGTACATTAAAAAAAAAAAAAAAAAACAACCCTAATGACTCCCTAATAAAATTCCTATATTTAAGAAATAAATTTGGCAAAGTAGCAGGATATAAAATCAACATCCAAAAATCACTGGCATTTTTATACACCATTAATGAACACACAGAAAGAGAAAACAACCTCATTTACAACTGAAAAAAAATTAAAATACTTAGAAATAAACCAAATAAGTACAGTACCTGTTCACAGAAAACTAGAGAACATTGAAAAAAGAAAGAGAGGAAGATGTAAAAAATGTAGGTGCATATACCTTGTTCATGGATGGGAGGAATTAACATCATTAAAATGTCCATACTACCCAAAGCAATCTATTGAGTCTATAGATTCAAATACAGATTCAACGCAATCTCTATAAAAATACCAATAGCATATATCACAAACTAGGAAAAACGTTCCAAAAGTTTTTATGGAACCAAAAATGATGTAGAATAGCCACAGCAATCAAAAGGGAAGGAAGGAAGGGAGGGAGGGAGGGAGGGAAGGAAGGAAGGAAGGAAGGAAGGAAGGAAGGAAGGAAGGAAGGAAGGAAGGAAGGAAGGAAGGAAGGAAGGAAGGAAACCAAAGTAGGAGGGATCACAATACTAGATATCAGGTTATACTAAAAAAAATCCATTGTGATAAAAATAGCCTGGTACTAACACAAAAATAGGCATATAGATCAATGCTTCCACTGATCAGAGAACCCAGAAATTGACCCAAGACATTATGCTCAGTTAATATTTGACAAAGGTGGCAAGAGCATACAATGGAGTAAAGACAGCCTCTTTAATAAATGGTGTTGAAAAACTGGACAGCTACATGGAAAATAACTAAATAAATAAAAAATAAAAAATAAAACTAGGCCACCAACTTACAATCTTTTTAAACTTTTAAAGACTTCATTTTTTTCCCCTAACATATGGTATATCTTTGAGAATGTCCCATGTGCACTTGAGAAGAATATGAATTCTGAAGTTTTGGGGTGTTAATTCTCTGTAAATATCTACTAAATCCACTTGATCTAGTGCACCATTTAGATTCAGTTTTCTTACTTTTCTGTCTAGAGGATCTATCTAATGATGTCAGTGTGGTGTTGAAGTGCCCTGCTATGATTGTATTGCTGATGATTTGTCCTTTGAAATCCTCCAGAAGTTTTAAAATATATTTTGATGCTCCTATATTGGGTGCATATGTTTACCCAGGTTATATTCTCTTGTTGGATAGATCTTTTCAAAATTATGTAGTAATTGTCTCCAGTTATTGCCTTCATTTTGAAGTTTATCAGATATGAGTACTGCTAACCCAGATTTTTTTCCCTTTTGACTTACTTGGAAAATTTTTTTTCCCATCCCTTCACCTTCAACCTATGTGAGTCTTTTGTTGTGAGATGGGTATCTTGTAAACAACATATGTGAGTCATCCTTTCTTATTCATTCAGCAACTTTTTTTTTTTTTTTTAATCCTCACTGAAGGGCATTTTTTCATTTTTTGTTCAGATCGAGTGAGAGAGAGAGGAAGAGAGAGACATCAATGTGAAAGGGACACATCAAGTGGCTACCACCCACACGACCCAACCTGGGCCCGGAACAAACTGCAACCGAGATACATGCCCCTAGTGGGAACCAAACCCATGTCTCTCTGAACTGCAGGCCGACACTAACTGCTGAGCCAAAAGGGCCAGGACAACTCTGTGTCTTTTGATTGGAGCATTAATCTACTTACATGTAAAGTTATTATTGACATGTACTTATTTATTGCCATTTTTGTTTACTGTCGTTATATTTTTCTTCTGATTTATTCTACTGGTTACAGCAGTACTTTTAACATTTCTTGCAGTGCTAGTTTGGTGCTAATATATTTTTCCTTTTCTTTTTGCCTTGAAGCTTTCATTTCTTTCTACTTTGAATGCTAGTCTTGCTGGATTAAGTAGCCTTGGATCCAGATGCATTTTTTATTACCCTGAATACTTCATGCCACTCACTTCTGGCCTGTAGTATTTATGTTGAGAAATTAGCTGATAGTTAAATGAGGGATCCTTTGTAGGCTACCTGTTGCTTTGCTTTATGTGTTCATTTCTAAATTTTGGCCTTTTAATTATGATGTGGTCAGGTGTGGACCTCTTTGGGTTGTTCCTAGAGCTGTCTGTGCTTCTTGAACTTACATGCCTATTTCCTTCATCAAGTTACAGAAGTTTTCTGCAAGTATTTCTTCAAATATATTCTCTAACCTTTGCTCATTTTCTTGTTCTGGAATTTGTATAATGCAGATGTTTTTATATTTCCTGTTGTCCCACAGCTCTCTTAAACTCTCTTCTCTTTTTTCTTTTTGACTGACTGGGTTCCTTAATCTACCTTTTCTTCTAATTCACTGATCTGATCATTGGCTTCTCTAATCTGCTAGTTATTTTTTCCAATACGTTATTTCTGCTAAGTCGTTATTCTTTTTCATTTTTTTCTTTTCCAGTTGGTTTTCAGTTTGTTTTCTCATGCAACTGCGCTTCCTCATAATCACTACTCTAAACTCTACCTCTGAAATCTTGCTTAATTCCATTTCATTTATCCCCTTTTCTTCCGTAGAATTTTCTTATTCTTTCATTTGAGATGTGTTTCTTTGTTTCACTATTTGGCAGTCTCAGGTTTGAGAGCCTGCAAAATTTTCCTTTTGTATGGTGGTATCCCACTGATTGTGGGTCCCTCTCCTGGGTTTGGATGACTGTGGTAGGGACCATGCCAATGTCTAATCTTACTTTCCGGAGTAGAATTTCAGGCCAACCAGATTGTTATCCTAGAGCTTTTGCCTACAGACTATTAATCTTAGTTACTTAATAAGCCTCAGGTTGTAGCCCTCAGCTGGAAAAAGTAAAAGTAATTCTAGTGGGTGGAGCAATTGCTTTCCCCTGGGTTAAAACTGCTTTGAAGAGTGTGGTTTCTGGCTCAGCACAAGAGTCCAGTCCCCAGAGCCACATGTTTGTGTTAAATTTCTTAGGAGGGGCAGTTGCTTTTCTCCCAGGCTAAAACCCTCTGATGGGCTACTTGATAGAGATAGCCACTGAAGCCATCGGGGAGGACACTTAGATATAGGAATTCAGACCTTAGCTTTTTTTGCTCAATTCTCAGAGGCAGGGCCTCCAACACTGAGAGACTGGTCCAAATTTCAAATCTTTAAAATATATATATATAAATAATTTTTTATCCCTCTCCTCCTTGCTTGTTGGTAGTCTCTAGCTATTAATGAACCTCAGTTTGCATTTCTCCTGCAGGGTGGTGTTAAATTCCTGAGGGAGGGATCACTGCTCTTGCCCAGGGCTCTGAGATAGCTACTATCCTATGAGAAAGTAATTTGGCACAAAACTTCTGATGACCTCTTTTCCAGCTCTCTGACCAGTGCCACACAGTCCTCTTCACACAGTTCCTATTCAGTCTGCCTTCCCTCTGTGAGCCCATGGTGAGTAGCTACAGCTGATTTAGTGCACTGGTCTTTCAGGAAAGTGCCAGTGTTCCCTGTGCTCTCCCTGCCAGAAAAAAACTCTTGTTTTTCTCAGCCAGAGATTATGTGGAAGCCTTTCCCTGTTTCACCACTCTGTCCTGGGAAACTGGGTTTTAATCCCTGACTTCTCTAAGAGAACTATTCACAACTAAGACAGCCTTCAACTGTTGCCTGTGGACATCCAGCCAGCCTTCCCACACCTCCGCCGCTTTTAGCAGTCTCAATTTGGGGGTCCCCTTTACATCCCTGGTTATAAGGGTTCTCTTCAGCAGCTCTTCAGTTTTTTCCCCAATGACTTTTTTAGTTATAAATTCCAGTTTGATCCTGGGAGATGGTCTCTGAGCTCCCATTCACTCTGTTGCCATTTTCCAGAACCCAACATTGCTATTTACAATAGCTAAGATCTGGAAACAGCCCTGATACCCATCAGTAGATGAAGGGGTAAAAAAACAGCTGTTGTACATTTACACAATGGGATACTATGCAGCTGTAAGACAAATCTCTTGTCACTTGGCATTACATGAAGGGTCCTAGAAAGTACTACGCTAAGCAAAATAAGCCAGAGAAAGACAAGTACCACATGATATCATTTATTTGTAGAACATAACAAAATAAACTGTCAACCAACAGAAATCCAGAATTATGTTAGTAGGAAACAGATTGATAAACCTCAGAGGGTTGGGAGGTGAGTGGGGTGCAAGGGATAAGAAGAGATAAACCAATGAACTTATATTCATATATGTACAACCAATCAAAAAGAACACTAGGCTGAGAACAGCACAAGCAGGGTTGAGTGGGAATGAGGAAATCAATGGGGAAAAAAGAAGTACATCTATAATACTTTCAACAAAACACACACACACACACACACACACACACACACACACACACACACTCCCTATTATGGAATCAATAAGTTTGGGAAATCTAATGTGCAGCATAGTGATTATACTTATTTTACTGTGTTGTATAGCTGGAAATTTATAAGAGTAAATCTTAAACATTCTCACTGCAAGTATGTGGTATTTATGTGATGAGATGCAGGTGTTAGTGTATGCTACGGTGGTAATCATTTTGCAAAAAACATTTGAGATGCCACTGCAAGAGAAGATGCCAAATTCTTGGTGGCAATATGAATCAATATCTGCTATGTTTAGTGTGTCAATACACTGTGCCTACTTCTTTCAGAGGCATCGTTGGTGAGGCTTGTCTTATGTACTAAAAGGCTGCAGGTTTGATTCCTGGTCAGGGAAAATCCCCAGTTTGGTCCCTGGTTGGGGCTTGTGTGAGAGGCAACCTATTAATGTTTCCCTCATATCAATGTTTCTTTCTCTATCCCTGTCTCTAAAACTAAAAAAACATATCCTCAGGTAGGATTAAAAGGAAAGTACATTTCAATAAAAAATTCCTTAGAAGCCCAGGAATAAACACTAAAGTCTTCCCTCTTTGTTATAGAACTCAAGAGCCAGACAGGTATCACTGGCAAAAATAATTCAGCCCAGCTGGTATTAGTAAAGAAAAATGATCTGCTCTGGGATTTTCCTGGAGATACTGATCAGAGAAATCCTTCCTGTGTTAGGAACCGGGTGGCCATTGGTTAGCAATGAAGCCTCATGTCCCAGGCTAACTGGGACAGTTGTTCACCCTCAAAGCAGTCTGGGTGCACTTTTGGTTACCACAATGGCAGTCATGAAAGAACTTTCCCCAAGATGCTTGCACAGCAAGATGCTGGACTGACAGCTGTAGGTGTACAAAGGTGACAACATAGGGGCGAGAGCAAAAGGCACTCTTCTTATCTATAAGTTATGCTGGTGCCGCATTTGAGTGTGGTTACCTTGATTTGGGTGATGTGTATTTTCTAAAAGTCACTCTGGAGAGAAGCATCTAATGAGTGAGCCATTCCAAGTCCTGAAATGTCTTCTACCAGAGCAGCTCCAGTACAGCCAAGGCTAGAGGGAATGCTTGTCTCGACATCTGGGTGTCCTGGCTCCACAACTGGACAGTCACAGACCTTGTTCAAGTCTCCAACCTCTCTGTGCCTTGCTTTTCCTAATCTGTAGAATGTGGAGTCATAGCCCAGACACTTCATGTGGCTGTAAGTGCACTGAGTTAACACAGGTGCAAGTTTAACACTGTACCTGACACACATTAAGTGCCCAGTAAATGTTACCCTCTCTTATCATCTAAAAATTTGGTTTGGTTCTCTAGAAAAAAATGTCAAAAAGTAAAGACTAGTGGTGATATTGTACTATTTGAAGAGCTGAGAATGAAAAAAAAACTGTTGTGAGTGGCAAATCAGAACAGGGTTGGGAAAGATGGCCTCCTGTTTGTGTGGTAGCCTAACTTTAGAGACCTAGGAACAAAGAAGAAACATCCAAAGTGCAAGACTGGAATTTGACCAGAAAGATAGTTTTCAAAGAAATGTAATGTAACACAAAAACATCAAATAAAATAGCAGCTTCATCAGTGTAATGAAAGGCCTAATAATGAGAAATTCTGAAAAATGTGTCACTTGACTAGATAATGGTTTATACACTTGAGTACAAAATACAATTATGAAAAAGAAACCACACTGAAATGCACAAGCAATTTTTATTGAGAATTCTGTCTTACTACAGAGAACTCATAAGCCTTTTGTTGAGTTATATGAGAAGGAACCTGGGCGGCACATGTGGTTAACAAAAGTCGTCTGGTTCTTCATGAGAAAGACCTGCGAAACTAAATTAGGAAGAGACAAATTGAAAAAAATTTGTTAAATTCCTACCCTGTAGATTTGGGGACCTTTCTAATGTTCTTTCTTTCCCAGTGGGGTTTTTGTCCTTGAATCAGTACCAGTATTCACAACTTAGAAATGCAACATTTGTTTTAAAGCCAGTAATTTTGATTAACTCAATCATTTATTACAGGCAGACTACAACATCTGAAGGGTTCCCTTGACTGACAAAGCCAGCAATATAGTAACTGTTTGCATAAGAACAACGTTGGAGAGAGCATACCTCTCATCTTTGTCACTGGAGGGCAGTGTGTCCACTTGTGAACCTTCTCTGACACTCTTTATTGAGCTCTGAAACAGGGGCGGGGAGAATCATTTTGAAATTAGATATGTATTAACTTTATTAGACACTTTTGATTTCTCTAAAAACTTTTTGAAATATAAATATCATTTAAGGGTCCAAAAAGAAGTGACTTTAAACATGAAATTTAGCAAGCACACTGCTCTATCCAGTGTGCCTTCTCAGTAGCCATAGTATTTCAAAATTATGTAACATATTAATGACTCAGTACCAATGCGTTTGTTATTCACTGATAGGACCTTCATTATATTTCATTCTTGTTCTGAAAATAATAAGGGACAACTCAACCTTTACAAACTCTGAAAAATCAAAGTATGTTCAATCTTTTACCCAAACAAAATGATAAAATTTTGTCAAGAGTGCAATGTACTTAAAGAATTTAAAGCTCCATTTGAACTTTGGATTTCCTCTGTTTTTACCTTTTTGTTTCCAGTGGAGAAGGCAGACTCCTGTTGCCAGGTTTTCTAACAAACCACCCAAGCCCCTGCACCCCCACCCCACACCTAGACCACTGGTCCACGGCACCAGCACCTTATCTGACTTCTGGTTTTGGTCCTCCTGAGTAATTTTTATGTATTTCTCCAAAAAATTTGCACCACAAACAGATTTTTCTTTCATTTCTTGAACACTCACTTCTGACTCTTTCTCCATTTCAGTCTTCAAAGACTCTTCAATAATCCGCTGTCAAATAAGATGGCCCCAAATAACAAATACATATATATGTTTTAAAAACACATAGTACTGTAACTCTGATCCTTAATGTAAAACTTGCATGCGAGAAAATCATTTTCTGAAGTCATTGGTACCATCAAAGTGAGACAAAAATGTCATGTCAAAGAAATAAGGGGTTACTTTGTCTAGTGTCTCGTGCTGTACGATCAAATGTAGATCTTGTGCTAGAGTTCAAAGAACATCAATATGGAAGATTAATTTATGTAAGGTCCAGCAGATTTGTGAAGTGGCAGAGTAATCCATCTGTCTGGGACCAAAATCAGGACATAGAAGGCCAGAGAATCAGAAAGGAGGAGGGCAGAGGGGCCTGAGGAAGCCCCCATGAACTGGCAGTCACCTCTCCAGGGTTCCTCTGGCCCCAGTTATCTGACCCGGAAACCCCCCTTATACAAGGAAGATCCATAGCAAAGCACAGTCAATCTCCTTTACAAGTATGTTGTCAGGACCACATGAAAATGCCTTTCCTTTGAGTCTCCTAAGGTGTGCACGTGCAACCCTTCTCAATGCGCTTAGCAAAGAGGAGATTCCCGATGCCTACAGAAGGCTTTTCAAAAGCTACCTACCCCATGATTTCGGGACATACTAAGGACTGACTTCCCTGACAGCAAGGTACTTACTGAAGGTGTACCATGCAGATGCTTAACATGGACAATTGAGCTATTTTTATAGTTATTACCCTTTCTTGATCCAGTTTTTCTAGATCTCTTCGTTTCCTTTCTAAAGCTTCATGTTCACTCTGCCTTCTTTGCTCTCTGTGCTTTTCTTTCAGCAAATTCCATATTCTTTCTTCTTCACTCTCTTCTCCAATTTCTTTCTCATCTACGCCTGAAGAGACAGAAAATAATGAGCTAGTAACTTTCAGCATCATTTTTCAAACTAATGTGGGACTGGTTTACAGGCACCCCTGATGCAATTCAGGAAGACTGCTCGATTCATAGCCAGTTACTTAGCTGACTATGTTGGCCTGCTGATCAATGGTTTTGCAACCCCCAGCCCCGCTTCTAGCACAGCACCTGATTTTTACTTTACTGAGATAAACACAAGTTACCCTTACCACAAACAACTTCAATTATCCTCCCCTCCATATCACATTTTCTTATCCTCTTCACCCCTTGTCTCTCCTTCATTCTTCCCAAGCCCTGCCTCTATACTTGGTTATAATCCCTCCACTCTTTTTAAGATTCTGACTTAATCATTAGTTCCTATTTATTGCCACAACAGTTTTGTTTTAAACTTTTATTTATTCACTTTTAGAAAAAGGGAGAGAAAGAAACATTGGTTTGTTGTTCTACTTATTTATGCATTCATTGGTTGATTCTTGTCTGTGCCCTGACAGGGGATCAAACCCACAACCCTGGTGTGTGAGACAACACTTTAACCAACTGAGCTACCAAGCCAGGGCCACCACCAAAGTTTCATAACCCTTCCACTGACTCCCACAAAGGCACTCAAGTTTCTCCTGCCCAGAACAGTACAAAACCAGCACCCCATCCCTGAATCCCTCCTAGTCATCTTCCTAGTCACTCCTCCTAGCCATCATTCCCTACTTCCTCAAGGCTGATCCCTTCCTAGGGTTGTGGCTAGAACCTCTGTCCTGATCATTCCCATATCTTTTTCTCTTGTCCTGATGCCTTCCCCAATCTTACATCCACATTTAGGGCGAGCTCCCTGCCATTAACTCATGGAAATACTATGGCATCAGTTTCATACCTGAAATTATCATTTCTGTCCCTTTAATCATGTTCTTTCTACTGCTATGTTCACTTGGCCACCAGGGATTACACATTCTAACTCCTCCTGCTGCTGCATTAGAGTCCCTACCACAATTTAGCTGGACAGCTGCAGCTGAAGTAACCTAGTTAAAAACTCTCCCTGACATCAGTCTCTCTGCCTTGAAGCCACCCCTCTTCATCAGTACCCATTATTTCCTGATGAGAAGACCTAGACTTGCTGTGTGCTGTCTCTGCTCTGACAATCGACCTGTTTCTTTCCAGACCAACTTCCTACAGCACCATACCTCTTCATTGCAAACACGGCGTCCCTAGCAGCAGTCTCACTGTTTGCTGAATACAGCTGTACCTTCCTTGGTCTGTGCCTGTGCTTTCACTATCTCCCTAACTGATGTGCTCCTTTCCTCCCACCTCCCCAACAGAACTCCTCCTCTGAGCAAGCCCCCTCTTAAGCGCCACCTCCTCCTCAACGAGGCCTTCGTTATTCCTTAAGGGACAGTTACCTCTCCACCACCACACTCACTCAGTATTTTGTACCTGCCTTGTCCAAACCATATATATCTATTGGTCCTTATCTGTAGACCCAGGTTTTAATGAGCTGTCTACTCCCTACAGCTTGCACAAGTCCCTACCTGACAGGTTTAACTCAATCTCAATCTCACAGATGCTGACCTTTCTCCTCCAGCTCTGGAAGAACTCAAATTTTCTCTAGGCTAAACCTTTTCCCCTCAACAGTGCCAAGAGACCAATTCATAGGTTCACCCAAGGACCTGGAATGTTTTTACTCTGCCCTGTTCTAAGTCCCTGGCAGAAACTGAGATAATTTTACTAACAGGACAGAGGCACAGCCTCTGTATTTTCTGCTCCTAGTAATGAAATTCAAATACCAGCGGAGGCAAATGATCATTTCCACAGGCAGAAGGGCGATATTCTCTTTGCTGGTGGAAGAATGATTATACTCAAATGCCAACACTTTCTCAAGGGAAATAGCAATCTCAAAACAGAAATGCTAACACCCATTCTCCTCAAACTATTTCAAAAAATTCAAGAAGAAGGAAGACTTCCAAACACGTTCTATGAGGCCAGCATAATTCTAATTCCAAAACCAGAAAAAGACACTACGAAGAAAGAAAACTACAGGCCAATATCCCTGATGAACATAGATGCCAAAATCCTGAACAAAATACTAGCAAATCGGATCCAGAAATACATCAAAAAAATTATTCACCATGACCAAGTGGGATTCATTCCAGGGATGCAAGGCTGGTACAATATTCGCAAATCAATAAACGTGATACACCACATAAACAAAATGAAGAATAAAAACCACATGATCATATCAATAGATGCTGAAAAAGCATTCGACAAAATCCAGCATCCATTTCTGATAAAAACGCTCAGCAATGTAGGAATAGAGGGATCATATCTCGACATAATAAAGGCCATATATGAAAGACCTACAGCCAACATCATACTCAATGGACAGAAACTAAAAACATTTCCATTAAGAACAGGAACAAGACAGGGATGTCCACTTTCGCCACTCTTGTTTAACATTGTACTGGAAGTCTTAGCCACAGCAATCAGACATGAAGAAAAAATAAAAGGGATCCAAATTGGAAAGGAGGAAGTGAAACTGTCATTATTTGCAGATGACATGATATTGTACATAGAAAACCCTAAAGACTCCATCAAAAATCTATTAGACTTAATAAATGAATTTGGCAAAGTAGCAGGATACAAAATTAACGTCAAGAAATCGACGGCATTCTTGTACATCAATGATGAACTCACAGAAAGAGAAACTGAAAAAACAATCCCATTTACCATCGCTCCAAAAAAATTACGATACCTAGGAATAAACTTAACCAAAGAAGTAAAGGACCTATTTGCAGAAAACTACAGGTCATTGAAAAAAGAAATAGAGGAAGATATAAAAAAGTGGAAGCATATACCCTGTTCATGGATTGGAAGAATTAACATAATTAAAATGTCCATACTACCCAAAGCAATCTATAGATTCAATGCAATCCCCATCAAAATACCAACGACATATTTCATAGAACTAGAACAAATACTTCAAAAGTTCATATGGAACCAAAAAAGACCCCGAATAGCCACAGCAATCTTGAAAAAGAAGAACAAAGTTGGAGGGATCACATTACCAGATATCAGGTTATACTACAAAGCGACTGTAACCAAAACAGCCTGGTACTGGCACAAGAACAGGCATATAGACCAGTGGAACAGAACTGAAAACCCAGAAATGGACCCAAGGCAATACGCTCAATTAATATTTGACAAAGGTGGCAAGAGCATACAGTGGAGTAAAGACAGCCTCTTTAATAAATGGTGTTGGGAAAATTGGACAGCTACATGCAAAAAAATGAAACTCGACCATCAACTTACACCATACACAAAAATAAACTCAAAATGGATAAAAGACTTAAATGTGACCCGTGAATCCATAAAAATTCTAGAAGAAAATGTAGGCAACAAAATTTCGGACATCATACGGAGCAGAATTTTCACTGATACATCACCTAAGGCAACAGAAATAAAGGAGAAAATGAACACATGGGACTACATCAAACTAAAAAGCTTCTGCACAGCAAAAGAAACGATCATCAAAATGGAAAGGCAACCCACTGTATGGGAGAACATCATTGCCAATGATGTATCAGATAAGGGGTTAATTTCCAATATATACAGAGAGCTCACACAACTCCACAAAAGGAAGACAAAGAACCCAATTAAAAATGGGCAGAGGAGCTGAATAGACACCTCTCCAAACAGGACATACAAATGGCCAAGAGACATATGAAGAAATGCTCAACATCACTAATCATCCGAGAGATGCAAATTAAAACAACAATGAGGTATCACCTCACACCTGTCAGAATGGCCGCCATCAACAAATCATCAAACAACAAGTGTTGGCGAGGGTGTGGAGAAAAGGGAACTCTAATACACTGCTGGTGGGAATGCAGACTGGTGCAGCCGCTATGGAAAACAATATGGTGCTACCTCAAAAAATTAAAAATTGAACTTCCATTTGACCCAGTGATCCCACTGCTAGGAATATACCCTAAGAAGCCTGAAACACCAATCAGGAAGAATATATGTACCCCCATGTTCATAGCAGCACTATTTACAATAGCTAAGATCTGGAAACAGCCCAAGTGTCCACCAGTAGACGAATGGATCAAAAAGCTGTGGTACATATACACAATGGAGTACTATGCAGCGGTAAGAAAGAAAGATCTCTTATCCTTTGAGACGACATGGAGGGACCTGGAAAGTATTATCCTAAGTGAAAGAAGCCAAGCAGAAAAAGACAAATACCACATGATCTCACTTATATACGGAATATAATGAACATAACAGTCTGAGGAATACAGTAGACCCAGACACATGGAAGTAGGGCACAGACTGACATCCCTCAGAAGAGGGGATGGGGGGTGGGGGGGTGGGAAGAGATAAACCACAGAACTTATATGCATGTATGCATGACCAATGGACATGGACAACTAAGCCGGGGACAGGGTGGAGGGGGTGGGGTGGGGGGTGCCAATGGGGTAAAAAGGTAAAATATCTGTAACAAAAAAATAAATAAAAATTCATTAAAAACAAAACAAAACAAAAAAAAAACAGAAATGCTGTTTGGTCACTGATTTTAAAACATAAAGGAAAAAAAAAGGGGCTACTTCTTTGCTGTGGGTTATACAGTCATGAGCTGCATAACAACATCTGCACTGGTGATACTGGTCCCCTAGGATTATAATGGAGCTAAAATGTTCCTGCTTCCTAGTGATGCTGTCATCATCACATGGTAACACAACACATTACTCACATATTTGTGGAAATGCTAATGCAAACCCACCCACTGCAGTTAGTCATTTAAATGTACAGCACATATAACTATGGCCAGTATCCAGTACTTGATAATAGTAATAAACAATTTTGTCACTGGTTTATGTATTCACTACACTATACTTTTTATCATTATTTTATAGTGTTCTCTTTCTACTGATAAAAAAAAAATTACTGTAAAATGGCATGCTATGTTATGTGGACAGCACCCTCATACACCTCATGTTGATCATCTCTCTTCAGGCCATCATTTTCTCTTGTGCTTGATTTAATTTCATGTTTTGTAGAATAACATGACTTGTAGCCTAAAACCAAAAAGGCTAAATAAACCACACACCTGAGTGTATAGGAGGATGTACCATCTAATTTACGTGACTCTATAATGTTTGCACAATGATGAATCTCTGAAGGACAAATTTTCAGAATATATCTCTTGTAGTTAAAGGGCATCTGACTGTACTTTGTAGCTACAGAGTAAACTCTCTGGATATTAAGAGCCAAGAAAAGCAGTGTTTCCACTGGGTGCCTCAAAGATACCAAGTTTTGCCCTTTTTCATTTCCCTTTGTACCCATATGAAGAGTAGAAATGATGACTAAGAGAATTTTCCAATGATCAAAATGTAAACACACTATTTAAGAAGAATTTTAAGAGTCATTGTTATAATTTACATTATATCTCAGAGGTAGAACACCTAACAACTCAGTTTCCCTTACTGTCTTACATTATTTTTATTCCCTACTCACCCAAGTCTCTTGCCAAATGGCTCCTTATCATATTCACTCTTGATTGGCCACTGCCCTTACTTAGTACCTATCCCACTGGTGGTCAGTCCTTGGTGATGGCTTGCTAACTTACTTTCCCACTAAAAGCTCCGTGAAGTAAGAACTTGGTTTGGCTTACTGCTATATGCCCAGCTCCAAGGAAAGCGCCCAGAACAGAGAAAGTTATTTGTCAAGTCTCACTGAATGAGTGCTTTCCAGAATGATTTACTCTGAAAATCAGCAACATCAACCATTTCAAAGTATCTTGCTTCTTTCAGTAATTCCTCATATCCCTGAGTTTGCTAACTTAAACCAATAAACTGCTTGTAAGAGGCTTCGTATACATACGTAGGTTTGGGGTATGACAGTCCTGACAAAACACTGGGAAAACAGTAAGTGATTTTACTTGAGGAATTTCCTTTTAAGCTTGAGGCTTAAATAATTTTGTTCAAGGAGAAAGATACATGGCTAGAATGAAGCTCCAGTCTCCCTCTACCGCTTCTTCCTTTTGAGTCCACACCGATGAGGGACTCAATCTGAATAAGGTAAGAGAAAGGAGAAACTGGGCCAGACAAGTCTAATGACCAGTTTCCTCCAGTGTCATCAGTTCTTCCTAAATATAAAAATTTTCTGTCCTAATTTTTAAAACACGAAGGAAGAAAACAAAGAAATATTAACATAACTACAATCACACTAAATATGTATATGGGTATTAATCATCATTTCAGTTTTACACTATGATTTCTCCAAAAGGAATAGTTTTCTCAGAAGTGTCTTATGCAAAAAAGGTAACTTCTCTGTCAGACTCTGGACAAGTAAAAAAATAATTGTAAAAGCCACTGACCCAGGAAGACTAAATGAGAAGCCTTTGTTTCCCAGTTTTCTCCTCTTTATATGTCCAGATTGAGAGTTACCTAACAAATGTCATTATTGATGGCATCATCACAACCTTGACTTTGAATAATTTATGCTTACAAACAATCCTGCAATGATACATGAAATAATTTACAGGGCACAGACTGGCATTTGGTACATGGTCATATTCCCTGTAGCTACAGCCAAGGAACTTACTTGGGTAGTAAGAGGAGACAGATCTGGCAGGAAGTGCAGCTGCAGCAGTGTCCAAGTGAGGCATGTCACCAGGAGGTTGGAGGCCCTCCATTTTAAACTGCATTGCTGTGTCCCCTGAATCTACATGAGGTACCAATGAGTGTCCCATGAGTCTTTAACAACAGCAAGAAAGGGAGTGCAGCTCATCATGGAGCGCTCAAGTGTCAGCCAAAGCAACCAGGCCAGGCCTTTCCCTAGAGAATTAATTCTAAGATGTGTTTAGCATAACCTCTTGCCAATGTATTCACTTCTCAAAGCTTTCTTACATTTTAAAGAATTACATTTTTTTCCTAAATTAGATTCCTAACCCAGCAGGAAAGTGACAGAAGAATTTACTTGGTTTGCTAATAATCATCTGAACTCCGTTTAAATAGCAAAGAATTAGTTAATCAAGTTATCCAAGTTAATTGCAAAGAATTTGCAAATTTTACTAAGTCCTCTCATTTAAATGTTCAAAGTACACTTTCAGACTTAGTGATGAAGCTCACTAGGTGCACAATAAGTTATATTCAAATATAAAGACTTCAGAAACAGTTCACTTTGCATCCTGGTTTTATACTTAGCCAGTCGGATCCCAGAGAACAAGCTATCGTAAGGCCAGAGCCAGGACATTAGTTTCTGGACAATGAAGTTAATATATTTTCACCTCCATTCTTTCACTAAGAAGGGGTTTTCTAAATCTGAGGCTGCTAACAGAATCTGTACAACTTGAAAACTTAGCATCTTTATATTCCATAAAAAACAACAAAAGAAAAACTATAAAATCACTTATTTGAAATCTGAGGCAATCTCAAACTTGGTATTTTAAGTTAAGGGTTTACTTCTGGCCATGGCTAACCCTTTGAAAGTACTGATCATACTAAATTTTACAAACGGAACTCAAAGGTAACCCTGAAAATCTTTGTGACAGAAAAATGAGGCAATACATTGGCATTTATGGTTTTAACTACTTTGATTAACAATGGATATGTTTTATCAAAAGTAAGCTTTCTACATTTTTAACTTATAAAAAACCAGTACTTATATTTGAACTTACATTGAAATGATGATTCTAATTCCTCATTAGCCTTATAAGATAGTTTGTCCAAAATTAAAAATTCATTTCTGTCTTGAAGTTCAGTTTTTCTCTGATAAAAGCTGGATTGGAAGAATAAAATTTGTGAGTGTGCAGGTGGAATAACGTAAAACACAAGAACATAGGATAATAAAATGCCTTTTGTAACTAAAGAAAATGCTTTAGAGAATGAACTGTGCTCACTGAGAATAAGAGCAATCCTGTACTTATTATTATTATATCCTGCACTGAGTGTTCTCCATGTACCAGGCATCATTCCAGCTCAGATACTCCTCATAACCACCTTACACTGTCAGATAGGAACTACCATTGTAGACAAGGGGTAATGTTGCACTCTCAATGCTGTTCCTAGGAGCTTATTTTTTCAAGAACCACAAAACATTTTTGAAAAAAATAAATTCTACACACCATCTGCATGACTCAGCTGAAGATGTAATACTACAAGCCCCACGTGCATTAAAGTGTCCTAACTCACCGTGTGAGTGTCTTGTCTCTTGGCTTTATCACAAGAGCGAGTGATATAAGATATATACATATTACATGCACTAGGACATGTGGTAGTTTTCAACTGTGAATTAATATGCTGCCAGATGTCCATCCCGGAGCTCAGAACTAAGGAGTCAGAGTCTCTTACCATAAGAATCAGGCACAGGCAGGAGTCCCACGTCACCTGAATCCCAGCCTGGCTGACCCAACGCTGAGCTCTATACATCTACTCTATCTTACTTCAGCAATCAGACCCTACGACCCATTACTACTTTAGAATTCATCTCAATAAAAATATTTTTTAAATGACTTTTTCATATGTGAAACTACTTGGAAGTTTAAAAATAAACAATTTATTTGCTTTTGCAGATTCTGTAGAATACTTTTTGATCTTTAAAATACAATTCTATTCATGGAACTATAAAGACGTTTATTGCTACCATAGTGCATATTATACACATTAGGTTTAGCATGCAAGGAGAAATCACTTATCTTTTAAAAGAAATTTTCCCCACATAATTCAGAAGAGTCTCAAAGACAACACCTCATCTCACAATCTGACAGTAAATTCTATAATCTCATGTGGTCTTGAACATCACCTTAACATACCCAACAAGTCAAGGCTGAGACCCCATGCAGCTCACTAGACTTGGCTGGGTCCAACCAGAATATAGGACTTACTCAGCCTTCCGCTCCAGAGGGCCAGAGAGTGAATGAATGGAAAGGCTGTGCCTACACTCAGTTGGTAAAGGCTGGCGCATTCTTTCAGAAGGACTAGTGGCAGCAACGTGGAATTGGGCTAGACCTAAGGGGCAGAAGGTATCAGGGCAAAAACATTACAAATTACATGGAGAAAAAAGTAATGTGGTTTCTAAGGAGTGCTACTAGTTTCAAAAATCTATTATCCTTGTAAATAATTGAGTATGTATAAATGATTCACAACATTAATGATTCAAATACCTCAACAACACTGCAGTGATTACGGTAAATTGTACAAAACTAATCAGCAGTAAGAGAAAAGTCATTATCACTCTGAGCATGTTCACATGCTAATAAGTATAATGGGAGCTTGCCACTCTATCCAATTGCCTCCCACACCAACCTTGTGCCATAGTGGAAAAGCTGCTAGTAAGCAGGACACAAGTGATCAGGCTAGAGATATCCCAGGCCCAAGCTTTTCTGGGCCCAGCTAAGCATGTGCTTTCTGCTCCTTCATGCGGTCTAGGGCTCACTCTTAATCAGATAAGAAGTCCACTAAGGACCATCCAAGTCCAGAGAATCCTGCAACTCTTTCTGCAGCTTACCTTCCAGATGCATTTCACCATCAACACTTTGTTTAGCTTTCTCTATGGGAGTGGAAGAGAGGCATCTGCCAGTACCTCTGTGGATCCATGAGGCTATTTTGCCCAACACTTCTGCCATGTTACCCACCGGAAGCTGCTTGGGTACAGCCCCTTCCTCTGCAAGGCTATGCCTTTCCGAGGAACTTGAAGTCATGTTCTTGAGAGGTCCATGCATGTGCACAGGTGGTGGGTTCTTGGATGCTAGTGGTGTTCTAGTGGCAGGGTACTGACTAACTCTCTGATGGTAATCAAGGAAAGCTTTTTCTAAACATTTGGCCTCCTGCTCTAGTTCTTTCATTCTTGCCTTGGTGGTGGCTATAAACTCAAGGTCAGAATCAGGGGAGCTAGCATCCGTGTTTGCACATGGATAATTTGTGATTTTTGGTGTGACTGTGCCTGACATCAGCTTCTCCTGTTTGAGATTTTTCAGGAAATCCCTGCTTATTTCACTGTCAGAAGATACCATCAATTTGATGGCAGAACGAGGGAACAGAGACGTTTCTGCATTGCGGTATACTTCATTCTCCAGCGCTGTGGATTACAGAGATGATGTGATAAATGAGCAGAAAATAAAATTCAAATATGCAAAAAATAGAAAGATGGCAAGGGCATGATGAGAGGGAGGGTGAGTGTGTGAGAGAGTGAGCGCATATGTGAGAGAGTGTGTGTGGACATGAAGGTGGACGACTAAACCCGAGCAGTGCAGAGATGCAGAACAGAAGTTTCTTGTGCTGTGGACAGGAGCAGCTGGCTACCGCGGTAAGCTGCCCTTCAGGGCGCTTCTCCCTGTGCTCCGGGGAGGTCCCACCATTTTGGAAGATCCCAGGTCTTCCCTGGAAGAAGGCAGTGGGAGTGGCTAGGGCGCAGCAACCTGAGCCCACCAGCGCACCTGGCACCATCGGACCAGTGGACCTCTGTGTCAATACAGACCAGTGCACAGTAGTGGAGCTCCCAAAGTGCCAGTTGCAAATGCCACAGACAGTCCGGAGCCCAGCACCATCCCCCATAGTAGCAGCCCTGTCAGATTCTACATAAATCCCCCCAAAAGCAACAAAGCTGGGAGCAGACATCAGAAGGCAGACACCAAGGCAACAGAAGCACAGACCAGTAGCTGAGACCCATCCCCTAAAACTACAACAATAGCTGAGGAGTTAAACCCCATAGGGCAGCAGCACTCCTCAGCTGCCATGGACCTGGGACTCCATAGAGGCCCGTGCAATCCAGTAGCTCAGAAATGCAGTGGGAAGTCAGAGCCCTAGAGAGACTGGTGCTATCCAGCTGCCTGCTCTCGGGACCTGCAGGGTTCAGGGCACCAGACAGGCCTGTGCGATTTAGCAGGTACTCTGCTATCCAGTTACCTGAGACACCTGCGGGATGCTGAAGCACCAGAGAGGCCTATGTAACACAGCAGGAACTGTGCAATCCAAGAACCCACTGGACCTTCGGGGTGCTGAAGTACCTGAGAGACTATGTGTCCTAGTAGGGACTGTGCCATCCAGTTACCTATGGGACCTGAGGGGTGCTGACACAACAGAGAGGCCTCTACAACCCAACAGACCATAACACAGGCATAGAGCTGGGACCCCAAAGAAATTGTGCCATCCAGTTACCTGCGGGACCCGCAAGGTGCTGGGGCACCAGGAAGGCCTATGCGACCCAGCTGTGCACAAGACAAGCATAGAGGATGCGAAAAATAGAAACGCAGTGAATAGAAGCTAGGCAGACGATCTCCCATGACGAAATGGGAATTATAACTGAAATAGACAAATCCTCGAGAAAAAGCAACAGAAAAGCAGCAGGACAGGACCATATAACCAGGGACATTGGAAGGATCTGTGGGGGTGCAATAGGGTGGTGGGCTTGGAGCCCACAGTCAGCAGAAGTCTTAGCTGCAAGCAGCACTCATGGGCAATAAAGACCAAGCGCACTCCACAGTGCAGAGAGACAGAACAGAGCCCTAAAATAACCACAGGGACTCACATGGGGGCTACGGCAGAGGGAGGAGAGACTATGCTGGATGGAACTCTGGGGACACCTGGGATTTGGAGAGCACTAAGAGTCTTTGCTGAGTTAAGGCCACAAAAGACGGTAGCCACTGTGCTCCTTCCCCAAGCTGTGGGGAAAAGCAAAGCCACCCATTGGAGATTCAGCCTTTCCAAGATGAGGCAAAGAAATGCAAATTAAGGCTCATTAATAACCAGCATCTACCCCACCCTCTGGAAATCCTCTTACGCAGAACACCAGGGCTACATTCCAAGGCACTGAGTAAATGAGAATACTAGCCACCAGGAAAAAGCAAAAGGTAACTGAACCTTTCCAGGGCTTGCAATTCTATCCAGGAAAGTAAGACTTGACAATGGTATTTAATGTGGGCCCACCCAGGCTCATCCAAACCCAGCAGAGGGAGCCACAAACAGCAGAACACCACCACCCAAAGGGAAAACTTGGCAGGCTCCAAAACCCAAAGAGATAGCGAAAATTGTGAAACGAAACAAATCCCAAATGAAAGAATAATAGAACTCCATTGAAGATGAGAGCAATGAAATGCAGCTAAGCAAATTATCAGAGGTAGAGTTCAGAGCCATGATCTTGAGGAAGCTCAACAGCATGAGTAAGGACATCAGCACCATGAGTAAAGATACAGAAACATTAAAAACCAACCAAGTAGAAATGAAGAGTGACATAGCAGAAATTAAGAACACATTGAAAGGACTAACCAGCAGAGGACAGGAAGCTGAGAACCACACCAGTGAAATAGAATACAGGGTAGCAAAAATCAACCAATCAGAAGGAAAAAAAAACAATTAAAAAACAGAAAGCCAGCTTAAGAGAACTGTGGAACAACTGCAAACCTAACATTCATATAATAGAAGTCCCTAAAGAGGAAGAAAATGGGAAAGGGTTAGAGAATATATTTGAAGAAACAGTGACAGAAAACTTTCCTAACTTGGTGAAGGAAGAAGGCATTCAAGTTCAAGAAGCACAGAGAATACAAAGTAGAAAGAACCCAAACATGCCCACAACAAGATATATAGTAATTAAAATGCAAAAAATTAAAGAAAAATAGAGAATCCTAAAGGCAGCAAGAGATAAATAACAAGTTACCTAAAAAGGAACCCACATAGGGCTCTCAGCTGACTTCTCAACAGAAACACTATAGGCCAGAAGGAAGTGGCATGAAGTAATCAAGGTCATGAAAAACAAGGATCTGAATCCAAGACAACTCTATCCAGCAAGGCTATCATTCAAAATAGACGGTCAAACAAAGAGCTTCACAGACAAAAAAAAAAGGGAATACATTAGCACCAAACCTGCGCTTCAGGAAATGTTAAAAAAAGGACTGCTGTAATTAGTAGAAGAAATAGGGAGAAAAATAGAACTACACTAAACAAAATTGGCAATAAATAAGTATGTATCAATTATCACCTTAAATGTGAATGGTATGAATGCTCCAATAAAAAGCTACAGAGCAGCTGACTGAGTAAGAACACATGACTCACATACATGTTGTTTACAAAAAACCCACCTCACAACAAAAGACTCACATAGGTTGAAAGTGAAGAGATAATCTCACTTATATACAAAATATAATGAACATAACAGTCTGAGGAATGCGGTAGACCCAGAAACATAAAAGTAGGGTATAGACTGACAACCCTCAGAAGAGGTGGGGGAGGAAGGGATAAACCACAGAACTTATATGCATGTAAACATAACCAATGGATATGGACAACAAAGCCAGGATCGGGGTGGAGGGTATGGGGAGGAGGGTGCCAATGGGGTAAAAAAGGAGAAACATTTGTAACAAAAATAAAATTAAAAAGTAAATAAAATAAATTTTAATAAAAAAAAGAAAGTGAAGGGATAGAAAAAAATCTTTCAAGCAAACAGAAAGCAAAAAAAAAAAAAAAAGCTTGGATAGCAATACTCATCTGATTAAGGAGATTTCAAAATGAAGGCCATCACTAGACACAAAGAAGGACACTACATAATATTGAAAGGATCTTTCCAACAGGAAAATATAACCTTGGTACACATATATGTACCCAATTTAGGAGCACCAACATATATTAAAAATATTCTGGAAGACTTCAAAGGAGAAATCAATAGCAATACAATCATGGCAGGGGACTTCAATAACCCACTGACATCACTGGATAGATATTCTAGACAAAAAATTAACAAGACTCTAAATAAAACACTAGATTAAATAGATTTAATAGATATCTACAGAGCATTACACCCCAAAATCACAGAATTTACATTCTTCTCAAGTGCACGTGGGACATTTTCAAAAACAGACCACATGTTAAGGCACAAACTAATTCTCTACAAGTTCAAGAAGATTAAAATCATATCAAGCATCTTCTCAGATCACAATGGCATGCATCTAGAAATCAAAAGCAATAAGAACATGCAAAGACATATGAAAACATGGAGGCTAAATAGTATGTTATTGAACAATGAGTAGGTTACCATGGAGATCAAGGAAGAAATTAAAAACCCTCACAAGAACACAAAACCTCTGAGATGCAGAGAAAGCAGTTGTGAGAGGAAAATTCATAGCACAATAGGCCTACCTCAAGAAACAATAAAAATTTCTAACAGAATATCTAACCTCACAACTTAAAGAACTAGAAAGCAAACAGAAAGAAAACCTTAGAGCAAGTAGAAGGAAGGAAATAGTAAAGATCAGAGCAAAAATAAATGACATGGAAATCAAAAAATAATTCAAAGGATCAATGAACTGAAGAGCTGGTTCTTTGAAATGATAAATAAGATTGATGGACCCTTAGCTACACTCACCAAGAAACAGAGAGAATCCAAATACAGAAAATCAGAAATGACAGAGCAGAAATAATAACTGACACCACAGACATAAAAAGGATCATTAACAAATATTATAAGTAATTCATAACAAATTCAACAATATAAGTGAAATGGACAAATTTCTAGAAACACATAGTCTCCCAAAACTGAACCAGGAAGTGAAAGAAACCTTGAACAGACCAGTAACAACAAAAGAAATTGAAGATGTAATCAAGACTCTCTCGGCACAAAAAAGCCCAGGCTCCCATGGCCTCATGGGGGAATTTAATTAAACGTTTAAAGAAGAACTACTATCCATTCTCCTCAAACTATTCCAAAAAATTCAAGAAGGAAGACTTTAAAACTCGTTTTATGAAGCCAGCATATTTCGAATTCCAAAACCTGAAAAAGACACTACTAAAAAAGAAAACTACAAACCAATATCACTGATGAACATAGATGCCAAAATCCTGAACAAAATACTAGCAAATCAGATCCAGCAATACATCAAAGAAATTATTCACCATGACCAAGTGAGATGCATCTAAGCAAGGCTGGTACAGTAGTCACAAATCAATGTGATACACCACATGAAAAAAATGAAAGATAAAAAGTCATATGATCATATCAATAGATGCTGAAAAAGAATTCGACAAAACCCGGCACCCATTTCTGATAAAAATGCTCACCAATCGGCGAATGGGGGATCATATCTAGACATAATAAAGGCCATATATGAAAGACCTACAGCCAATATCATACTCAATGGGAAAATATAAAAACATTTTCCTTAAGAACAGGAACAAGACAGGATGCCCACTTTCACCACTCTTATTTAACATAGTACTGGAAGTCTCAGCCACAGGAAGAAAAAGTAAAAGGGATCCAAATGGGAAAGCGGAAGAGAAACTGTCATTATTCTCAAATGACCTGATACCATATGTAGAAAACCTCAACTACAACAAAAATTTACTAGACTTAATAAATGAATTGGGCAAAGTAACAAGATACAAAATTAACGTCAAGAAATCATGGCATTTTTATACACCAATGACAAAATCACAGAAAGAGAAACTAAAAAAAAAAATCCCATTTACCATGCAGCAAAAAAAATTAAGATACCTAGAAATAAACTTAACCAAAGAAATATAAGACCTATTTGCAGAAAACTACAGGTCACTGAAAAAAGAAATAGAAGAAGATATAAAAAAGTGGAAGCACATACCTTGTTCATGCACTGGAAGAATTAACATCATTAAAATGTCCGTATTACCCAAAGCAATCTATAGATTCAATGCAGTTCCTATCAAGATACCAAGATACACAGAACCAGAACAAATACTTCAAACGTTCATATGGAAACAAAAAAGACCTTGAATAGCAATCTTAAAAAAGAAGAACACAGTTGAAGGAATCACATTACCAAATTTCAGATTATACTACACAGCCAGTGTAATCAAAACAACCTGGTACTGGCACAAGGCATATAGACCAGTGGAACAGAACAGAGAACCCAGAAATGGACCTAAGGCAATATGCTCAATCAATATTTGACAAAGGGGGCAAGAGCATATAGTGGAGTAAGGACAGCCTCTTTCATAAATGGTGTTGGGAAAATTGGACAGCTATATGCAAAGAAATGAAACTAGAACATCAAGTTACACCATACACAAGAATAAATTCAAAATAAATAAAGACTTAAATGTGACTTGTGAATCCATAAAAATCCTAGAAGAAACTGTAGGCAACAAAATTTCAGACATCATACTCAGCAGAATTTTCACTGATCCCTCACCTAAGTCAACAGAAACAAAGAAGAAAATAAACACATGGGACTCCATGAAATTCAAAACCTTCTGCACAGCAAAAGATACAATCTTCAAAATGGAAAGGCAATCCTCTGTATGGGAGAGCATCACTGCTAATGATATATCAGATAAGGGGTTAATTTCCAATATATATAGAGTGCTCATAAAGCTCAACAAAAGGAAGACAAAGAACCCAATTAAAAAATGGGAAGAGGAACTAAACAGACACCTCCCCAAAAAGGACACACAAACGGCTAAGAGACATATAAAGAAATGCTCAACATCACTAATCTTCACAGAGATGCAAATTAAAACAGCAATGAAGTATCACCTCACACCTGTCAGAATGGCCGCCATCAACAAATCATCAAACAACAAGTGTTGGTGAGGGTGTGGAAAAAAGGGCACTCTAGTACACTGCTGGTGGGAATGCAGACTGGCGCAGCCACTATGGAAAACAATATGGTGTTACCTCAAAAAATTAAAAATAGAACTGCCATTTGACCCAGTGGTCCCATTTCTAGGAATATACCCTAAGAACCCTGAAACACCAATCAGAAAGAATATATGTACCCCCATATTTGTAGCAGCATTATTTACAATAGCTAAGATCTGGATCAGCCCTAGTGTCCATTAGTAGACGAATAGTTAAAAAAGCTGTGGTGTATATATATACAATGGGGTACTATGCAGGTGTAAGAAAGAAAGATTTCTTATCCTTTGAGATGACATGGAGTGACCTGGAAAGTATTATACTAAGCGAAACAAGCCAAACAGAGAAAAAAAAGTATTATATGATCTCACTTATTTGTGGAATATAATGAACATAACAGTCTGAGGAATGTAGTTCCAGAGACATGGAAGTGACATACAGACTGACAATCCCTAGAAGACTATGTGGTGGCAGAGAGATAAACCACAGAACTTATATGCACGTATGCATGAACAATGGACATGGACAACAAAGCTGGGGACAAGGTGGGGAAGGAGGGAGAGAGGGTAAACAATGGGGTAAAAAGAGAAACATCTGTAACAAAAGTAAAAAAATTAATTAAAAAAATAAGAAACATAAAAAAATAAAAATAAAAGATCACAGAAAATGTATTTAAAATAAAAGAAAATTCAAATATGCTTGGAAATTTTTTTGAAAAACGAAAGGAGGTACTAATAAAAAGAAACATTTACATTAAGCCATTTCTGAAGCCATGCTGATACTGAGTTATTTACTGGCCTTTATTGAGAACTTTTATGTAGCAACCATAGCTTCACATGCTGTCTTTCTTAATACCTGATATTATTTCATAATCCATAATACACAGTCTTGAAATCCAAAAAACTCTGAGAACTGAACATTGATTCGTAATTTATTTGGTCACAAAGCCTAAGCAAACTTGAGACCTGAACTGATGCAAACCCATTCATAATCTTTATTTATTCTACCCAGCACAGATAGTCAAACATCTGACTGTACACTTGGTTTGCTAAAGGATGATTCCCCAGAACTCCCAGGGCTGTGACAAATCCACTGTTGGGTCCAAGAATCAGATAAGAAAGTGAGGACCTACAGTTATAACAAGTCTGGGACCTCTCCCTCCTCCCACATTACAGATTGGGGCTGAGGCTGGGTCACACAGGTAAAAAGGTGTACAGATACTGGAAATACCTAACACAAGCCAGTCCATGTACAGCCATTCCATGTGGCCGCTGCTCTCCAGCAATGCCTCCAGAACCATGCATGTGTTTGAAAAGGTTCTATCCTCAAAATATTTTTCATCATTGGAGATCACCATGATTTCAGCTGTGCGCAGTTTGGCAAATAGACTTGTTGAGAGAAAATAAGGGTCAAATAGATCCTTTCCTTCTTTGGTTAAGTTTATTCCTAGGTATCTTAATTTTTTTTGCCAGGATGGTAAATGGAATTGTTTTTTTAGTTTCTCTTTCTGTGAGTTCATCATGGAAGGACCTAGAGAGTATTATCCTAAGTGAAACAAGCCAAGCAGAGAAAGACAAATACCTCATAATCTCACTTATTTGTGGAATATAATGAATATAACAGTCTGAGGAACAGGGTACACCCAGAGACATGGAAATAGGGTACAGACTGACAACCCTCAGAAGAGAGAGGGGGAAAGGGGGGAGGAAAAGATAAACCATAGAACTTATATGCAGTATGCATAACTGATGGACACGGACAACAAAGCTGGGGACAGGATGGGGGGGATGGGGAGAATAACTAAGATCTGGAAACAGCCCAAGTGTCCCTCATAGACAAATAGATAAAAAAGCTGTGGATATACACAATGGAGTACTATGCAGCTGTAAGAAAGAAAGATCTCTTATCATTTTAGATGACCTGGAGGGACCTGGAAAGTAGTATCCAAGGGAAACGAGCCAAGCAGAGAAAGACAAGTATCACATGATCTCACTTAATTGTGGAATATAATGAACAAAGCTGGGTATGGGGTAGAGGGTATGGGGAGGAGGGTGTAATGGGTAAAAAAAAGAAGACACATCTGTAGCTAAAATAAATTAATAAAAAAATTTTTTAAAAAAGAACTGATGAGGAAAGAGTGCAAATGGGAACTGAGGAAGGTTCAGCATCAGGAAGCATGAGAAACCAATTCAACTGCTAACACACAGAAAGTTCCTTCTTTCTGAGCTTGAAGGCAGCAAAAAAAGTACACTTCCTATGAAGCAGGAAAGGCCAGATATGCATCCTCAGTGAAGACATGCAATAACTTGATAGCAGCAACCCTTCCGAGTGTCTGATGTGTCCCAGGTGCTCCACTGGGATCCATTTCATTTCATCTTCCCTGTGGCACAGGAGATACTCTCATCCCCATTACACATGAGGAAACTGAGGTTCAAGAATGTTAAATGTGCCCAAGATCAATCAACTAATTTCAGAAGCGCAGTACAAAAACAGTATATATAATCAATGTGATTTACAATAATGTAACATAAACCACCCTGCTTCTCTCTTATGCTTACTCATCTCTTGAGGAACGTGAAACAGCACTGAAGAGTCAGATTGATCTTATTATTGGAGGTACAAATACAAAAGAAAAGCCTAGGTCCACAATGAGTTTGAGGTGCATCATCACCACACCTTTCTTATTTGTGGTATGAGGTTCTCTCAAGCCATGGGACACCTGTAAAAGCAAGTCAGGTTAGCTGATGACTTCACTGGTATTCCTGAAATGAATAGGAAATGTACTTTTAAGATGACATATTTCTATGGCTTTCTTTGCTACTATGAGAATTAATAAAATTTCAGTGAGTAATGATATTCCCACAAACATCAGAAGTTTTACACATACATGCACACACTTATAGGTTAAAAATGTCTCTAACCTGTCTGGGTTTGTTTCAGTTGGAATTTTAAATCAGCCACCTGCATAGTTAATGTCTTTACAGAGGCATCATAATCTAATATTTGGGCCTTCAGCTTTGCAGAATGCTCAATCTGAAAAGATTTAGAGAAGAAAAAGAAATCAGTATAAAAGAAATCCTCATCTACTTCAAAAGGAACAAGTCTCTTATTGGGCTTATTCTCTTTTTCTGCTTTGCCTATTCTAAGCAGGTTTGTCTGTGATCCACAAGTCCCTAGAAAACAACAAAGTACACAAACATATTTCCCACCTCCTTTTTCATTCATCTCAAAGAATAGCTACTGCAGGGCATGCGGCAGACACCATAAAGAGATTGTCAATATTTATAAGTTACAAGGAGAGGATCAAGAGACACTAATAGTGGGCACCATCAGGACTTGGACAATTTTGTGTGTATGTGTGTTTGCTTTCCTCTGGATTTTATTACCATTATAAATATAAAGTCATACCTTCACTCCAGGATTTTCTCAGATAAGAAAGATAATCTTAGCATATTGGAGGAGTAAGTTTTTATGTTAAAATTGATCTGATTTACGCCGGTGTGACATATGGCAAGTTTACACATGTACAAAATGGGCCGGTCTAACACCTGGCAAGCAGAGTGCAGTACTCACTTCACTTTGCAGCTGTTTGTGCAGAGCTTCCTTGTGGGTTTCGAATTCCTTATGCTCCAACACGTTAGCAGTTCCTGCTTTCTTTAATTGTTTCTGAGAATTTAGCAGCTCAGGAGATGGCTGAGCTATAGCAAAGAAGGTAAAAAAGCCCGGTGATTACCAACCATAAGTTTTCTCATTTCACGTAGCAAAAGCAGCTAAAGAGATTTTAAATTGCTTTCTTTTCTTTGTACACATGTAGTTAATATCTATTAATTCTAAAATGGACTAAGAGCAATCTTGACTCACAGATTTAAGAATTTAATGCATGTAAATGTATATTTCACTTTTCCTTGTCCACTCCAAGTGAAAAAATTATTTTCAATCCTCAAATTAACTTGAACATCTGCCTCTTTTCTCTGCCACACACAGAAGATGTAGAAGGAGCCCTCATCCAAGCCTGCTGATTACCCTGAAGTCCCATCTGATCTGTGCTTCTGTCAGCGGCACTCAGAGTCCAGGCAGACAGCAGATCGAGTTCCCCCATTTCAGTCACTGGAGGACCCTCAATTAAAGGCAACTCATGTAAGGTAGCCACAAAAGATGGTATAGTTCCCTGGGCTAGTAGAGGGGCCATACTGTAACACTCCTTGTGCCTAGAGGGTCAGGGAGGAAAGAATCCCCCAAAATAGAAAGGGGTGGCTCAGGCTTAAGAGCACAGTGAGAGGCCATCCCGCAAAGCACTGGGATCATGCCTGGCTGAGAGGCACAGGACCAGCCCAAAGCCCACAGTAGAGGTGTAGGAGGTACAGGTATGTTGGGAAGGGGATAACAGCAGCCTCAATCTCACTATCATCCCTCCTTCCTGGCCTGAAGGTGAACCCACTCACTAAACCTGAGCAGCAGAGAGCAAAGGGAGACTGGTACAATCCAGAGAGGCAGATTTGTGCAGTTTAAAAGTATTTCTTCTTAATGACACTAGTAATCATGCAATACCAATAGCAAGCAAAAAGCAAATAGCAAAGTGCTTCTGCAAACTAAGACCTTAATTTTATAAAATTCTCCCAATTGAAGCCTCCCTTACAGGTACAAAACAGTTTCACAATACTAAGCACATACAAATTACAAAGACATGCAAATCAGAAAAGACATACGGTTTAAGAGATGAAAGTTGTCATTTCTGCTCTCTTCCAATTGTTGTTTAAGTAATTTATTTTGTGTCTGAAGCTCTAGTTTCTCTTCTTTTAGCAGTGAATAGTCACTCATCTCTTTTATCTTTTCATTCAGCAGGTGGTTTTGCTTTGTTATCGCCAAAGACTGGGCCTTGAGAGACTCGAGCTCAAGCTGGAATTGAAAAAGTGAAACCTGTATTGGAGCACTGCTTGCAGCACTGCTTCTGTAAAAGCTGGCTGGCTGCTTTGAGTGGGGAGTCCCACTTTAATTCAGGTCCCTCAACAAGTCTGGCTCCCTGTAGTAAGAAACCTGACTACAACCACTAAAGTCCTTGTTTGCCCAAGAGTTGGGGCAAGGGGACATATATCCAACTTTATACTTATGTAGTATCCTGTCCTACAGAGTGCTTCTGATTAAGATTATCACCCTGTTTTCCATATACAACCAAGATCCCAACAGCAATCACAGACTGTAGCAATATATGCTTTTAAATACAAAAAGGTGAGCTATCACAAACGTGCTGTGTGTGCTGTCTTTTGCACATCTCATGTTTGCATACAAAAGCTACAAAGATCTCAAATAATTAAGTCGTTACAGCAGCAAAAATACATTTTATATGCAGAATGTATTTAGGTAGGTAAAGTTCCAGCTCTGTCCTTCAGATAGCATAAATAAAAGAACAGAAATGAAGTCACAGTGGCATGTGAAAAACCTGTAAGATTCTGATGAAATAATAGGAATTTTTACCTTCTGCTATGAGAAGGAAGAAGAGGCTGAGGTAGAAACTAAAATGTACTGGCCACAGTTATGAGTTCAACACCACATACTGTGGACAACATCTCAATGTTTAAAAAACTTGTCAGGAAGCACACAAGTAGTAAGGGAAAGAAATGACACAGGATTCAAGCAAAACTCTAGACCCCAAAGGACGTACTCTCCCTATGCTTCTCTATGAGACTAAGATTAAAAAGAATTGCTTAATTAACTTAAGTTCGGCCATCACGTTTTAGTCAAACAGTAAATAGTCTAAACGTATCAAGAGGATGACACGCTAAAATTTCATATATTGCCTAACATCAATTTAAAAAAATATTACAGGCTTAGTAATTACCTCAAGTTCTTTCACATGGTTTGCAGGATGACTGAGTTCTTCCTTTCTTGAATTAACAGTTGTGGGCTGCTCTTGCACAAGTACAGCTTTTTTTGAAAAAGGAAGTCAACCAATTACACATCATATTTTCCAGTGAACAAAACTCATTTATGCACCATTTCATTCATAGCAGTGCTACTAATAAGAGCTAAGATCTAGAAACAGCCCAAGTGTCCATCCGTAGATGAGTGGATAAAAATGCTCTGGTAGCCCAGCCATTGGAGCATTATCCCATGGACTGAGGGGTCCCAATTGAATTCCTGGTCAGGGCAACATGCCTGGGTTGCAGGCTCATTCCCCAACAGGGGGTGTGCAGGAGGCAGCCAACTGATGTTTTGCTCTCACATTGAAGTTTCTCTCTCTCTCCCTTCCTCAAAAAAAAAGTTGACATACATTTATACAATGGAATACTATACAGCTGTAAAAAAGAAAGATCTATCCTCTGAGATAGCATGAATGGATTTGGGTAGTATTATGCTAAATGAAATAAGCCAGTCAGAGAAAGATAAGTATCACATGATCTCACTTATATATGGAATCTAATGAACAAAATAAACTGATAAACAAAACAGACCCAGAGACACAGATTGAGGAATCTCACAGGGTAGGGATGGGGGTAGAAAGAGATAAACCAAAGACCATATATACATATATATATGTATATATACATAACCAGTGGACACAGACAACAGAATGGGGAAAGCTGGGGGCAGGCAGGAATGGGGTAGAGAGAGAATCAATGGGGGAAAAAAGGGCAGACATCTGTAATACTTTCAACAAAAATGATAAATTGAAAAAACTCAGAAGAGGCCCTGGCCGGTTTTGCTCAGTGGTTAGAGCATCAGCCGGTGGACTAGAGTCCAGGGTTTGGTTCCTGCTAAGGGCACGTACTTTGGTTGCAGTTTGTCCCAGGCCTGGCTGGGGCCATGTGGGTGGCAACCATTCAATGTGTCTCTCACGTCAATATTTCATTCTCTCTCTTCCTCCCTTTTTCCCTCCTGTTCTATCTGAAGATAAATGCAAAAATGTCCTTGGGTAAGGGTAAAAAAATAAAATAAAAAAATTAGAAGAGAAAAAAAAATTTAGGGGCAACATGTCAAACCTAATAACTATTATTTCATAATCTAAAATAGCAGATGTCAGAGTCAAAAATCAGCAGGGCAAGTAAGAACTAAGCCCTGTTACCTAAAAGGTGATAAGAAGTTAGTCAAAATGGTCACATATGTGGTGAACTTCCTTCGCTACAGACACCAACCAGTCACATCATATTCAAGAGCTCTCATGCCAACAGATCTGAATTTCCTTAAACACAAAGATTTGTCTCCTGATTTTATAGTCACTATTTTGTCATTTTCACTTCATCTAATACAAGTCTATACAGATATCAAAAACTAATTTGCTTACTACATACTAATCCCTAAAGAAATATTAGTCTTCACAAGATAGTCACAAAGGAGCAGTCACACCATGGGCGACCTTACAGGTCAATATCAAGTATCCAGACCTGGTTTACTCCAAGAATTCCTTGGAAATTTCCTCTAAAATTCAACTTCTTGTCACAGGCAAGAAGTTCCAAGAAATGTACTGAAATGTAAAATACTGGAGAATAATTATCCAATTTTCCTAGTACTGTGCTACTATATATAACAGTTTTATGTCAACTGAAAAAATTATGAAGCATAAAAATATATTAGAAGTAAAAGAAATAAGGAACCAGGTCACAGGAAGAAAAGTTAAAATAAAATTTCCCATAAGCATAAATATAAAGTCTTTCATGCTTAAAACCAGCATGAGATATCATACTTCATACCTATCAGGATGGCTATCACCAATAAATCAACAGACAACAAAATGCTGGCAAGGATGTGGAGAAAATGGAATCCTCATACACTGTTGATGGAAATGCAGACTAGTGCAATGCTATGAAAAACAGTATCAAGAGTCCTCAAAAAAAATTTTAAAAGTGGCCGTATTATTCAGCAATTCCATTGCTTGGCATATAACCAAAAGCCCCCCCCTCCAACAAAAAACCCACTGTATTAAAAAGACATACATTTGCACCCCCAGTAACAGCCAAGATTTGAAAGTGACCTAGATGTCCATCAAAAGATGAATGAATAAAGAAAATATAGCATATGTACACAATAAAATATTACTCAGCCATAAAAAGAAGGAAATCTTGCCATTTCAGACAACATGGATGAACTTAGAGAGCATTACGGTAAGTGAATTAAATCAGACAGAGAAAGACAAATGCATGATTTAACTCATATGTGGAATTAAAAAAAAATTCAATAAACAAAACCAGACTCATAAACATAGATAACAAGGTGAAGGTGGTCATAGGCAGGAAAAAATTCTAAATACTCTACTTCCTGTCAGGTCAAGGGTTATTTATTTATTTACTTTTTATCACCGTTGAATTTTTATTTATTTTGAAGTCAATTAGTATGTATCTTTTCAATAGTAACTGTTTATGACCCTCAGGCACTGGTGAACTCCCAGTAGGAACACAATGGTTGGTTCATATCAAAAACTCTGAACCATGTATTTTCCAAGCCTTTCTACAGGGGAAGACTCTATTTTTTTTTTGAAACTGTAATTGCTTTTTTAAAAATTATTTTGTTATTAATTAATTTATTTTTGTTACAGATATTTCTTCTTTTCCCTCACTGATTCCTCCCTCCCCCTCCCATTGGGCCCTGTCCATACCTTTGTTGTCCATGTCCACTGTTCATTCATACATGCAAATAAGTTCTGTGGTTTATCTCACCCCCACCACCTCCTTTTCTGAGGAATGTCAGTCTGTACCCCACTTCCACGTCTTTGGGACTACCTCTTTCCTCAGACTGTTATGTTCATTATATTCCACAAATAAGTGAAACCACGTGATACTTATCTTTCTCTGCTTGACTTGCTTCACTTAGGATAATACTCTCCAGGTCCCTCCATGTCTTTTCAAAGGATGAGGGATCATTCTTTATTACAGCTGCATAGTACTCCATTGGGTATATGTACCATGGCTTTTTTATCCATTTGTCTACTGATGGACAATTGGGTTATTTCCAGACCTTAGCTATTATGAATAGTGCTACTCAGACATAGTCTTTCTGATTGGTGTTTCAGGCTTCTCAGGGTATATTCCTAGAAGTGGAAACACTGGGTCAAATGGCAATTCAATTTTTTATTTTTTTGAGGTAACACCATAGTGTTTTCCACAGTGGCTGCACCAGTCTGCATTCCCACCAGCAGTGTACTAGAGTCCCTTTTTCTCCACTGTATCAACAACACTTGTTTGATTATACATTGATGGTGGCCATTCTGACAGGTGTAAGGTGACACCTCATTATTGTTTTAATTTGCATCTCTCTGATGACTAGTTATGTTGGGCATTTCTTCATGTCTCTTAGCTTTTGTATGTCCTGTTTGGAAGAAAGGTGTCTATTTAGTACCTCAACCTACTTTTAACTGGTTTCTTTGTTGTCCTTTTGTTGAGCTGTATGAGCACTCTCTATATATTGGAAATTAACCCCTTATCTGATGTACCATTGGCAATTATGCTCTCCCATACAGTAGGTTGCCTTTCCATTTTGGTGGTAGTTTCTTTTGGTATGCAGAAGCGTTTGAGTTTGATGTAGTCCCATGTGTTCATATTTTCCTTTGTTTCTCTTGCCTTATGTGATGTATGAATAAAAATTCTGCTGCGTATGATGTCTGAAATATTGTTCCTACATTTCCTTCCAGGATTTTTATGGATTCATGAATTACATTTAAGTCTTTTCTCCATTTTCAGTTTATTCTTGTGTATGATGTAAATTAATGGTCTAGTTTCTTTTTTCTTTTTTGCATGTAGTTGTCCAATTTTCCCAAAACCATTTATTAAAGAGGCTGTCTTTACTCCACTGTATGCTCTTGCCCCTTTCTCAAATATTGATTGAGCATATTGCCTTGGGTCTATTTCTGGGTTCTCTATTCTGTTCCATTGATCAATCTGCCTGTTCTTGTGCCAGTACCAGGTTGTTTTGATTACAATGGCTTTGTAGTATAACCTGAAATCTGGTAATGTGATCCCTTCAACTTTGTTCTTTTTCAAGACTGCTGTGGCTATTCATGGTCTTTTTTGGTTTCATATGAACGTTTGAAGTATTTGTTCTAGATCTGTGAAGTATGTCATAGGTATTTTGAAGGGAACTGCATTGAATCTATAGATTACTTTGGGTAGTATGAACATTTTAATGATGTTAATTCTTCCAATGCATGAACAAGGTATGTGCTTCCAGTTTTTTACAACTTCCTCTACTTTTTTCAATGACCTGCAGTTTACTGTGACTAGGTCCTTTATTTCTTTGGTTAAGTTTATTCCTAGGTATCTTAATTTTTTTGCTGCATGGTAAATGGGATTGTTTTCTTAGTTTCTCTTTCTGTGAATTCATCATTGGGTATAAGAATGCCATCGATTTCTTGACATTAATTTTGTATCCTGCTACTTTGCACAATTCATTTAGTAAATTTTTGATGGAGTCTTTGGGGTGTTTTACATATAGTATCATGGCATTTGTGAATAGTGATAGTTTCACTTCCTCTTTTCCAATTTGGATCTTTTTTTCTTCCTGTCTGACTGCTGTGGCTAAGACTTCCAGTACTATGTTAAATAAGAGTGATGAAAGTGGGCATACTTGTTTTGTTCCTATTCTTAAGAAAAATGCTTTCAGTTTTTGCCCATTGAGTATGATGTTGGCTGTAAGCCATTCACATATGGCTTTTATTATGTCAAGATATGATCCCTCTATTCCCAGAATGCTGAGTGTTTTTGCCAGAATGGGTGCTGGATTTTGTCTAATGTTTTTTCCGTGTCTATTGATATGATCATATGATTTTTATCTTTCATTATCTTTATGTGGTGTGTCACATTTATTGATTTGAGAATATTGTACAAGCCTTCCATTCCTGGAATGAATCCCACTTGGTTATAGTGAATAATTTTTTGATGTATTGCTGTATTCAATTTGCTAGTATTTTGTTCAGGATTTTGGCATCTATGATCATCAGGTATACTGGCCCGTGGTTTTCTTTTTTTGTAGTGTCTTTTTCTGGTTAAGGAATTAAAATTATGCTGGCCTCATAAAACGAGTTTGAAAGTCTTCCTTCTTCTTGAATTTTTTGAAATAGTTTGAGGAGAATGGGTATTAGTTCTTCTTTGAATGTTCGATAATATTCCCCCATGAGGTCATGAGAGCCTGAGATTGGTTTTTTTGTTTGTTTGTTTTTGCTGAGAGAGTCTTGATTACATCTTCTATTTTTTTTTTTTTTTGTTACTGGTCTGTTCAAGTTTTCTCTCTCTTCCCGGTTCAGTTTTGGGAGACTGTGTTTCTAGAAATTTGTCCATTTCACTTAGATTGTTGAATTTATTAGGAATAATTCATAATATTTGTTAATGACCCTGCTTATGTCTGTGGTGTCAGTTATTATTTCTCCTCTTTCATTTCTGATTTTGTGTGTTTGGGTTCTCTCTGTTTCTTGATGTGTCTAGCTAAGGGTCCATCAATTTTGTTTATCTTTTCAAAGAAACAACTCTTTGTTTCATTGATCCTTTGAATTGTTTTTTTGGTCACCATGTCATTTATTTGTGCTCTGATCTTTACTATTTCCTTCCTTCTACTTACTCTGGGGTTTTCTTTGTTTGCTTTCTATTTCTTTAAGTTGTGAGAGTAGATAGTCTGTTACAAATTTTTTGTTTCTTGAAGTAGGCTTGTACTGCTACAAAATTCCCTCACAGAAATGCTTTTACTGCATCCCACCAATTTTGTGTTGTTGTGTGTTCATTTTCATTGGTTTCCTGGAAGTTTATAATTTCTTCCTTGATCTCCATGGTAACCCATTCATCGTTTAATAACATGCTATTTAGTCTCCATGTTTTCAAATGTCCTTCACAGTCTTGTTGCAACTGATTTCTAATTTCATTCCATTGTGATCTGAGAAGATGCATGATATGATTTCAATCTTCTTGAACTTGTAGAGACTTAGACTGTGCCCTAACATGCGGTCTATATTTGAGAATGTACCATGTGCACTTGAGAAGAATGTGAATTCTGCAGTTTGGGGTATAATTCTCTATAGCTATCTATTAAATTCATTTGATCAAGCACTGCATTTAGAGACTGCTTCCTTCTTAATTTTTTGTCTGGAAGATCTATCCAGTGATGTCAGGGGAGTATTGAAGTCCCCTGCTATGATTGCATTGCTGTTGATTTCTCCTTTGAAGTCCTCCAGAAAATTTTAATATATGTTGGTGCTCCTATGTTGGGTGCATATATGTTTACGAAGGTAATATCTTCCTGTTGAAAAGATCCTTTCAGTATTATGTAGTGGCCTTCTTTGTGTCTAGTGATGGCCTTCATTTTGAAATCTACTTTATCAGATATGAGGACTGTTACCTTAGCTTTTTTTCCCTATCCATTTGCTTTAACGATTCTTTTCCATTTCTTCACTTTCAACCGATGTGAGGCTTTTGTTGTGAGGTGGGTTTTTTTGTAAACAATGTATATGTGAGTAATGCTTTCTTATCCAGTCAGCTACTCTGTGTCTTTTTAGTGGAGCATTGAAACCATTCACATTTAAGGTAATAATTGATATATACTAATTATTGCCATTTTATTTTAGTGTGGTTCTATTTTTCTCCCTATTTCTTCTACTAATTACATATCTAGCCATGCTGGTTTTGTGTTAATATATTCCCTTAGCCTTTTATTTTATTTTATTTTATTTTATTTTATTTTATTTTATTATATTATATTTTGGTCTGGGAAGCTTTTTATTTGACCTATTTTGAATGATAGCCTTGCTGGATAGAGTTGTCTTGGATTCAGATCCTTGCTTTTCATGTCCTTGATTACTTCATGACACTCCCTTCCAGCCTGTAGTATTTCTATTGAGAAGTAGCTCAAAGTCCTGTGGGGTTTCCTTTGTAGGTAACCTATTGCTTATCTCTTGTTGCCTTTAGAATGCTTTGTCTTTAATTTTTGGCATTTTAATTACTGTGTGTCTTGGTGTGGACCTGCTTGTGTTCTTTTTACATGGGGCTCTCTGTGTGTCTTGAACATGAATGCCTTCTTCCTTCATCATTAGAAATATTTTCTGTCACTATTTCTTTAATATATTCTCTAACCCTTTTTCTTCCTCTTTAGGGACTCCTATGATGTGAATGTTACTATGTTTCCAATTGTCCCACAGTTCTCTTTAGCTGTCTTCCTGTTTTCTAATTGTTTTTTCCTTTTAGTTTTCCAATTGATTTTTTTCTACCCTGTCTTCTAATTCACTGATCCAGCCCTCAGCTTCCTCTACTCTGCTGGTTGGTCCTTTCAATGTGTTCTTAATTTCTGCTATGTCAGTCTTCATTTCCACTTGGTTGGTTTTCAGGTTTTTTTGTTTGTTTGTTTGTTTGTTTTATCTTTACTTTTGGTGCCGATATCCTTACTCATGATGTGGAGCTTCCTCAAAATCATGGGTCTGAACTCTACCTCTGCTTATATGCCTTGCTGCAGTTCATTGATCTTATCTTCAATAGAGTTCTCTTATTCTTTTATTTGGGATTTTGTTGTTGTTGTTTCATCATTTTGGCTTTCTCAGTGGATTTTGGAGCTTTCCAAATTTTCCCTGTGGGTTTTGGTGTTCTGCTGTTTGTGGCTCCCTCTGCTGGGTTTGGATGAGCATTGATGGGCCCATGTTAAACACCACTGTCAATTCTTACTTTCCTGGGTAGATTTGCAAGCCCAGGAAAGGTTTAATTATCCTCTTCTTTTTCCTGGTGGCTAGTATTTTCATTTACTTAGTGTCTTGGAATGTAGCTCTGGTGTTCAGCATAAGAAGATTTCCAGAGGGTGGGATTGATGCTGATTATTAATGAGCCTCAATTTTCATTTCCTTGCCTCACCTGGCTGAATCTCCGAGGAGGGGGATGCTGCTTTTCCTCACAACTCTGGAAGGAGCACACTAGCCACCATCCTTTGTAGTTGCAACTCAGCGAAAACTCTGAGTCCCTTCCACATCCCAGGTGTCCCCACAGAGTTCCAGCCCACTCTGCCCTCCATCTCCTGTAGCCCCCAGGTGAGTGGCTATGACTATTTTAGCGCTTTGTGGAGTGGGCTTGGTCTTTATTCCCCAAGGGTGCTGCTCACAGCTAAGACTGCTACTGTTCATGGGCTTCCAACCCGCCACCCCCTCACACCTCCGCAGATCCTACCAGTATCCCTGGTTATATGGTCCTGTCCTGCTACCTTACTGTTGCTTTTTTCTGAGTATTTGTCCTTATTTTAGTTTTAATTCTCATGTGGTCCTGGGAAGTAGTCTGTGTAGTTTCCAGTCTCTCCCCCTCCATTTTCACATCCTCTACGCCTATCTCTTGCACAGCTGGGTCGCGCAGTCCTCTCTGGTGGCCCCCCACCCTGAAGGTCCTGTGGGTAACTGGATCACCCAGTCTCTCTGTGAACCGGCTCTGTGTCTATGTTATGGGCTGCTGGGTGGCACAGGCTTTCTGTTGTTTCAGCATCCTGCAGGTCCCATGGTAACTAGATCACACAGTCCCTGCTTGGTCACACAGGCCTCTCTGGTACTTCAGCAATCTTCAGGTCCTGTGGGTCACTGGATCAAACAGTTGCTGCTACGTCGCACAGGCCTGTCTGGTGCCTCTGAACCCTGCAGGTCTCACCAGCGGGAAGCTGGATTGCACCAGCCCCTCTTGGGCTCCAGCTTCCCACTGCTCTTGTGAGCTGCTGGATCTCACAGGCCTCTGTTGAGCCCCAGGTCCTGTCAATTATGGCTGAAGAGTGCTGCTGCTCTGTGGGGTTCAACTCCTGGTCAGCTTTTGCTATAGTTTTTGGGGATGAGTCTCAGCTGCTGGTCTGTGTTTTTGGTGCCTGGGAATGGATGTATGCTCCCCAGCCTCTGTCACTGGGAATATATCTCAACTCTGATTGGGCTGCTACTATGGGGGATGGTGCTGGGCTCCCGGCTGTCTATGGCTTTCATGTCCGGGACATTGGAAGCTCCACTATACTGTACACTGGTCTGTGTTGACACAGTGTCCACTGGTCTGATGGTGTCAGGTGCACTGGTGGGCTCAGGTTGCTGGGCCCTATCCACTCCCACTGCCTACTCCCAGGGAAGACCCAGGATCTTCCAAAATGGTGAGACCTCCTCATGACACAGGGAGAAGCTCCCCGAACAGCAGCTTACTGCAGTGGCTGGCTGCTCCCATCCACAGCACAGGAACTTTCTGGTCCACATCTCTGCACTGCAAGAGTTTGGTCATCCACCCTCACATCCACTCACACTCTAGCTCACTCTCTCACACATTCAACCTCCCTCCGGTCTGCCCACTACCATCTTCCTCTCAAGGGTTACTTTTGACATATTAATTTTTTTGTTTGAAATAGACAGATAGAATTGGATAAAATCCTCCCAGTAAATCACTGACCTTTGTGAATATACCAAATGTTAATTAGGAAGATTTACAAAACACAGTAAAACATAATGATTATTCTTCAAACTCTGTAAAATTAAAAAGACAAAATATGTGTAGTTTTGTAGTAATAATTAAGTATTAGCTATATAGAGAGATAATTATAGAAGTATATATTAAATTTACAACAGGCCTAATTTAGGAAGCTAATAACTTGTAATTAGAAATAAAAAACACAGCTTTCCCTCCCCAAGAATTACCTTTAATCTTCCTTTCCTCTTCAACCAGTCTGTTAGTTTTGGCAATGTAGTCATCCTTCAGCTCAAGTTGATACCTGAGAATAAGAATGTCTAAAATGAGTGTGTCACTTTCAATGTCTGAATCTTATCAATGTGTGGGCTTACCTGTGGCATCCGGGCTCCAAGGGCACTGGATATGGCATGCATAACTTCAAGTTCTCTCAGTACTAAGGCCAGAGATCCAAATTCAGAATATACAAGGTACAATAAAAGCCTGTGGCAATGCTTTAAAGTGGGTCCCTAAAACTTGTGTTATTGTGAGGTTACTAAGAACAATTATTTCACATTGGTCTGGACTGACATAAAAAAGTAAGTTAAATTTACACCGTATACAACTGACTCTACATCCCAAAAGAAAAACTAAATTATGTCTGCTCTACCTTTCCCCCCACCCCCCGCCTTCAGCAGAAGAACTTTTGTCTCAGGGGTTGGGCATAGTATTGACAGCCAACTACCAACACTTTATATTCAGGTTAGCAAAACCAAAAGGCACACTTTCGAGTAGTGTTATTTATCTCCCCCAACTGTTACTTGCAGACTTTTTTGTTTAGAGATGAGAGAAAGAAAAGAGAAACACTCCTGTGGTGAATGTCCTCCAAACTCCAACACTTGCCAAAGTCATAGAGGATATCCAAAGCAGACAGATAATATCAAACACTTCACAATTGCTGTGGAGATGAAAGTTAACATACACACTCATTCATCTATTCCTAAAAGTTTAACAATGTCAGATGTCAGTATTTGCTACTATTTTCGAGGAGCTGACATAAAAATGTGTAGAGATAACATCCATTTCAAAATTGATACATGGAAAGGTATTGTATTTCTTTTTTATTAGAATTCTTTTAAATAAGCTCAAAAAACCTTCACAAGTACCAAGTTATGGAATATCAGTGGCAAATTGTGGGCAAGGCAGTAAAAAGAGGCCAATGGTTAATAAATACCAGAGCAGCTCAGTTGAGTCATCTCTTCACCAATTCATTTACTCAATGAATCACTTATTACTATCCTGAGCACTAGAAAGAAATATTACCATATGGACTTAATGTCTTTGCACTAAGATATTAGTCACTATAACACAGTAAAACTCAGGCTATAGAAAAGCCATAGTAATCACAGTTATCCATATTTTCCTTTGCCTGTATAATTTTTGGCTTCATATAGTTCATTTCAGTTTGTTTGATTCTGGTTTTGCAGAATCTTGAAGAAATTCAAGACACATGCACACATGCTCACTGATAAATACTATAACAATTAGGTAGGATAATTTATAAAAGTGATTATAACTCCAGCCCTGGCTGGTGTGGCTCAATTGGCTGGAGCATAGTCCCATGCATCAGAAGGTTAAGGGTTCAATTTCTGCTCAGGGTACACACCTAGATTGCAGGTTCAATCGCCCTGCTCGGGGCACATTCGGGAGGCAACTGATCAATGTTTATCTCTCACATTGATGTTTATCCCTCTCTCCCCCTTCCTCTCTCTCCAAAATCAATTTTTTTAAAAAGTGATTATAATTCCACTTTCACAGCTCATCAGCATTGTAAGCTGAGCAAGCTACAAGGTGCCCTAAAAAGGAAAGCAAATCATATGTGCTCAATACATGTTACAGAAGCTATGAGTAAGAACAAGCTGAGGGTGCTAGACTCTGTACTGTATCTTTTTAAATCTATATTAACTCATATATCTTAGGAAAGGTTTGACTGACAGTGAAAACATGTTTTTAAAAACTTTCACCGTAAAATGCTGGTTTTATCTACTTCATTAGTGTTGTCATGTTTCTATAAACCTAATTCAAATGTATTACTCCTTTAAAGCCACCAAACAATTACTTTAGAATTTCATTCTTGAGCTTCTGGTCATAGGTCTCCTCCAGGCTCTTTATATTCAACTCCCGTATCCTAAGTGCATCAGCCAGGCTTTTATCTTTTTCTTCTTGTAACCTCTGGGCCCTGAAATTAGCAAAAATATAAAAAGCAAATAAAAACTATAATATCTGACGTAAACACTTCAGGAGAAAAAAAATAACGTGATTTTTGCTCCACAGACTAAAACTGTTATATGACTGTCACTGCTGGGAAATAAACAGAAAGAGCCAGAAGTCCTCCATGTATTTTATGAAAGGACTGAGTTTTGAGGAATCTGAAGTAGCAGAAGGAGGAGCTATACGGTGGCAACAGGCTGGAGGGATGTGAAAGTGTCGAGACTAAAGTGCTTTTTCACAGATGATTCACAATTAAAAAGTGATTACAAGTGATAAATGGCCATCACCAATTCAGACAAGAAAAACAATGTTATTAAGTTACAAAGCTACAAACCAAATTTAAATTAGTGTACTTTAGTGCTTGCATCTTCTATAAGACTGTTTCTGTGATATTTAATTGATTAGCCAATATGTATTAAAGATAGAAGATCTGTTTTGGCATTTATTAATCTAGTCATTGAATACTGAAGAGTATTGCAAGAGAGAGCAACAGATAATTGAATCAGTCAGAACTTTCAAATACTGAAGACTGGAATGGTCTTCAAGTGAGACCTTAAATCAACCACAAATCAATCCCAAAGTAAGGGAATCAGGTTCAGGGGTACTTAGATCAAGCCATGAAAAGTGCTAGGGAACACTGAGCATTCTAAGCAAAGGACAAAAGCTCTATGTGTTAGCTCCCTCTGCTAGCTAATCAGTAAAACAAAGGCACAGTAAACTAGGGACATTAGCTATGCAGTAGGCTAGGAAGACTGGAACCAGTTAGGGGAAGTGAAGGTAAAGTGATGAGGTCATCATGAGCTATTTTCCAAATTTTGTCACTTTCCTTTTCTCTCCCATGCTCAATTTACCACTTCAGTACTGCCAAAAAAAAAAGAGTAAAGTAGGCAGAGGAGATATCAAATGAATCAATCCTATAATAATGAGAGTATAAATGAAGATGGAGATAAATCCTTTAATGAAATAAGAGTATCTGTGAGTGTTAAATAATAGTAGAACCTACTCCATAGAACTATACTAGTGAGCTTGCTATTAATCTCAGGTAGATGTGAAGAATGAAACACTGGTTAGCACTTAGAGAAAGTATACACACATCACAAGACAGTTTCACCCAGTACAAGTCAAGCCACTGATTTCCCTTGACAGGAGAGTAGGTGAATGTACCTGAAATTCAGTCATTATATGTACATGTGACCACCAGGTCTCAATGACTGAATGAAAGTGTGCAACAGAATCTGTTCGGATTACCTGTCTGGTTTCACTGCAGCCTGATGATGGTGTCTCATTCTGCTTTGCATCCCAATGTCTAACCTTTCAAAAGCGAAATCCTACTGTTTCTTTCCCTTAACTTGTGCCTTTTAAAAGTAGGTGATGGCACCTTTACAACCAAGAACTACTTCACAATTAACATAAAAATACGGAATTATTTAGTTCTTTTTAATCTCAGAGACTGAATATCCAAAACAAAAGTTACTATACTTACAATTCAAAAGCTTCAATTCTTTGCTTCAGCTCTGCTTCTCTGCCTCTTATATCTTTTAGTAGAAGCTGCCTCTGAGCATAAATTCCTCTTATTTCCCTCTGTACAGAAAAGCATTCATTTTTGGTGAAAAAGCTAAATGAAACAGATTTGAACTAACAGACTACTTTCTAAATTTCAGAAAACAATCAAAGTATGGTCATTTAGAGTAACGATTTCACTTTCAAAAGACTCCACACCTTGTGGGTATGCCTTTTCCTATTCTAGTTACATAAAAATTTACTCCTTCCCCCAATGACTGTTAAGCTACATTACCTTATATTCCTAACATTCCCTGGGTATTCTACTTAAGTAACACCTCTCAGACACTTATTTAAAATTTTGGTATGTTTTTCAGGAAGAAAAGAAGACAAAAATGTACATTCAAGTAATACAACTTAAATAGAATCCCCATGGTTGGATAGTTGTCTGAGTCACAGTGACCTGGGCCCCAAGGCTAAGGCAACTAGATTCCATTCTTGTGTAGGCCTCTTGGCTAAGGTGACTAAACAACTCATTTTTATCATCAATGGCCCTTCCTCAATATTTTTCCAATAATAGGTTAATTACCCCTAGAAGTAAAGGAATTTTGCCTAAGATTATAGTTGCCCCATGAGTTAGGAGGCATTTGCAGTTTCCAGTATCGATATCTGCAGGCATTTGCAGTTACTAAGTACCAGTAATTGCAGACATTTGAAGGTACTCATGAGCCTGGTAAGTAATGCTAATTTTGACTTCTGTAATCACTGTCATGCCCACTACTGGACCTATTGTACCAGTCCTCGGAGGGAGGTGTGGTGGTGGGAAGGAGAATGGGGCTTCTGTCTTTAAAACTGGACAAGTGAGAAGAATCGGGGCTGCTGATCTGAGGGAAGACTATGCCCCCTGCATCCTGCTGGTGAGAATAAAGCGCTCCTTTACAGTTTGGCTGTGCATCTCTGGTTATTTCGCTGACACATTATAACAATCTTACCTAGTCAAGTCACCTATCTTGAAGATGCAAGTGTTAGTCTGAACACCAATCATCTCAAAGATCAGTGCTTCTCACCTGAGTCCCTTGGCTAAGGCGACTAAATAACTCAATTTTTATCATCAGTGGACTTTCCTCAATATTTTTCCAATAATAGGCTAAATATCCCTAGAAGCAAAGAAATTTTCCCTAAAGTTATAGTTGCCACACGTGTTGAGAGGTATTTGCCCAATGATTAATGCTAAATTTGACTTCTGTAATCACTGTCACACCACTATTGGGGAGGGGAGGGGTTGTCAAAAGGGGGATGAGGCTTCTGTCTTTAAAAGTGGACCAGCAAGAAGAATTGGGGCTGAGGATCTGGGAAAGCTGTATCTTCCCTCCCCCAGCCTGCCAGTGTAATGAAGTACTTTTACAATTCGAGTGTGAGTCTCTGTTTATCTCGCTGACACGGAACAACACTTCTAACATTTACTGTAGCTAAAATGAGTCCAAGCCCCACAAATTATACACAAAATCATAAAGGGGCTGCAACTGGGTCTTACTGAGAAGCTCCAGGCAAGGGTTGATGGCGGAAGGAAGTCTCTTACTTCCACCATCTCCTGCTATCAGCTGTTCTGGCTGTACACAGAAAACCGTGCCCCAAATAATCTGATCTGACATACCCTTGGGAAAGGAACCTGATCTTCCTAAAGGACTGGATCCAATGCCCCCTGCTGACATGCATATCCCACCATTCAACTTCTCCAACTTCCTGCCCAGTCACTTCCCAGGTGATAAGATCAAATGGCCACATGGATGATGCTTGCAGCCCTGGATTCCTCTACTCCAGGGACCTTTAATTGGCTCGATGGAAGCACACTGCATTTGCTTTCCAACGTCACCAGGAACCTCAACTGGTAACTGTGTTCTCTTGGTCCACTCTTATTCTTCCACTTGTCAATATCCCCACACCTATTCTTTGATGTCTGAGACTGCCACGTAGCTCTCCCTTGTACCCTAAGTTAGTAGCCACCCACCTTCTGCTCTGGTTCCCTTCACCATCAAGCCAAACCCCTATGTCTTCAATAGGCTGCTTTCTCAAATGAAGTAAATTCAGCTCTATAAAGCTCCACTCCCCAATCACCACTATCCTTCTGCCTTCACTGACCTTCCAAGTCCTCCCAAGAGCTACAACAATAGTCACCTACAAGCAATCGGTTTGCTTTACTTCAATTCCAGGTTGCCCACCTCAGCAGAGCCCCCAAAACAGCTCACGTAGTCCTGCCTGCTTCAGAGAACTGCTATTCTTCCTTGACCCCCAGCAGTCATCCCATAGCTCTGGCCCTCTCCTCAAGGTGGCCACCTAATCCTCACGCCTGCCACTAATTCAGGGAAAGTTCCTCACATTCATGACATGGACATTCATATCCCCTTTCCTCCCAACAGTCTCTGAGGAAGGAAGTAAACTCTAATAGCTGCAGGAAAGAGCCACCCAGTAAATGATTTTAAAATATTACCTCCTGGTACTTTTGAATTCTCTCAAGGGATTATCTTTTTCCTGAGAAAGGAGGCTTCTGATTTTGCTTGACAAGTTCTTTCAACATCATTCCAGAACTTCACTAATACCTTCTCAGACTTTCTTTTATCTTCCATTTTAATTTTTATTATTTTAGTATTTCTTAAATGCTTTAACTGCTAATTGTAAATCGCAATAACAATACTAAAAAGAGTAGTAACAAATTCTCCACAGTTAGGTTTACCATTCATGCTCTAAATATATTTAATATAATTCTTTAGTTTCATCTCATTCACTGAACCTGTAGAGATTCACTCAAATGGTAAAAAGAAATAACATCAACTGACAAAATAATAATATGCACAATAGTATAAACATTCATTAATATAAATTTTAGATATTTTCCTATATACCTAAGATTAAGATGAAAACACAAACAAAAATATCATTTGGTTAATAGCAACAAGATAAACTTACCCTTTCATGCATCTCTGCCTGAAGTTGCTGTTCTATTTCTCTCTTTTCATTTAACTTCATTTCTAAAGATTCTAACTTTGGACACTGAGGGTAAGCACGTGCAAACTGATCATCAATATCCTGAAACTTCTCAGCTATTAAAAAAACACACACACACACTCAGAGAAAATTAGGGTAGAGAAATGTGGTCAGGTGCAGAGATGTCTGGAGTTTAACTAGAAATAATTTTAAAAATTAAGGTAGATTATGGATGGGCAGAAAGTGATCAAGCAAGTATAGTACAAATTTAATGGCAAATTGTAAAACTTTAAACTTTTTGAATGTTTGAAAACTATCATAAAATGTCAAGAAAAAAGAAAGCAAAGTTTAAGTTGAAAATGACCTGGGCCCCGAGGCTTAACATGACTAGGTTCCATTTTTATGTAGACCCCTTGACTAAGGCAATTAAATGACTCCATTTTTTTATCATCAATGGACCTTCCTTGCTATTTTTCCAATAATAGGTTAATTACCCCTAGAAGTAAAGAAATTTTGCCTGAATTTATAGTTGCCCTACGTGCTGGGAGGTATTTGCATTCACATGAGCTACGTCAAGTGAACCCAGTGAATAATTCTAATTTTGACTTCTGTAATCGATGTCACACCCATTGTTGTACTGATCCCCTGAGGGAGAGGCCAACAGACTCTTTAAAATCCAATGAGCAAAAATAATCAGGGATGGTTATCTGGGGAAACTGTATCCCCACAGCCCACCGTTGTAATAAAGTGCTCCTTTACAATTCAGCTGTGCATCTCTGGTTATCTCACTGACATGTTAAAACAAAAACACTAGCATTCTTTCTATTCTCTAAGTGCCAAGCAGAGAGTTCTTTTATTGGTCTTTGGTGAAAGTTGAGTCACACGGCCCAAACATTGCCCTAAAGTGAATCAAACATCATGAGTTTTACAGAGGGCACAGATGCTCATTGACTCTCAGAGGTCTAACCAACTACACAATGGCATAACTGGGACTAAAGCCAGGTGTACTGATTGTCTCTCTCCAGCAGCCTTGCAGCCTTTAAACCAAACGTGGATCAGAATCAATCAGGCAGCAGGATGCAAACCCAGATGAAGAGTACAATCAGTCATGTAAACAACAGTGCCCACCAAAAAGTATGCACGGGAGTAAAAAGCTAGCAGAAGTAGATTAAGGTATTTGAACTTACTGTCTCAAGTTGAAAGGCACTATTGCTCCTTAACAGTAAGGAAGAACCAGGATTAATCATAGCATTTTGGCCAGCTAAACATACAATGTTTAGCTGAACATACAATGAAAGGGCAGGATGCTATTGTAGAAAGGCTGTACATGTGGAAAAGGCTCTGGATCATGGACCAGAAAACTTGGACTCTAGTATCAGTTCTGACCCACACTGGCTGTTCCCAAGTTGCTTTTCCTTCCTCTGGCGACCTCAGTTTCCTCAACTATAAAATGAAGTGATAGGCTACCAATTTCTCTAGTTCTCTGCAATTAAAATAGCCTAGGATCTTCTCATGTTAGTGGCTATAAAATAATTCGATGAAACCAGGGAAGAGCCTTCTGGTTGAGAAGGTTGACTCAACAAACAAGAATGTGAGCCTCTGCATCCCCATGAATTTTACAAAGTGCCACCCTGGTGGTCCTGAAGGGAGGGGCAGCACTGGAGAGGAGGGCTTGGTCTCTTCCAGCAATGACATCAAAGGGAATGGGCACCCTGCCTGCAGCTTACATCTCTTTCAGTCTAGGAACACACACAACTCAGAAAAGCAGGCGATTTCCTTCATTCAAAAAGAAAACAGAAAATCTGAAGTTATGAAAGATGCCTGAAATTACCAAGAGAGTCTTTGCTAGGAAATGTTGGATTTGTCTGAGTGTTCATGTCACAAGTCTCTTTAGCCTGATGATATTCTGCCATCTCTTTTAAAAATTCCACGAGAAAACCTAAAAAAAAAAAAAAAAAAAAAAGTATATACTTTCATCTCACAACTTTCTTTCATTCAACCATTACTCAGTCACTGTTTATAAATCCTGGGTTTTACATCATGTATCTTATTTAAGAGTAACTTCTGAGGGAAATCCTTCCCAAGCATGACACAAAAATCTAGAAGCAATAAACAGCAAGCACTAATTTTCATATCAAAAGCTCCTACAAATCAGTAAGAAATATTTTAACAGGGCATAAACAGAGTGTATCAAAACAATTTTAATGTCAAATAAAACAAAATGCAAATTAATACTACAACAGAGAGATCCTATTATCCCAATATGATTGTAAGATTAAAACTCTGATCATACTTGTGCTGACAACGGAGTGGGGAAATTAGTAGGCTCAGTCACTTAGGAGGGAAATCTGTCAATGTTTATATGTATTCAAACAGCACATGTCTTTTAACCTAGTCATTCTACTTCCAGGAATATACACAGATATACTTCCACAGGGGGACAAAGGTTGAACACTGCACACTGCTTATAGTGGTAAAGCCCAAATAATAAAACAATAACAGCTCCATCAATATAGGTGGTTAAATACACTAAAAAGTAGTCTAAATATATGGCTAAAGAAAGACATATCGGTGGTTAAAGAAAGCAAACTAGAAAACAGTTATCTATAATATGACCTCATTTCTGAGTGTTGGTTTTCATTACATAGACCTAGATTTTAGGTTCATAAACTAAATTCTAGTTTACATCGGCATCATTCTAGCCACCAAACTTCATTCTAGCTACAAGCAGAAAGTGAGATTGGAATACAGCCAGAAATTTATTTTCTTTCACTTTATACCCCTCTGGTACTTGAAAACATTTTTTAAAACCTTAACTAGCGAATATTTTGGAAGTACGTTAAGAGTTAAATGGACTCCTGTTTCTGCATCAGCCAAGTTGGGGATTTTCTTTTGTGTTGATTTGAAAATAGGCTATTTTTCAGCTATAGTCAGGGAGCAAAGCAACTGCCCCACTCACAGGATTTTAACGCCAGCCAGGAGAAATCAGAGACTAGGACAGAACTGCAACTTGAAGATCATATAAAAGAATACCAGCCAGCCAGCAGGTAAAGATCAGTCTCTGAGTACTTTGAGCCTTGGGCCTAGCTCATGGTCATTGGTCACTGGGATTCCAGGATTTGGGGTCAGAGCTGTGAAGGTGGCTGCCTGAACCCCTGTGCTGAGTCATTAAACCACAGTGCAAAAACTGTTCTCTTCAGGAAGAGTTTTTCTGACAAAGTAGCATTAACCCAGAGGGCAGCAACTGCCGAACCTACTGTAAATCCTCTTACCCTGCCCACCTGGGGGATTTTGTATTCTGCTGAAGGCTACATCCAGAAGCCCATTAATTGACCGAGATTAACACTCAGACTGAAGGCAAAGGATCTGGGATCATTAAATCTTTGCTTGGCCTGCTATTCTATCCAGGAAAGTAACACCGGACACTGGTGTTCAGCTTGGTTCCTTCCATACTCATCCAAACCCAGCAGAGGGAGCCACAATCTGAGGACCACAGTAACCACAGAGATATTCTGGCAAGTTCCAAACCCTGCTGAGACAGACAAAATGATGAAACAAAGAAACAAATCACAAAAGAAAGGACAAGAGAATTCTATAGAAGAGGATAAAATAAAATGAAGATAAGCAAATTATCAGATGTAGAGTTCAGAGTAATGATTATGAGGAAGATTGACAGCATGAGTAAAGATACAGAAACAACGAAAATCATTGTTTCTGAAAAAGAAAAAACAGCAAATGGAATGAAGAATGACACAGCAGAAATAAAGAACACATTGGAAGAAGTAACCACAGACTGGAGGAAGCTAAGAATCAGATCAGTGAATTAGAAGAAAAAGTTGAAAAAACACCCAATCAGAGAACCAAAATGAAAAAATCAGAAACAAAAAAGGAAAAGTAAAAACTGACACCACAGAAATACAAAGGATCTTTGACAAATACTATGAACAATTACACAGCAACAAATTTGACCATCTAAGTGAAATGGACAAATTTCTAGAAACACACAGTCTCCCAAAACTAAACCAGAAAGAGATGGAAAACTTGAACAGACCAATAACAACTAAGGAAATTAAAGATATAATCAAGACTCTCCTGGCAAACAAAAGTCCTAGCCCAGATTGTTTCATGGGGGAGTTTACCGAACATTCAAAGAAGAACTAACACATATTCCCTGGAACTATTCTAAAAAATTCAAGAACAAAGACCGACAAATTCATTATATGAGGCCAGCATAACTCTAATTCCAAAATCTGAGAATGATACGACAAAGAAAAAATACTACAGGCCAATAACCCTGATGAACATAGATGCCAAAATCCTGAATACCAATCAGATTCAGGAATACATTAAATAAATTATTTACCATGACTATTTCCGTTAAGAACAAGAACAAGACAAGGATGCCTATTTTCGCCACTCTTATTTAACATCATACTGGAAGTCTTAGCCGCAGCAAACAGACATAAAGAAAAAATAAAAAGATCCAAATTGTAAAGGACAAAGTGAAACTGTCCTTACTCACAGATGACATGATATTATACATAGAAAACTATAAAGACTCCAATAAAAAAATCTGCTAGATTTAATAAACAAATTTGGCAGGATACAAAATTAACATCAAGAAATCGATGGCATTCTTATACACCAATAATAAACTCACGAGAAACTAAAAAAAAAAATCCCATTTACCGTTGTGGCAAAAAATTTGATATCTAGAAATAAACTTAACCAAAGAGATAAAGGACCTATTTTCAGAAAACTATAGAACATTGAAAAAAAAATAGAGAAAGATATAAAAAAGTAGAAGCACATACCTTGTTCATGGATTGGAAGTATTAAGAACATTAAAATGTCCATACTACCCAAAGCAATCTATTAATTCAAAGCAACCCTCATCAAAATACCAACAACATATTACACAGAACTAGAATAAATACTTCAAAGGTTCATATGGACCCCGCCACAAAAAAATGCCAAACAGCCATAGAAATCAATGTTGCAAAACAACAAAATAGGTGGGATCACAATACCAAAATGTACCAGGTTATACTACAAAACTACTATAATCAAAATAGCCTGGCACTGGCACAGGAACAGGCATATAGATTAATGAAATAGAACAGAGAACCCAGAAATTGACCCAAAACATTATGCTCAATTAATATTCAACAAAGGTGGCAAGAGCATAAAATAGAGTAAATACAGCCTCTTTAATAAATGCTGCTGGAAAAATTGGATAGCTACATGCAAAAAACAGAAACTAGAGCATCAATTTACACTCTACACAATAATAAAGTCAAAGTAAATGAAGGACTAAAATCTGACTTGTAAATCCATAAAAATCCCATAGGAAAAAAATTTCAGATATCATACACAGCAGAATTTTCAAGGCCCAAGGCAACAGAAAAAAAGAAAAAAATGAACACATGAGACTACATCAAACTAAAAAGCTTCTGCATAGCAAAAGAAACAACCATCAAAATGGAAAGGGAACCCACTGTATGGGAGAGCATAACTGCCAATGATACATCAGATAAGGGGTAAATTTTCAAAACATATAGAGTACTAATACAACTCAACAAAAGGAAGACAAAAAACTCAATTTAAAAATGGGCAGATGAGTTAAACAGACACCTCTCCAAACAGGACATGCAAATGGCCAAGAGAAATGAAGAAATGCTGAATGTCACTAATCATCAGAGAGATGCAAACTAAAACCACTATGAGGTATCACCATTATCAAATCATCAAACAACAAGTGCTGGCAAGGACATGGAAAAAGGGGGACTTTAGTACACTGCTGGTGGGAATGCAGACTGGTACAGCCATTATGGAAAACAATACAGTGTTACCTCAAAAAATTAAAAATTGAATTGCCATTTGACACAGTAATCCTAGTTCCAGGAATGTATCATAAGAAGGCTGAAACACCAATCAGAAAAAGTATATGTACCCCCATGTTCATAGCAGCAATATTTACATTGTTTAGAAATGGAAACAGCCCAAGTGTCCATTAATAGATGAGTGGATAAAAAAACTGTGGTATATATACAGAATGGAATACTATGCAGCTGTAAGAAAAAACGATGTCTTATCCTAAGCAAAATAAGCCAATCAGAGAGAGACAAATACCACATGATCTCACTTATTTGTAGAATATAATGAACAAGGTGGGCTGATGAACAAAATATACCGAGATATACAGAAAAGAGTATGGTTCAGATGGACAAACTTCAGAGTTGGGGGTGGAGGGAGATAGATGAGATGAACCAAAAAAGTTATATGCAGGTATACATAACTAATGAACGTAGACAAAAAATGAAAGGATGAGATGGGAAGGAGGGTGTCTAGAGGGGAAAATAAATTAATAAAAATGAGAAAAACAAAACACACAGAAAACACCCAATCAGAGAACCAAAAAGAAAATGAAAAATACTTTAAGACAGCTATGGGACAACATGAAATGTAAAAATATTGCATCATAGAAATTCCAGAAGAAGAAGAAAATGAGAAAGGGTTAAAGAATATATTGGAAGAAACAGTGGCAAAAACTTCCCTAACTTGGTGAAGAAAAAAAGGCATATAAGTTCAGGCAGCATAGAGAGCCCATGAAGAAGAACCCAAAGAGGCCCACAGCAAGACACATCATAGTTAAACTAAAGACAAAGAGAGAATCTTACAGCTGCAAGAGTAAAGCCACAAGTTACTTACAAAGGAGTCCCCATTAGGCTTTCTACTGATTTCTCAACAGAAAGACTGCATGCCAGAAGGGAATGGCATACAGTATTCAAGGTAATGAAAAATAAAGATCTGAATCCAAGAGTAGTATATCCATCAAGATTATCATTCAAAATAGAAGAAGAAATAAATAGTTACCCAGCCCCCACCAAAAATGCTAAGGTAATATATTAGCACCGAACCAGCACTGCAAGAAATGTTAAGGAGATTGTTGTAAAGCAAAAGAGAAACATAGGCATAATGAACAATGTCAATAACTAACTACTATATTAATAATAACCTTAAATGTAAATAGATTAATGCTCCAATCAAAGGGCACAGAGTAGCTAAATGGATAAGAATGCATGACCCATATACATGTTGTCTACAAGAGACCCACGTCACAACAAAATACTCACATAGGTTGGAAATGAAGACATAGAAAAAAAATTCCAAGCATGGAAATGAAAAAAAGGCTGAGGTAGAAATACTTACATCTGATTAAATATACTTCAAAATGAAGGCCATATCTATAGACAAAATGTCCAACAATATTAAAAGGATCAATCCAACAGAAGGATATAACTTTGGTAAACAGACATGCACCCAATATATATTTAAAAACTTCTGGGGGATTTCAAAGGAGAAATCTACAGCAATACAAACATACAAGGAGATTTCAACACCCCACTGACATCTCTGGGTAGCTCCTCTAGACAAAAAATTAACAAGGAAACAGAGACCCTAAATGATACACTAGATCAGATGGATTTAATAGACACATAGAACTACACCCCAGCTCTACAGAATACACATTATTCTCAAATGCACATGGGACATTCTCAAAGACAGAACATATTAGAATACAAACTAAATCTATACACGTTCAAGAAGTTTGAAATCATATCAAGCATCTCTCAGATCACAAGGTGTAAATCTAGAAATAAGTTACAATAAAAATACTCAAAAACATTCATACACATGTAGGCTAAATAGCATGATATTAAACAATGAGTAGGTTACCAAGGAGATCAAGGAAGAAATAAAAATTGTCCAAGGACTCAATTAAAATGAACACACAACAACATAAAATCTATGGGACACAACAAAAACAATCTTGAGAGGAAAGTTCATGCCTACATAAAAACACAAGCAAAATTCCTAATAGACTATTTAACCTTACAACTTAAGGAACTGGAAAGGAAACAAAAAGAAAACCCCAGAGCTACAATGTAGAAAGACAGAAATAATAAAGGTCAGAGAATAAATAATGACACGGAGACTGAAAAAACAACAACAAAAAATTAAAACATCAATGAAACCAAGAGCTTGTTCTTTGAAAGATAAACAGGATTAATGAACCTTTAGCCAGATTCGCCAAGAAACAAGAGAGAGGTCACAAATAAACACACACAAACAAAAGAGAAGTAACAACTAACACCACAGAAATACAAAGGGTGGTTAAGAAATACAGTGAACAATTATACACCAACAAATTCAACAACTTAGGTTAAATGGACAAATTCTGAGAATCACACAGTCTCCCAAAACTGAACCAAGAAGAGTGAGAACTTGAACAGACCAATAACAACTAAGGAAATTGAAACTGTAATCAATAAACTCTCAGCAAACATAAGCCCAGGTCTGGATGCCTTCACACAGTTTTCCCAAACATTCAAAGAACACCTATTCTCCTCAAACTATTCCAAAAACTTCAAGAGAAAAAAAGACTTCACAGATCTTTCTATGAGGGCCACATAATTCTAAATTCCATAACAAGATAAAGACACTACAAAGATCCCAGCCTATGTGGCTCCCTGGATGAGCATCAACCCATGCACCAAGAGATCACTGGTCCCCTGTTTCATTCAAGTACCAATAAAGAAAAAAAAAAAAAATTTTTTTTTTGCATTTTTATCTTGAGATAGAGCGGGAGGGAGAGTGGGAGGAAGAGAGAGAAACATCGATGGAGAGAAACACACTGAGTGGTTGCCACACACACAACAGAGGTATGTGCCCTTAGTGGAAACCAAACTCAGGCCTCTCTGGTCCATGGGCCAATGCTCTAACCACTGAGCAAAACCGACCAAGGCAAAAAAAATTTTTAACATTACAAAGAAAGAAATCTACAGATCATATCCCTGATGAAGACAGATGCCAAAATCCTAAAAAAATATTAGCAAATTGGATCCAGCAATATTATTAAAAACAATTACTCACCATGACCAAGTGGGATTCATCTCAGAAATGCCAAGGCGGGTACAATATTTGCAAATTAATAAATGTGATACACCACATAAATAAAATAAAAGAAACAGTCACATGATAATATCAACAGATGCTGACAAAGCATTTGACAAAATCCAACACCGATTTCTGATAAAACAATCAGCAAAGTACAAATAGAGGGATCATATCTCAACATAATAACAACTATATATGACAAACCTACAGCCAACATCATATCAATGGACAAAAACTAAAAGCATGTCCTTTAAGAACAAGAACAAAAAGGGATGCCCTTTTTCACTGGTCTTATTTATTTTAATCCTCACCCAAGGTTATTTTTCCATTTATCCTCAGCTAGAGTGGGAGGGAGAAAAAGAGAAAGAGAGAACATTGATGTGAGAGAGACAACTGACTGGTTGCCTCCCACCTGATCTCACTCTGTGCTGGGGACTAAACTGCAACCGAGGTACGCGGTACATGCCCTTGACCGGAACTGAAACTTCAACTTTTTGGCCCATGGGCCGATGCTCTAACCACTGTGCAAAATCAACCAGGGCTCATTACTCTTATTTAACATAGTGCTGGAAATCTTGGCAACAGCAATTAGACAAGAAAAAAACATAAAAGGGACCCAAATCAGAAAGGAGTGAAACTGTCATTATTCACAGATGACATGATATTGTACATAGGAAACCCTAAAAACTCAATAAAAAATCTTCTAGATTTAATAAATGCACCTGGAAAACTAGTAGGATATAAAATCAACATCCAGAAATCAAAGGCATTCTTTTTTTTTTTTATCCTCACAAGCAGACATTTTCTTGTTGTTGTTCAGGTAGAGTGGGAGGGAGAGAGAGGAACAGAGAGAGAAAGAAAGAAACATCAACGTGAAAGGGACACATTGAGTAGCACGACCAACCAGGGCCAGGGACAAATCGCAAGCGAAGCAGGTGCCCCCGGTGGGAACCAAACCTGGATCTCCCTGGACTGAAGGTTGATACTCCAACCGCCTAGCCAAACCGGCCAGGGCTAGATGGCATTCTTATATACCAATAATGAACACTCAGAAAAGAAAACTAAAAAAACAATACCATTTTCTGCTGCAACAAAAAATATACATACCCAGGTATAAACTTAACCAAGAACGTAAAAGACCTGTTTGCAGAAAACTACAGGACATTGAAAAGATAAAGAAAGATATAAAAAGTGAAAACTACATCATATTCATGGATTTCAAGATTCAACATCATTAAAATGTCTACCCTAAAAGCAATCTCCAGATACAATGCAATCCCCATTAAAAAACCAATGGAATATTTCAGAGTTTTAAAACACATAACACAAAAGTTTATATAGAACCAAAAAAGACCCTGAATAGCCACAGAAATCTTGTAAAGAAGAACGTGGGAAGGATCACAATACCCGATATCAAGTTACACTACAAAACAACTGTAATCAAGATAGTCTGGTACTGGCACAACAACAGGCATATAGATCAATGGAACAGAACCCAGAAGTGACCCCACACATTATGGGCAATTGTTATTTGACAAAGGACACAAGAACATATGTTGCACAAAAGACAATAAATGGTGTTGAGAACTGAACAGGTATACACAAAAAAATAAAATAAGACCACCAACTTACACCTTACACAAAAATAAACTAAAAATGGATAAAAGACTTAAATGTAACTCATGAAACCATAAAAGTCCTAGAAAAAAATGTAGGCAGAAAATTCGACAATCACATGTAGCAGAATTTTCACCAATTCATTGCCTAGGGCAAGACAAGCAAAGGAAAAAATTACTAAATGGGACAATATCAAAATAAAAAGATTCTGCATGCAATCCTGGCCAGTGTGGCTCAATGACTGAGCATTGACCCATGCACCAAGAGGATGCCAGTTCAATTCCTGGCAAGGACACATACCCAGGTTGTGGGCCCAATCCCCAAGTGGGGGATATGCAGAGAGTGGCCAATTGATGTTCTCTCTCATCAATGTTTCTATCTCTCCCTCTCCCTTTTTCTCTTCTCTAAAATCAATAAAAAAATAAAAGTAATTAAAAAATTAGAAAATAACATAAAGAGCTTCTGCATGACAAAATAAACCAGCAACAAAATGAAAAGGGAACCCAATTTTTGGGGGGTACATATTTGCCGAAGATACATCAAATAAATGTTAATATACAAAATATATAAAGTAGTCATACAACTAAACAAAAAGAAGACAAACAATCAAATTAAAAAATGGGCAGAGGACCTGACTATACACTTTTCCAAACAGGACATAGAAATGGCCAAGAGACCTTTCAAAAAATGCTCAACATCACTAATCATCAGGCAGATGCAAATTAAAAAGACTATGAGTTATCAGCTCATATGTTTCAGAAAGGCTGCCATCAACAAATCTTCAAACAAGTGCTGGTGAGGATGACAAAAGGGGACTCTAGCACACTGCTGGTAGGGATGAAGACTGGTGCAGCTACTATGAAAAACAATATGGTGCTTCCTGAAAAAATTTAAAATGAAACTGCTGTTTGACCCAGTGATTTCACTTCTAGGAATATATATTAAGAAGCCTGAAACACCAATCAGAAATAATATATGCACTCCTATCGTCACAGCAGCATTATTTATAGTAGCTAAGATCTAAAAACCCAAGTATGTAGATGAGTGGATAAAAATGTGGTACATTTATACAACAAAATACTATACGACAATAAAAAATGTCTCTTGTACATAGAAAGCCCTTAAGCCTCTATTAAAACATCTACTAGACTTAATAAATGATTTTGGCAAAGTAGGAGCATACAAAATACACCAATGATGAATTCACAGAAAGAGAAACTAAGAAAAGAATCCCATTTACCACTGCAGCAAAAAAATCAAGACATCTAGGAATAAGCTTAACGAAAGAAGTAAAGAACCTATTTTCACAAAACTATAGGACACTGAAAAAAAAATAGACGAAGATATAAAAAGTGGAAGCATATACCTTGTTTATGGATTGGAAGAATTAACATCATTAAAATGTCCAGCCCTAGCCGGTTTGGCTCAGCGGTTAGAGAGTCGGCCTGCGGTCCAGAGAGACCGGGGTTAGGTTCCCGCTAAGGGCATGTACCTCGGTTGCAGTTTGTCCCTGGCCCTGGTTGGTCGTGCGGGTGGCAGCCACTTGATGTGTCCCTTTCACATCGATGTTTCTCTCTCTCTCTCTCTCTTTTCCTCTCTCTCCCTCCCACTCTATCTGTACAAAAAATGGAAAAATGTCCTCAGGTGAGGATGAAAAAAAAAAAATGTCCATACTACCCAAAGCAACGTATAGATTCAATGCAATCTCCATCTAAATACCAACGACATATTTCACAGAACTAGAACAAACACTTTAAAATGGTCATATGGAACAAAAAAAGACCCCAAATATCCACAGCAATCTTGAAAAAGAACAAAAAAAGGGCGGATCGCATTATCAAATTTCAGGTTATACTACAGACACTGTAATCAAAACATCCTGGTACTGGCGCAAGAACAGGCATATAAACCAGTGGAACAGAACAGAGAATCCAGAAATGGACCGAAGGCAATATGCTCAATTAATATTTGACAATGGTGGCAAGAGCATATAGTGGAGTAAGGACAGCCTCTTTAATAAATGGTGCTGGGAAAACTGGACAACTACATGCAGAAAAATGATGCTAGACCATCAACTTACACCATACACAAAAGAAGAAACTAAAAATGGATAAAAGACTTAAATGTTACTCATAAATCCATAAAAATTCTAGAAGAAAATGTAGGCAACAAAATTCTAGACATCATACACAGTAAAATTTTCACTGATACACCCCGAAGGCAAGAATACAAACAAAAAAATGAAACATGGGACTACATCAAACTCAAAAGCTTCTGTACAGGAAAAGAAACAATCCTCAAAACGAAAAGGGATCCCACTATATGGGAAACCATAATTTCCAATGATGCACCACCAGATAAGGATATATAGAGTGCTCATACAACTCAATGAAAGGAAGACAAAGAACCTTATTTAAAAATGGGCAGAGGAACCCATCGACACCTCTCCAAAAAAGACATACAAATGCCAAGAAACATATGAAGAAATGCTCAACATCATTAACCATAAGAGAGATGCAAATTAAAACACTATGAGGTATCACATCACATCTGTCAGAATGGCCTCCACTGACAAATCATCAAACAAGTGTTGGCAAGGATGTGGAAAAAAAGGGACTCTAGTACACTGCTGGTGGGAATGCAGACTGGTGAAGCCACTTGGGAAACACAAAGGTGTAACCTCAAAAAGTAAAAATTGAACTGCCATTTGACCCAGTGATCCCACTTCTAGGAATATACCCTAAGAAACTTGAAATACCAGTCAGAAAGAATATAAGTACCCCTATGTTCATAGCAGCACTATTTATAATTGCTAAGATCTGGAAACAGCCCAAGTGTCCATCAGTAGATGAGTGGATAAAAAAGCTGTGGTATAAGTACACAATGGAGTACTATGCAGCAGTAAGAAAGAAAGATCTCGTATCCTTTCAGATGGCATCGAAGGACCTGGAGAGTATTATGCTAAGCAAAACAAGCCAACCAATGAAACAAATATCACATGATATCACTTATTTGTGGAATATATAAAGTGATTAACAAAACGGACACAGAGACATAGAGGTGGGGTACAGACTGACAAGCCTCAAGGGAGGGTGTTTGGGTTGGGTGAGATAAACCACAGAACTTATACGCAAGTATGCATGACCAGTGGACAAAAACAAAAAAGCTGGGGATGGGGCTGGGGATGGCAAGGAGGGTGTCAAGGAGGGAAAAAGGAGAAACATCTGTAACAAAAAAAAAATAATGGTAGAGGGCGGCAGGCAGGACTGGAGGGAGGGTGAGTGTGTAAGAGAATGAGCTAGTGTGTGAGAGAGTGTGAGTAGACATGAAGGTGGACGACCAACCCGAGCAGTGCAGAGCCATGGAACAAAAAATTCCTGTGCTGTGGACAGGAGCAAGCAGCTACTGCTGTAAGTGGCCCTCCAAGGTGCTTCTCCCTGCGCCACAGTGGGGTCCCACCATTTTGGAAGATCCTGGGTCTTCCCTGGGAGGAGGCAATGAGAGCAGCAAGGGCGCAGCAAAGTGAGCACACCACCACACCTGGCAACATCAGACCAGTAGACACTCTGTGTCAACAAAGACCAGTGCACAGTAGTGGAGCTCCCAAGGTGCCAAAGATGCCAAAGACAGCCGGGAGCCCAGCATAGTAGGAGCCAAATCAGAGTTCAGATAAACCAGCAGCAACAGAGGCTAGGGAGTAGATATCCATTGCCAGGCAACAGAAGCACAGACCAGCAGCTCAGACCCATGCCCCAACAACAACAACAAAAGGTGAGCAGAAGTTGAGCACCACAGGGCAGCAGCATTCCCAAGCTGCCAGAGGCAGAATCTGGAGTTCCACAGAAGCCTGTGCACTCGAGTAGCTCACAAAAGCAGTTGGGAGCCTGATCCCCAGGAAAATTGGTGCTATCCAGCTACCTCCCCACGGAAGCTGCAGGATGCAGGAGCACCAGGGAGGCCTGTGTGACCCAGCAGCAACAGTGCAATCCAGTTACCAGTGGGACCTGTGGGATGCTGAAGCACTAGAGGCCTGTGTAACCCAGCACAGACTGTGCCATGTAGTTACCCAAGGGGCCCGTGGCATGCTGAAGCACCAGAGAGGCCTGTGTGACCCAGCAGACACTGTGCCACCTAGTTACCCACGGTGTCTGTGGGGTCCTGAAGCACCAGAGAGGCATGCGTGACCCCGTGAGGACTGTGCATGCCAGTTACCTGTGGCTAAAGCATCAGAGGGGACAATGGGAACCAGCAGGGACTGTGCGACCTAGTTACCCACAGGGCCTGTGGGGTGCTGAAGCACCTGAGAGGCCTGCACTACCCACCAGGGACTGTGACATCTAGTTACCTGCGGAAAGTGCGCAGCGCGAAGCACCAGAGAATCCTGTGCAACCAGCAGTCCATAACATAGGCATAGAGCCAAGTCCCCAAAGGGACTGTGCCATCCAGTTACCCGTGGGACCCGCAGGATGTAAGGGTACCAGAAAGGCCTATGCAACACAGCTGCGCACAACACAGGCATAAAGGATGTGAAAATGGAGGCAGAGTGAATAGAAGCTATGCAGATGATCTCCCAGGACCAATCAGGAATTACAACTAAAATAAACACAAATCCTCAGAAAAAAGCAACAGAAAAGCAGCAGGACAGGACCATATAACCAGGGACAGTGGTAAGATCTGCAGAGGTGCAAGTAGGTGGAGAACTGGCAGCCCAGACAGCAGCAGTTTTAGTTATGAACAGAGCCCTTGCGGAATAAAGACCAAGCCCGCTCAACAGTGCAGAGAGCTGGGACAGAGCACTAAAATAGCCAACGCCACTCACATGGGGGCTACGGCAGAGGAAGGGCAGACTAGGCTGGAACTCTGTGGGGACAACCGAGATTTGTAGGGCACTCAGAATTCTTGCTGAGTTGTGGCCACAAAAGACTGGCCAGTGTGCTCCTAGCCCAAGCTGTGGAGAAAAGCAGCAGCCGCCTCCCCTTTGGAGATTCAGCCTTTCCCAGGTGAGGTAAAGAAAATAAACTGAGGCTCATTAACAACCAACATCTATCCCATACTCTGGAAATCCTCTTATGTAGAATACCAGGGCTACATTACAAGGAACTGAGTAACTGAGACTACTAGCAACCAGGAAAAAGCAAAAGGATAAGTGAACCTTTCCTGGGCTTGCAAATCTACATAGGAAAGGAAGACTTGACAGTAGTGTTTAATGTGGGCCCACCCAGACTAATCCAAACCCAGTAGAGGGTGCCACAAACAGCAGAACACCACCACCCATAGGGAAAATTTGGCAGGCTCCAAAACCCACTGATAGCCAAAATGGCGAAACAAAGAAAAAATCCCAAATGAAAGAACAAGAGAACTCTATCGAAGATGAGAACAATGAAATGCAACTAAGCAAATTATCAGAGGTGGAGTGCAGAGTCATGATCTTGAGGAAGCTCAACAGCATGAGTAAGGACATCAGCACCAAGACTAAAGATACAGAAACACTAAAAACCACCCAAGTGGAAATGAAGAAATTAAGGACACACTGGAAGGACTAATCAGCAGAGTAGAGGAAGCTGCTGACCAGATGAGTGAATTAGAAGACAGGGTAGAAAAAAACAAACAAATCAGAAAACCAAAAGGAAAAAAACCATTAGAAAACAGGAAGACAGCTAAAGAGAACAGTGGGACAAAAGCAAAGGTAATAACATTCTCATCATAGGAGTCCCCGAAGAGGAAGAAAATGGGCAAGGGTTAGAAAATATAACTGAAGAAATAGTGACAGAAAACTTTCCTAACTTGGTGAAAGACGAAGGCATTCAAGTTCAAGAAGCACAGAGAGCCCCAAGTAAGAAGAACCCAAAGAGGCCCACACCAAGAAACATAGTATTAAAATGCCAAAATTAAAGATGAAGAATCCAAAAGGCAGCAAGAGATGAACAAAAGATTACCTACAAAGGAACCCCCATAAGGCTCTCATCTGACTTCTCAACAGAAACACTACAGGTCAGAGGAAGTGGCATGAAGTAATCAAGGTCATAAAAAGAAGGAACTGAATCCAAGACTACTCTATCCAGCAAGGCTATCATTCAAAATGGAAGGTGAAATAAAAAGCTTCCCAGACAAAAAAAAAAAAAAAAAGGCTAAGGGAATATATTAACACCAAACCAGCACTGCAAGATACGCTAAAAGGACTGCTGTAATTAGTAGGAGAAATACAGAGAAAAATAGAACCACACTAAACATAAATGGCAATAAATAAGTACCTATAAATTATCACCTTAAATGTGAATGGTTTGAATGCTTGATAAAAAGACACAGAGTAGCTGGCTGGCTAAGAAAGCATGACTCACATATATGTTGTTTACAAGAGACCACCTCAAAACAAAAGGCTCACGTTTGTTGAAAGTGAAGGGATGAAAAAAATCTTTCAGGCAAATGAAAAGCAAAAAAAAAAAGCTTGAGTAGCAATAGTCACATCAGATAAAGTAGATTTCAAAATGAAGACCATAACTAGAACAAAGACGGCCACTATGTAATATTGAAAGGATCTATCCAACAGAAAGATAAAACCTTGGTAAACATATATGCACCCAATGTAGGAGCAACAAAATATATTAAAAAGTTTTTGGAGGACTTCAACAGAGAAATGGACAGCAATACAATCATAGCAGGGGACTTCAATACCCTGCTGACATCACTGGACAGATCTTCTAGACAAAAAATTAACAAGGAAACACAGACTCTAAATGAAGCGCTAGATCATATGGATTTAATAGATATCTACAGAGAATTACACTGCAGAATTCACATTTTTGTCAAGTGCACATGGGACATTCTCAAAGACAAACCACATGTTAGCACACAAACTAAGTCTCTTTGAGTACAAGGAAACTGAAATCATATAAAGCATCTTCTCAGATTACAATGGTATGTAACTAGAAATCAACTGCAACAAGAACATACAAAGACATTTGAAAACATGGAGGCAAAATAGCATGTTATTGAACAATGAATGAGTTACCATAGAGCTTGAGGAAGCAATTAAATACTTCCTGGAAAACGATGAAAATGAAGACACTACAACACAAAATCTATGGGATGCAGGCAAAGCAGTTCTGAGAAGGAAATTCATAGCATTACAGGCCTACGTCAAGAGGCGAGAATAATTTCTAATAGACTATCTAACCTCACAACATAAAGACCTAGAAAGCAAACATAGAGAAAACCCCAGAGCCAGTAGAAGAAAGGAAATAGTAAAGATCAGAGCAGAAATAAATGACATGGACACCAAAAAAAAAAAAAAAAAAAAAAAAAAACAATTTATAGGATCAATGAAACAAAGAGCTGATTCTTTGAAAAGATAAACAAGATTGATGGACTCACCAAGAAACAAAGAGGGAGAACCCAAATACACAAAATCCGAAATGAAAGAGAAGAAAAAATAACTGACAACACAGAAATACAAAGGATTGAGAACAAATACTATGAACAACTGTAAGGCAACAAATTTGACAATCTAAGCAAAATGGACAAATTTCTAGAAACACGTAGTCTCCCAAAATTGAAGTGAGAGGAGATAGAAAACTTGAACAGACCAGTAACAACAAAAGAAACTGAAGATGTAATCAAGACTCTCCCAGCAAACAAAATCCCAGGCCCAGACAGCTTCAGGGGGAAATTTTATCAAACATTCAAAGAAAAACTACTACCCATTCTTCTCAAACTACTTCAAAGAATTCAAGAAGGAGGATTCCAAACTCATTTTATGAGGCCAGCATAATTCTAAATCCAAAACCAGAAAAAGACACTACAAAGAAAGAAAACTACAGACCAAATCCCTGATGAACATCGATGCCAAAATCCTGAACAAAATACTAGCAAATTGAATACAGCAATACAACAAAGAAATTACTCACCATGACCAAGTGGGATTCATCCCAGGCATGCAAGGCTGGCACAATATTCGCAAATCAATAAACATGATACACCACATAAACAAAATGAAAGATAAAAATCATATAATCCTATCATTAGATTATGAAAAAACATTCGTCAAAATCTGGCACCGATTTCTGATAAAAAAGCTCAGCAATCTGGGAATAGAGGGATCATATCTCGACATAATAAAGGCCATATATGAAAGACCTACAGCCAACATCATACTCAATGGGCAAAAACTAAAAGCATTTCCCTTAAGAACAGGAACAAAACAAGGATGGCCACTTTCGCCACTCTTATTTAACATAGTATTGGAAGTCTTAACCACAGCAATCAGAGAGGAAGAAAAAAAAAGGGATCCAAATTGGAAAAGAGGAAGTGAAACTGTCACTATTTGCAGATGACAAGATACTATATGTAAAACACCCCAAAGACTCCATCAAAAATTTACTAGACTTAATAAATGCATTTGGAAAAGTAGCAGGATACAAAATTAACGTCAAGAAATCGATGGCATTCTTATACACCAATGATGAACTCACAGAAAGAGAAACTAAGAAAACAATCTCATTTACCATGCAGCAAAAAAATTAAGATCCTAGGAATAAACTTAACCAAAGAAATAAAGGACCCTTACGCAGAAAAATACAGGTCATTAGAAAAAAAAATAGAGGAAGATATAAAAAAGTGGAAGCACATACCTTATTCATGCATTGGAAGAATTAACATCATTAAAATGTCCATACTAGATACAATGCATTCCCCAACAACATACTTCACAGAACTAGAACAAATACGTCTAAAGTTAATATGGAACCCCCCCCCCCCAAAAAAAAAAACCTTGAATAGCCACAGCAATCTTGCAAAAGAAGAAAGTTTGAGGGATCCCATTACCAGATTTCACTTTATATTACACAGCCACTGTAATCAAAACAGCCTGGTACTAGCACAAGAACAGGCACATAGACCAGTGGAACAGAACAGAGAACCCAGAAATGGACCCAAGGCAATATGCCCAATCAATATTTGACAAAGTGGGCAAGAGCATACAGTGGAGCATAGACAGCTTCTTTAATAAATTGTGTTGGGAAAACTGGACATCTAGATGCAAAAAAGTGAAACTAGAACATCAACTTACACCATACACAAGAATAAACTCAAAATAGATAAAAGACTTAAACGTGACTCATGAATCCATAAAAATCATAGAAGAAACTGTAGACAGCAGAATTGTCACTGACGCATCACCTAAGGCAACAGAAACAAAGGAGAAAATGAACACATGGAACTATATAAAATTCAAAAGCTTCTGCACACCAAAAGAAACAACCACCAGAATGGAAAGGCAACCCACTGTATAGGAGAGCATCACTGCCAATGATATATCAGATAAGGGGTTAATTTCCAATATATATAGAGTGCTCATACAACTCCACAAAAGGAAGACAAGGGACCCAATTAAAAAATGAGCAGAAGAGCTGAATAGATACCTCTTCATAAAGGACATACAAATGCTAAGAGACATATGAAAAAATGCTCTACGTCAGTAATCATCAGAAAGATGCAAATTAAAACAACAATGAGGTATCACCTCACACCTCTATGAATGGCTGTCATCAACAAATCATCAAACAAGGAGTGTTGGTGAGGGTGTAGAAAAAAGGGGACTCTAGTACACTTCTGGTGGGAATGCAGACTGGTGCAGTCACTAGAGAAAACAATATGGTGTTGCCTGAAAAAATTAAAAATTAAACTGCCATTTGACCCAGTGATCCCTCTTCAAGCAATATACCCTAAGCAGCCTGAATCACCAATCAGAAAGAATACATGTACCCCCATGTTCGTAGCAGCACTATTTATAATTGCTAAGATTCGAAAATAGCCCAAATGTCCATCAGTAGACAAAAGAAGAAAAAAAGCTGTGGTACATATACACAGTGGAGGACTACACAGCTGTAAGAAAGAAAAATCTTATCCTTTGAGAGGACATGGAGGGACCTGGAAAGTATATCCTAAGCAAAACAAGCCAAACAGAGAAAGATAGGTATCGTATGATCTCACTTATTTGTGGAATATAATGAACATAACAATCTGAAGAATGGGGTAGTCCCAGACAAGTGGAAGTGGGGTACAGACTGACAATCCCCAGAATAGGGTGTGATGGGGGAGAGATAAACCACAGAACTTATATGCATGTGTGCATGAACAATGGACATTGAGAACAAAGCTGGAGACAGGGTGGGGAAGGAGAGGGAGGGGGGATTAGTGGGGGAAAAAAGGAGAAACATCTGTAACAAAAATAAATTAATAAAATTAATAAATTAATAAAAAATTCATTGCTATTTTTGTATTATTTGATAGTTCCTTTCTTTTTAACAATGAATAGTATTCCATTGTCTGAATGTACCATAGCTTGTTTATCACACCTAATGAAGGACATCTTCATTACTCCCCTTTTCTGGCAATTACAAATAAAGTTACTACAAACATATGTGCTAGTATCTGTGTGGACACAAGTTTTCAAATCTGGTGGGTAAATACATAAGAGTATGATTGTCAGCATAATAGTAAGACTACATTTAGCTTTATAAGAAATTGCCAAACTGTCTTCCAAAGTGGTTGCAACATTTGCACTCCTCAAAACAAAGAAAGAGTTCCTGGTGTTCTACATTCCAGCCAGTATGTAGCATTGTCAGTATTCTGGGTTTTGTTCATTCTAATATGTGTGTAGTGGCAGCTTATTGTTTTAATTCACATTTCCCTAATGACAAATGTGGAACATTTTTTCATATGTTTATAATCTGGGTATCTTTCTTGGTGTGATAGTGCTTCATAAATTTTGCTCATTTTTAAATTGCATTGTCTCTTTAGTACTGAGTTTTAAGACATCCTGTGTATTTCTTTTTTTTTATCCTCACCCGAGGATACTTTTCCATTTTTTGTACAGATAGAGTGGGAGGGAGAGAGAGGAAGGGAGAGAGAGAAACATCGACGTGAAGGGACACATCGAGTGGCTGCCACCCGCACGACCAACCAGGGCCGGGGACAAACTGCAACCAAAGTACGTGCCCTTAGCGGGAACCGCCGGGTCTCTCCGGACCGCAGGCCGACGCTCTAACCGTTGAGCCAAACTGGCCAGGGCTGTGTATTTCTGATATAAGTTCTTTATCAAATGTATCTTTTGCAAATATTTTCTCCAAGTCTATAATTTGTCTTTTCATTTTCTCAACCGTGCTTTTCATAATGCAGATATTTTTAATATTAATATTGCCAACTAATCCATTCTTTCTCTTTCATGTATCATGTTTTTGGTGTTTTATCTCATCACTAAACTCAAGGTTACCTAGATTTTTCTTCCCAAAACTTTACAGTTTTTGCCTTTTACATTTTGATCTGTGGTTTGTTTTGACCTAATTTTGGTATAAAGTGTAAGGTGTGGTCTCATTTAATTTCAGTGCATACTGATGTCTAATTATTCCAGTACTATTTTGTTGAAAAGACCGTCTTATCCTTCCTCTACTGAATTGGCTTTGTCCTTTGTCAAAAACCAGTTAACTCTATATGTACAAATCTATTTCTGGGCTCTCTGTTTTGTCCCACTAATCCATATATCTATTCTTCTGCCAATCACAGGTTAAGGATTTTAACTTCCAAAAAGCAAAGAACCAGTGTCCAAGTTTTCTGGCCTAATCCAAAATTTCTAACCAACTATTTTCTGGGTAGCATTATCTCCAAAAGGAAAAATTAGTGGTGAGGGGACAGGTGATTGAAATCTAAGGTAAAAGTACTATGGTCATTCCATATATCTGCAGCACCCATGGAGTACAGACATAGGAAGTAAAGACCATAGGTCCCTGTCAGGGAATTGACAACAGTTAGGTATAAAATATCTTCCTTCATGTTCTGTGATGGTCTTATTCTCTTAACTGGAAGACACCAATTTTTAAGACAACTTTAACAGTAGCTATTTTACTGTTAGCACAGAGTTCTATCCAAACTTTGCCACTAGGATGCTGGGTGAAGCTGGAGAGCTGTTAGCCAGATGGCCTTCTGAACCAGAAGCACTTAAAGAGAGTATGCAAAGGTAGAAAGCTATTTTTAAGGATAATATAAATACCTATAATAAGTGAATTACACTAGCTGTACACCTTAGACCTGTGCTGTCCAATATGATAACCACTATTCACACATAGCTATTTAAATTTAAAATTTTGGTTCTTCAGTCACACTAGCCATGTTTCAAATGTTCAACAGCCATATATGTCAGCTGGCTACCACAGTGGACAGCAGAGACCCAGAGAACTACCAAGACAGCACTGGCTTAGAATCCAGAGTACAGAATCACTTACCAAACTGAACTTCCATATGGATGACCTACTTTGCAGGCTATCTTGTGATCCAATTTACTTGTCCTCTGCTAGCATTACTCCCAAGAGACCAGGCAACTAAGTCATACACTATTGGTAGGCAGAAAGTAGATATACAAATGTTTGCTGAATGGTTAAGTTCTGAATGAATGTCCTAGTGGGGGCAGCAGCAATGCTAGCAAAAGATATCCAAGAGTACACAACACAAAAGGACCATTACATAATGTTGCAGATCATTTAAAAAAACTGAGAGAATAATTCTGCAATACAGGCAAGTTACCAGCTTATACTCATGCTACAAAGTCTATCGTTACTCTGGTACATGATTTAGCACCCCCAGTAGCTGTGAAGGAAAAAATAAAAACTGTCTTCCACCTTCTGTATAGGAAAAACCAGCTCTTCCCTACTATATCTTTCCTCCCTTGGAGTCTCCTTTACTTTCATACAGAACACTACACGACACTGCACTTCCAACATTCTGGTCACCAAATGTGTGGGGTTTTTCCCCACACCAAGCAATTCTCTGTGACATCTGCTAGATGTCTTTCAATTGATCTAAATTCTAACACCATCTAGAGATAGCATTAGATCCCACAGGTAAAGGGCTCAGTCCCACTCAGGAAAACATTTACTTACGTTTACCAGTTTATTAAAAAACATGACGATGAACAACCAGATGACAATGATGCGTAGGGTAAAAGGGTATATGGAAAGGGGCATAAAGTTTCTATGTCCTGTCTGGGCATACCACTCCCCCACTACCTTCATGTGTTCACCAACTCAGAAACTCTCTGAACCCCAGGTTTTGGGGATTTTATAGAGGCTTCATCACGTATGTGTGATCAATTGTCAATTCTATTTTTCAGCCCCGCTCCTTTCTCAAGAGAATGGATGAAAAGTCCAACCTTCTAATCATGGATTGGTTTTTCAGGAGATCATCCCTTATCTAGGAACCCACCCAGAGGTGCTTCATTAAAACAAAAAGACACTCCTAAGAAGGACTATTGTCACGAGTGGCTCACATATGACAACTTGATTACTCTATGTGCAAAATCCACAGCCAAGATTTCAGAAGCATAATTTTTTGCTACGTGGGCACCTGGTGATTATTGTTCCTGGCACCTGTGAGGGTGAAAGAAAAGAACGAAAGACACTACTGTCTCCAAGCAAATGGCAAGGGTTTTCAGAGCTCTGTGCCAGGAACTGGGGGCAGAGACCAATATACATGTTTTCTCTTGCAGTCCACAGCAGTTACAGATTATCAAGACCAAATTTAAAGTAACTTCTCTGCTCTATATAAACACTTCAGAATAAAAAACACATTACTGAACAGATATTTCACTGTTTAATATTAATATAATACTCTATAAATTGTACTTGAGGGAGATATCTGGGATATAAAGATACACAGACCAAACATTAGTTTGTTTTTTTGTGCAGAAATGTTCCAGATAATGGGTATTATTTCCAAAGAGAACCTTTTAGTCCATTTGTAGGGCTACTGATAGTGTCTACAACTATCGTATTTGATGATGAGTTTCGAGGAAATGATCTATATTTCTCAAAACAGCAGATGTACTATTGTTCTGTTTATTTAAAAGGTTAGGTATTGTCAGCAAAAAAAAAAAGTATAATTTAATTCAAATTAGATTACCTTTTCTTCTCCCTAAAAATGACTGGTTTCATATTTTTATAAGGTAACTACATGACAAAAATGTTACTGTATTTCTATAAAGATGAAGGCTCTTACCTTTTTTGTTTTCTTTGTCAAATCCTGAAATCTGTTAAAGAAAATATTTTACCTTTATGAGGCTATTCATGTGAAATAAACAAATCAAAGCAAGTTATAATAATTTAAAAATCCTACCAGTGACTTGTAGAGACTGGATTCAGGGTTAATTTTAAAGAGTTGTAATAGATCCTGCATAGTCAATACCTTACAGGGAAAAAAAAAATTAAGCAAACATATTTTACATCAACATTTAAATAATAAATTGTTTCTAAATATCAGACTAAGAGTGATGCTTCTTAACGTGATTAAATAGGAAATAAGATTGTAACTATGCTAATAATATAAAATTGAAGCTCTTCTTACACTATTAAATAGATTATAATAAACATACTGAGGTCAAAACATAAATTTTTTATATGATTTTAGAGAGGGAGAAAGGGAGTGAGAAAGAGAAACACAGATGTGAGAGAGAAACCGAATGGCTTCCTCTTGCATGCCTCCTACTGGGGACTAAGCCTACAACCCCTGACCAGGAATCAAACTGGAGATCTTTTGGTACATGGGCTGACACTCAACCAACTGAACCACAATGGCCAGGGCTAAAATACTTTTCTTGATCATGTAATAAACATCCAAATAGTTTATAATGAAGATGACATGCCAACCAGACACCACAGAAATGGTTAATGTCTTACAGATAATAAATACTCAAATCTAAATAAGAGTATTTCTAGAGTGTTTCAATAGCAATGAATTTTTTCAAAATACAGTAGTACTTTGCTTCAAAATGTAAATAAACTAAATTTTTACTGTCCTTACAACTATGAATGACTAAAGTATATTGAAAATAGTTCTAAACAAACATTTTGGGTAGTTATTCTCAATATATATTCCCAATATAGTATTTATGATTTACTATATCTACTCTGAGAATACTGATATGAATTTCTATTGGTTTTCCTTTAAAGAAAATATTTTCTACATGGCATTTTATAGCAGTAAAACCCTTTAAGTGTGTGAACTAGATTAATTACTGTTGTAATCCTATATAACTGACCACTGCTCATTCAATAAACAAAATTGTGCAATGTAATTAATCTTAGACACTAATGGACCAAAGAATAATTCCTACTGTTGATAAACAAAATTTGGCTGTTAACGAATAAATGCAGTTTATTTAAATTTTAAGTTTTCCAAACACTAACACTGGCTATGACTTCTTAAAACTTCTGAATGTGAAACTTTAGACAATTATAGATAAGATAAAGAGAGTTAAAACATAGGGACAACACAAAGAGTGCATGCTAATGTCAACTACAGATTTCAGGTGATAATGATGCCACAGTGTAAATTCATTGATTGTAAAAGTGTTGACAATGGCGGAAGATGTGCACATGTGAGGGGGTCAGGCATACAGGCACTCCCACTTTCTGCTCAATTTTGTCATGAACCCAAACTGCTCTAAAACACTAAGTCTATTTAAAAAAATATTTTAAAAGATTTCTATATATGCCTTTAAAGTAACCAAAAAGTGTTACGAATATGTTCAATGGCATAGGAATATAGCTAAAATAATGAAAGAAGAGAGAAATCATGTATTTTAATATTTGAGAATGGAGATTTACAAAAATTAATGTACTCTTTACTTCTCTTATCTAAAGACTGCCTTTTTTTTGCAAAAAGAACACCTTTTAGAGATCTAGATTTACTATCCTGTGTTTCCACCTCAAAATCTCGTGACCTTGAGCAAATCACCCACCTCTGTAGACTCTGGTTCCTCATCTGGGACATACATACCTGTGCCAAGCTCGCAAGAGACAGTCATCAATGGCAGTTATAAATCTTAGTTAAGTACGTGGGACATAATATTAATTCTAGCTATAAAGCATTTCATAATTCTACACACCATAATTTAATAAAAGACTAATGAAGATTCCAAAAAACTGGAATCTCAAAGCAAGTCCTCCTTTGTTGCCCTACATAAAAGATGACTGAGAAATGGACCAAGCCAGCCTAGGAGCACTCAGCTATTATGGAGCACTTACTATCATCTGGGGGGAAAAAATAGGCTGTTAATAGAAAATTCAGAAATGGGAAGTAAAAACTTTACCTTTTCTTCTGCCAAGCCACTTTCCGAAAAGAAAACTGAAAGTGAATACTCATAGCCACATCTTTGCAAGTGATCTGCCACTAGAGAGTTAGAAGCGCCTATTAAGAAGGCACTTCCTTCCACTGAAATGGATGGGGGCTGCATTTCTCCACTCAATACAGGCTGCATCAACTCGCAAACCAGTTGCTTTCTTAGCTGTGTCTAGCTCAAAGACAAAAGAGACAAGACACAACAGGGAAAAATTTTTCAACAGGATTGTTGCACTGGAGGTATAGTACACAAATTTGCCACATGAAATAGAATCCTTCTTTTTATTTCCTAGATCCTTGACCAGAAGTTAGAACTTCTTTGTTGCATATTCTATCTTCTCCTGTGAGACAAGGAGCCCACGGGTTCTGGCTAAAGAAGGCAGCTTTCACCAGGTTCCAAGGGAACTGGTGGTTAGCCAGAACACACGTAGACTAACTTGTCTTCTCTATAAGCCATTTCAGCAACTTTTGCTCAGAAGCAAGTATAGCAGAAAATTCTGGTGCCTCCTCCCTTCTCTATGGATTATTGGAGGATATGAAAATAATACTGGATAAAACTACTGAGTTTTACTGAGCAAAAAGAAATAACATATGCAAGAGACAAATCAATAAACCCAAAGAAGACTTACTAAGATACACTTTCGTATCTAGTGTTTACATCTCAAGACATTTTATAAATAAGGGAATTTAGGTACAAGGTGAGTAATTTTTTCAAGGTTATAACTATTATTATTATTAAGCCTTTAGGTTTTAAGAAAATCTCAAAATTAACTGAACTACTGGATATCTGGAAACATATAATTGGGCTGAACTTAACGGTACATTGCTTATACCCATGAGGTTCAACACTAAATAATATCTAATGTATTTGTATTAGAATAAAAGCAAGAAACAAATACACATACCTTCTAGTCTTCAGCTAGAAAGAACAATAAGATAAGTACCAGATACTCTGAGCAGAACACACATGCTCTGCCTCATCTAATACAGTCCAGTGACAGAAATAATAAAACAAGAAAAGAGGAATTATATCATTCTCTATCCATAAAATTGAGAGATAGTTTAATGAGATTTGTAATATGCTAAAGAAATAACATATTTAGATCGAGCTTAATTGATAAATGTAATTCAGGATCATGCAAACAAGTACAGAAATAAGATAAAATTTAAGAGTGATATAAGCAGGTTGAAAAAAAAAATAAGAGTAGAAAACAATGAATTAACATTATAGATGAATTCCCACCTGAACAAATACAAAAAGCATGCCATCTAGCACTTGAAGAAGAAACTGCAAGACAGGGTGGAGACAGCCAATGAAAAGAGAGAAATCCATTCAGAATTAAACCTTGCAGGGTCCCTAAGTTAAAAATATGTAAATTATTGTAACAGGAGGGGAAGTGGGAGAGAAAAGACTTGCGGATCCTCAGCACATTTCTCTCAGAATATGATAAATTGAGTAGACTCAAAATATTAAACAAATTTGATCAACTTCACTTAATAGATATCTATGACGTTGTATTTAACTATAAATACATATTATTTTCAAAAATCCAACTAGAATATGAGTTAGATCATTAAAAAATTCAATTTTAAAAATACATTTTAAAAATTAAAACTCACCCAGCCCACTGTCACTGAACTGAGAAAATAAAAATTAGTTCGGACTGAGAGAGTAAAAACTCTGCCCTGCCTTTGATCAAACTGGAATTCCAGAAACAACAGCCAGCTACAAACAGCAAACATTTCTCCCAAGAATATACTGCATATATATAGTGAACAAGGCTAGCATAATCCTGATACCAAAGCTGATAGCTCAAAAATGATAAATTACTGTTAATTGTGACTACTGACAGGAAGTGAAACACTATTAAATCTAATCCAGAAACACAGAAAAGTAAAATATGCCACACCCAGGAATATAATGACCACCCTACATTAGAAGATATATTAATGCATTATACACTAGAATTAATTTCAGGTGGGTTAAAATGTTAATTATTAAAACTGAGGCCTTTGTAAAAACTTGTAAATGAATATTCATACTATTAGGGGAGAAAAATTTGCTGTGAATAATCAGCAAAAAAAAAAAAAATTCATAGACCATATAAAAATATAACATCAACATTTTTAGAACCAAATTGAAACTGCACATCAAGATAAAAGTATTGCTACAAAAATGTTTGAAAAAAGATTTATAGTTTAGAAAGTTCTTATATATTAATAAGAAAACACTAACACTCTAAAAAAAAAAAAAAAAATGAGCAAGGAACATTAACTGCCAATCCACAGAAAACTGACAAATGACCAGAAAATATGTGCAACCTCATTAATAATCACAGGAATAAACACTAAAATAAGAGTTTTTTAAAATAGACTGATTTTTTAAAATGTGGTGATAATAATATTAGAAAAAGAAGAGCATTCTCAAACTGTTGGTGGAATATATACTATTACAATCTTTCTAGAACGAGATAACAAGAGCCTTAAAAACAAATGCCTATGCTGTTTGACTTGATTTTCCAGGATAAAGAGTCATACAAGAATATAAGTAATGCCACTTAATCTATCTGAGGCAAAAAATGAGAAAAGGAACTGAAGAATGTGTAGACCTGGGTATAACCTATTCAACATTTTAAGTGTAAAATATATATAATAATGTTTGAACTAATCCAACTCATTGCTGTTAATTTACATATAAATATTTGCTGCCCAAGTTAAATATTCAACAGGGAAATGCTACATAAATAACACACACACCCAAACATGAGCCTGGTGCCACTGAAAATAAGAAATTTGAGAAACTTTTAAAGACACTGGGAGAAAAAATGGCGGCAGAGTGAATGGAAGCTACACAGACCATCTCCCAGGACTAAACTGGATTTACAACGAAAATAAAGACAAATCATCAGGAAGGGGCCATGGAAAGGCAGCTTGGAGGACCACATAACCAGAGACACTGACTCAATCCTGGTAGGCTTGTGAGGATGCGAGAGGGGGCTGGGAGCCCAGGGTCGGCAGCGCCCTGGGCTGGGCCAGCACACTTGGCTAGGACCAGGGGACTCGGCTGGAAGCTGCTGCCTCCGTGGCTGATCCAGGGACCGCAGCTGACTCCTGTGAACTTGGCTGGGTGCTACACCCTGGGCTAGGGTGCAGACTCGGCTGCCCTTAGCTGGAAGTAGCGCCCTCAGGTTAAAAGTCCCAGGCGGCTCCACAATGCACAGTTAGGACGGAGGCTAGATTGGCAGCAGCCAATCACCTTGGGCTCCGGCAGAGGGAGGGCAGATGGAATGGAACTGTGTGAGGACACTCGGGATTTGAAGGGTGCTCAGAGCTTTTGCTGAGTGCAGCCACGCAGAACTGTGGTCATCTTACTCCTCCCCAGGGCCCTGGGGAGAGGCGGCAGCCCCTCCCTCCGAGATTCAACCCCACCTGGTGGCCACTGAAATGCTAATTGAGGCCCATTAACAACTAGCATCTGCCCCACCCTCAGGAAATCCTCTTACTCTGCGCACCTGAGGGAGTTTTTCAGGCAACTCAGAAACCAAGGTTCTTTAGGTGACCTCTACTAATAGCCTCCAGGCAAAAAAAGCTAGAGGATAACTACCATTCCCTAGGATGGCAACTCTAACCAGGAAAGTTACGACTTGACAGTGATGTTTAAAGTGGGTCCTCCCTGCCTCATCCAAACCCAGGAGAGAGAGCCACAAACAGCAGAACACCAAGACCCACAGGGAAAAATTGACAGACTCCAAAGCCCACTGTGATAGCCAAAATGGTGAGAAAAAGAAACAAAAGCCAAATGAAAGAACAAGAGACCTCTACCAAAGATGAGATAAATGAGGTAGAGTTAAGCAAGTTAACAGAACTAGAATTCAGAGCCATGATCTTGAGGAAGCTCAACAGCATGTGTAAGGAAATAGAGATGCTAAAAATAAGCCAATTGGAAATTAAAAACCACCAAGAAGAGATAAAAAATGACATATCAGAAATGAAAAACACATTGGAAGGTCTAAAAAGCAAAGAAGAGGAAGCTGAGGACCGGATCAGTGAATTAGAAGACAGGGAAGAAAAATATCAACCAATCAGAAAACCAAAGAAAAAACAATTAAAAACAGGAAGACAGCTTAAGAGAACTCTGGGACAACTAGAAACGTAATAATTTTCGCATCATAGGAGTCCTCGAAGAAGAAGGAAATGAGCAAGGGTTAGAGAATATATTCAAAGAAATAGTGACAGAAAACTTTCCTAATTTGGTGAAGGAAGAAGGCATTAAAGTTCAAGAAGTACAGGGGCCCAAGCAAGAAGACTCCAAATAGGCCCACACCAAGACACATAGTAATCAAACTGCCAAAAATTAAAGACAAAAAGAGAATCCTAAAAACAGCAAGAGATAAGCAACAGGTTACCTACAAAGGAAATCCCATAAGACTCTCAGCTGACTTCTCACAAGAAACACTACAGGCCAGAACGGAATGGCATGAAGTAACCAAGGTCATGAAAAACAAGGATCTGAATCCAAGATTACTCTATCCAGCAAGGCTATCATTCAAAATACAAGGTCAAATAAAGAGCTTCACGGACAAAAAAAAAGGCTAAGGGTTACATTAGCAACAAACCAACACTGCAAGAAATGTTAAAAGGACTGCTATAATTAACAGGAGAAATAGGAAGAAAAATAGAACCACACTAAACAAAAATGGCAATAAATAACTACATATCTATAATCACCTTAAATGTAAATGGATTGAATGCACCCATAAAAAGACACAGAGTAGCTGATTGGATAAGAAAGCATGACTCATCTATATATTGTTTACAAGAGACCCTCCTCACAACAAAAGACTCACGTGGATTGAAAGTGAAGGGATGGAAAAAAATCTTCCAAGCAAAAGGGAAAAAAAAAATCTGGGGTAGCAATACTCATATCTGACAAAATAGATTTCAAAATGAAGGTCATAACTAGAGACAAAGAAGGCCACTACATCATATTGAAAGGATCTATCCAACAGAAAGATATGCACCCACTATAAGAGCACCAAAATATATTAAAAATCTTCTGGAGGACTTCAAAAGAGAAATTGATAGAAATACACTCGTAGCAGGGGACTTCAACACCCCGCTGACATCACTGGATAAATCCTCTAGACAAAAAATTAGCAAGGAAACAGAGACTCTAAATGAAGGACTAGACAAAATGGATTTAATAGACATCTACAGAGAACTACACCCCAAAACTACAGAATTCACATTCTCCTCAAGTGCACATGGGACATTCTCAAAGATAGACCACATGTTAGGGCACAAACTAAGTCTCTACAAGTTCAAGAAGATTGAAATCATATCAAACATCTTCTCAGATCACAATGGCAAGAAACAAGAAATCAATTGCAAGAACATACAAAGATATTTGAATGCATGGAGGCTAAATAGCATGTTATTAAACAATGAATGGGTCACCAAGGAGATCAAGGAAGAAATCAAAAACTTCCTGGAAACCAATGAAAATGAAGACAAAACAACACAAAATCTATGTGATGCAGCAAAAGCTGTTCTGAGAGGGAAGTTCACAGCACTACAGGCGTAACTCTAAAAACAAGAAAAATCTCTAATAGATTATCTAACCTCACAACTTAAAGAACTAGAGAGCAAACAAAACAAAAATCCCATAGCAAGTAGAAGGAAGGAAATAGTAAAGATCAGAGCAGAAATAAATGACATAGCAACCAAAAAAAAAAACCACAAAAAACCAATTCAAAGGATCAATAAAACAAAGAGCTGGTTTTTCGAAAAGATAAACAAGATTGATGGACCCTTATCTAGACTCACCAAGAAACAAAGAGAGAGAACCCAAATACACAAAATCAGAAATGAAAGAGGAGAGGTAACAACTGACACCACAGAAATACAAAAGATCGTTAACAACTACTATGAGCAATTATATGGCAACAAATTGGACAATTTAAGTGAAATGGACAAATTTCTAGAAACACATAGTCTCCCAAAAGTGGATCAGGAAGAGATAGAAAACTTGAACAGACCAATAACAACAGAAGAAACTGAAGATGCAATCAAGACTCTTCCAGCAAACAAAAGCCCAAGCCTGGATGGCTTCACGGGGGAGTTTTACCGAACATTCAAAGAAGAACTAACACCCATTATCCTCAAACTATTTCAAAAAATTCAAGAAGAAAGAAGACTTCCAAACTCGTTTTATAAAGCCAGCATAATTCTAATTCCACAACCAGAAAAAGACACTACAAAGTAAGAAAACTACAGGCCGATATCCCTGATGAACATAAATGCCAAAATCCTGAACAAAATACTAGCAAATTGGCTCTAGCAATACACCAAAAAAGTTATCCACCATGACCAAGTGGGATTCATTGCAGGGATGCAAGGCTGGTACAATATTTGCAAATCCATAAATGTGATACACCCCATAAATAAAATGAAGAATAAAAACCACATTATCATATCAATAGATGTCAAAATAGCCTTCAACAAAATCCAACATCCATTTCTAATAAAAACGCTCAAAATGTGGGAATAGAGGGATCATATCTCGACATAATAAAGGCCATATATGAAAGACCTACAGCCAACATCATACTCAATGGGCAAAAACTAAAAGCATTTCCCTTAAGAACAGGAACAAGGCAAGGAGGCCCACTTTCACCACACCTATTTAACATAGTACTGGAAGTCTTAGCCACAGCAATCAGACAGGAAGAAAAAATAAAAGGGATCCAAATTGGAAAGGAGAAAGTGAAATTGTCATTGTTTGCAGATGACATGACACTGTACATAGAAGACCCCAAAGACTCCATCAAAAGTTTACTAGACTTAATAAATGAATTTGGCAAAGTAGCAGGATACAAAATTAACGTCAAGAAATCGATGGCATTCTTATACACCAATGATGAACTCACAGAAAGAGAAACTAAGCAAAAAATCCCATTTACCATTGCGGCAAAAAAATTGATACCTAGGAATAAACTTAACCAAAGAAATAAAGGACCTATTCGCAGAAAACTACAGGTCATTGAAAAAAGAAACAGAGGAAGATATAAAAAAGTGGAAGCAAATACCCTGTTCATGGATTGGGAGAATTAACACCATTAAAATGTGCATATTACCCAAAGCGATCTATAGATTTAATGCAATCCCCATCAAAATACCAACGGCATACTTCACAGAATTAGAACAATTACTTCAAAAGTTCATATGGAACCAAAAAAGACCTTGAATAGCCACAGCAATCTTGAAAAGGAAGAACTAAGTTGGAGGGATCACAATACCAGATTTCAGGTTATACTTTAAAGCCACTGTAGTCAAAACAGCCTGTTACTGGCAAAAGAACAGGCATATAGACTAGTGGAACAGAACAGAGAACCCAGAAATGGACCCAAGGCAATATGCTCAATTAATATTTGACAAAGGTGGCAAGAGCAGACAGTGGAGTAAGGACAGCCTCTTTAATAAATGGTGCCGGAAAATTAGACAGCTACATGCAGATAAATGAAACTAGACCATCAACTTACACCCTACACAATAATAAACTCAAAATAGATAAGACACTTAAATGTGACTCATGAATCCATAAAAATCCTACAAGAAACTGTAGGCAAGAAAATTTCAGACATCATACCCAGCAGAATTTTCTCTGATACATCACCTACAGCAATAGAAACAAAGGAAAAAATGAGCACATGGGACTACATCAAACTCAAAAGCTTCTGCACAGCGAAAGATACAATCATCAAAACGGAAAGGCTACCCACTGTATGGGAGAGCATAATTGCCAATGATATATGAGATAAGGGGTTAATTTCCAATACATATAGAGTGCTCATACAACTCCACAAAAGGAAGACAACCCAATTAAAAAATGGGCAGAGGAACTAAATAGACACCTCTCCAAACAGGACATACAAATGGCTAAGAAACATATGAAGAAATGCTCACCATCAATAATCATCGAAGAGATGAAAATTACTACAACAATGAGGTATCACCTCACACCTGTTAGAATGGCCACCATCAACAAGTCATCAAACAACAAGTATGGTGAGGGTGTGGAGAAAATGGGACTCTAATACACTGCAGGTGGGAATGCAGACTGGTGCAGCCAGTCTGGAAACAATATGGTGTTACCTCAAAAAATTAAAAATTTAACTGCCATTTGACCAGTGATCCCACTTCTAAAAATATACCCTAAGAAGCCTGAAACACCAATCAGAAAGGATATATGTACCCCCATGTTCATAGCAGCACTATTTACAATAGCTAAGATCTGGAAACAGCCCAAGTGTCCACCAGTAGACGAATGGATAAAAGAGCTGTGGTACATATACACAGTGGAGTACTATGCAGCTGTAAGAAAGAAAGATCTCTTATCCTTTGAGACTACATGGAGGGACCTGGAAAGTATTATCCTAAGTGAAACAAGCCAAACAGAGAAAGACAAGTATCATATGATGTCACTTTTTTGTGGAATATAATGAATATAACAGTCTGAGGAATGGGGTAGTCCCAGAGAAGTGGGAGTGGGGTACAGACTGACAATCCCCAGAAGAGGGGATGCTGGGGGAGAGATAAACCACAGAACTTATACGCATGTGTGCATGAATAGTGGACTTGGTCAATAAACTGGGGAAAGCAGAGGCAGGGAGGTGGCAGGGGGAATCAGTGGGGAGAAAAGGAGAACCCTCTGTAACAAAAATTAATAAAAAATAAATAAAGACACAGGAATATGCTCACCACATAATATTTAACTACAAATTAAGACACACACATACACACATCCATTATGCCAATGAGTAGTTGTATCAGAGATAACTTTCCTCCTTTATGTGTTTCTGCATTTTTCAGATGAATCTTAAGTATTATTTTTTAAATTAAAAAAAACAATGGAGGGAGAAGAAAAATAAAAACAAGCTCACTTTTCCTTAATTACCCATTTTAAGTGCAAACTATACTTCTGAAATGTAAATAGTAAGAAAACACAGTTGAAATAACCGTATTTATTGCTGTTAATAAGTATTTGCTGCCCAAAGGAAATCTTTATTATTTTCAATATATTAAACACTTTTTAAATGTTTTTATTGATTTTTTTAGAGAAAGAAAATGAGAGAGAGAAACACCGATGTATGAATATTTTAAAAAAAAGAAACTTCTCATTGGTCAAACTCTTCTACGGTAAGCAGTACACTTAATGTTTTCTGAGGTGCCAATGTCCTTCCCTCATTCGTGACTGTTAGAAAACCACCTATTCAGGAACCTATAAACCAGTTTCATAAAACAAGCCTAAGTTGACTACAATGTGTTCCTGCTCCAAAGTGACTGGCTCCCATCCTCCTGTCAGTTCCCTGTGCTGGAGCATTTCTGAGCCCCTTCAACGCTCAAGGACTGGAGACACGGTCCCGGGACCACGAGGCACACAAAGCGTCCCACGTCCTCACCAGTCCGTCCACGGATCCCATTCTTTCCCCCACCGAGCCGCGGAGGCTTTCACGGCGGGCTCCGTGCTCAGGGGACCTGTCCCAGTCAGAGACCAGAGAGAGGCCTGAATCCGATACCTTGAGCGTGTCCAGGACACCCCGGTCCTTAAACGTCTGGTACAGCCTTTTGCGCAGTTCGTCTTGACTCAACACGTCATATTTGGGGGGCATGGTGGGTCGAGGACGCTGGCGGGTTACCGGGCAGGCAGGGGGATGTGAATTTCGGGAAACCGACTAGAGCCTGTCTCGGGAAAGCCCGAAAAGGCCGGGCGGGGACGGGCCCTTTAAGGAAAACCAACCAGCGGCTCCCTCCCCTCCGGGGCCCCCTGCGGGGCCGCGCTTCTACCGGGTGAAGCCTCCGGCGTCCGCCGGCCGCCAAGCCGGCCCCGCCCACCGCGTCGCGGCGGGGACGAGGGGAATCCCTGCGCTGGGAGTCTAACCTGGGCGACCGGGAAGCGGCAGGAACTAGGATACTCAACGCTCGGCCGCCCACTCCGAACTAGGAACTCTGACAGGAAAACGCACTTCCTTCCTGCGGGTTCCTAACGGTGGGCGGGGTCGTGTACTCGGCGCGAGCGCGACTCTCACCGGCAACCGCACTGTAGCGACTTGGAGGGAAGAAGCCGGGAACCTCGAGGGCCTAGGATGCGAAGCACCACGTGAGTCCCCACAGCTGAGAGCCGGTCCCGCCCTCTCCCAGAAGCCCGCCAAACCGAGCCATCCTAGTGTGAAGCGTTAGGACGCCTGACTGAGCGCGCCCCACCCAACCGCCGGAAGCCCCACCCACATATCGCGAGAGCGTCAATTCAGAGTCTCGCGATGCGTCCTAACAAGCTGCGGAGCGAGGGTCTCTGCCTCGGGAACTCACTGGATATTTACGATATTTACGTCGTCTGCGTCTCGGCGCGGGAGGGGTTAGAGCGAGATTTGGGGGAAGGGGCCTCGGTAGGGAGCTGGGGGGCGGGCGTTCCAGGAGATACCCAATCCTTGCGTGACCTGGGTGTAGACCCTGTTTATTTTTTTTTGGGCTGGGGCGCAGGGCCCAACCCGGCTAATCCCTGGCCGGCTGATTCCATCACAGCCCACGCATTGCAACCGGAAAAAGTCCTCAAACTCTGGGGTTTGCTTCTTTTGCCTTTCATTAGGTTACCCAGCTAACCTAGGGTGTCTTAACCCGGCACTGTTGCACTTGGAGCCGGCAGTCTTTGTTGTGGGCGCAGCCTTGTGCACGGGTGGTTATCAGCATCCCTGGCCTCTACCCACCACATGCCAGCAGCTGCTCTTCCCCACCACCCCCACCACCCCACCACCCCACCACCCCCGTTCTGACCATCTTGAATGACTCCAGACATTTCCAGATGCCCTGGGGAGGCAGAACTCAGGTAGCTAAACTTTGAGTACCCGTGCTTCACTATCGCGGTTTTTATCAAATATAGTATAGTAGTATTTGAAAAAAAACAGAGATAGAGTGAAGCTTTGGAGCACAAAGTGGCCAGGGACAACTGCATTCTGAAAACAGTCAGAAAATTAGATAAGAACTAAGATGCACTATAGACTGAGTAAAGAGTTTAGAAAAAAGAACCCTGGCCAATTTGGTAGTGGTTAGAGTATCAGCCTGTGGACCAGATGAAAGGTCTGAGCAGGTGGGAGATACATCCATAACACAAGGCCAATGTAGAGCAAAATGGCTTTATTGCGTACGTACAGGCATACTGAATTGCAAATTTTGAGCTCAGCATCAAAATCTCTTTGTTCTCTGGCTTTTATATGTTGTAACCCAGGAGATCGACCCCACTCAGACTCCATTTTTCAGTTTTGGGGGATGTTTTATTACCTGCGCAGGGACTGCAGCCAACCTACACAGAGGAGAACTGCAGCCCCGAGCTCAGGGGGAGGGTTGCTTATATAGGGCAGGGTCATTCAAGAGTTTAGCAGAGCAAGCAAGCTGCCTGTACAGAAGCCGAGGCAGTTCGTGAGAAGCAGGAGGGAACGGAGGGGGGAAGGAGCTGAGACGAAAGGGAACTGGGTCTGCATACATCTGTCCTGCTATTCATTCCATTATCCAAATTTTAAAAACTAACAAATGCATACATCTGTCCTGCTGTTCATTCCATTATCCAAATTTTAAAAACTAACAAATTCGAGACAGATATCAGCGGTCAGTCAGGTGCAATACACACATGTTGAACAGTTACAGTTCTATGGAGTAAAGGGAGCTTCAGTTTCTCCCTATCAGTTTCTTTACAGAGCATGCAGGACACTCTGGCCTTGGGGCCGTTTCTGTCCTCCCTTTTCTTGAAGGATGTTGCTTTTCAAATTCCCAGTGAAGGTCAAACTCTAGTTAATTTTTATGGGGCTAAAGCCCTCTATAATATTCCCCATTGTTCGTCTTGCTGTCTCTGAGGTGGTTAATTAGGGCAGCTTAAAGACAAGTTGGATTCTAAGGACAGTGAGCTATAACATATAGGCCCAGACTACAGAAACAAACAAAAAAATAACTACAGTACTGGATTCTGTTCCTGCTTAGGGCACGTACCTTGGTCACAGTTTGTTCCTGGCCATGGTTGGGGTTATGTGGTTGGTGACCAGTGATGTATCTCTTTCACATAGATGCCTCCCTCACCTCCATCCTGCTCTATCTGAAGATAAATGCAATGTCCTCAGGTGAGGATTGAAAAAAAAAAGTGGTTGAAAATGGAAACCCTCAGGAACATCTCTGGAAAAACTGTGACTTCGTCTTGGACTTAATGGGTATGATTTGGATGGTGGCTAAAAGAGTAAATACTTGGCACTCACATAGGCACTGCCCTCCCCCAAACCCATCACAGTGGATAATTGATCATAGTGATTTTTTTCCCAGATCTGGCCTTGTTTAGACTCAGATTTCTTAGTAGTCACTACTGGTTTGTTAGAACTGGCACAGGAAAGGAAACCCAGTTTGCCATCCCTAGTCAAAGCCTTCTTCTATTAGACAGCATATCATCTTTATAGATAAGATTGTGCTGTAAACCGCCCTGCCAAAGTGTCTTTTCCCCTCCTCAGTTCCTTCAGTACCTTTTGTCCAGAGCAATCCCTGGCATACACCCCACCCTCCTCCCAATACACACAGTTCAGTTATTGATTCTTTTAAAATACAATGCCCAGAACTGAGTACTTCCCCAGAGGTGAATTATTAGTAAATTGTCTTCTCTTAATGCAGCTTAGAATCACATTAGCTTTTTTGACCACTGTATCAAAGTGCTGCCTCTTTAACTGAGCTTGTAATAAATGAAAATTTCCCAGTTCTTGAAGATGAACTGCTATTAAGCTAGGTTTTCAAACCCAATTGTACAGTTCATTTTTTAAGTACAAGTACAACACTTTATTTTGCATCCTATTAAATTATATATGGTTAATTTCACACTTAATTCTCTTAGCCATGGGCATATTTTTTTAATTTTGAATGTTGCCTTCTGATAAATTTGTTGCCTTGGCATGTTATCTTTGTATGTGATAAATTTGCTTCACTTCACAGTTACTGATTCAAATGTTGAGCTGGACTAAGTTAAGGTCACAGTCTAAGGCTCCCCAGAGACCCTAGGCTGTGATGGTAAACACTTTAATATTGAAATCAGCTATGAGATGCCTCCCTTATTCAACATAAAATGAGTGCTTCCTTGGTCCTGGCACTGTTGTAACCCTGGAGATACCACAAACTGTTATCATCCAAGCCAAAAGTCTTCAGTTGTTTTTAGATAGATACCAAATTACTTCCCAAAAGGACTTACTATTTCCTGTATTTCCCTTCCAAAACAGAAAATTTAAGTTTGACATGATTGTTCTCACTATAACCAGGAGTACATGAATGAAGAATAACCTACTCTATTTTTGTCTAGGAGTTCACTTTAAATGACTTAATATGTGATAAAAGTTTCTAGTATGGTGTCTGAAAAAAGAAAGCCATTTACTATATATTTCTGTTGGTGTTTTAATATATTTGAAAGTACCCAATTATAGACTAGGAAATAAGCCTTTTTGTTTCTGAAAATAGAACTAAGACTGATGATATGGCTATTTTCTGTTTCTGTGACGTCTCAAATGTCACTGATCAGTAGATATATAATCACATTTGTTAATCCAAGATAAGTAGTTGTATTTATTGAAGACTTGTATTTATTGAAATGTCCAGATTTTTTAAAATATATCCATCTTGCAATTCATAGCCTGCCTGACCTTGCTTCTTTCACATTTGATGTTTGAAAATCATTCTCTGAGAAAACTGAAGTTCAGCCAGTCTGTGTCCTCTATTATATGTACACCAGGTGCTTGAAGCAGTTGACCTTTCCCACTTTCTTTTTCCAGATTTTAGCCTAAAAAAACTTTGTTTCTCTTAACATATTCCATATATTTCAGCTCATTTTGGGTGTTTGCCCTTTTAATGCTAGCCTCCGGAGTTTCTGGTCCCAGGCCCCATTTTTCTGTTCCTTACTACTTAGTGTCCTAATTCTTATGTTATGTACGTGTCCTTTTTCAGTTCAAGGTAGTCCAGAGCTCCTTGTAGCACCACCTTGATTTATTTAGTTTCTCTCCCAAAAGCAGCTCAAGTTACCTTAGCTACCAGAGTGTGGAGGGCAGCTGAGCTAAAGTCTTTTGTTGGTCCTGTGGCAATGGCAAGGCCCACCCAGGAACATTCTGTGCCACAGGTAAGAATGTGTTGACAGCCTGGACCTTGAGCTCAGACACCAGTGGAAACATCTCTTGCCTAGAGACAATGAAGCTTTTGAACTTCTTCTCCCTTTATCATGATATATAATAAACATGGTGAAATAGCTCTGGGTCACTGTTCCTCCATTTGAGAGCAGTGTCCCACCTGGTCCCAGCTTTTATCTGTATAATGTCTCTGTGTCTCTCTTTTTTTTTTTTTAAATCCTCACCTGAGGACATTTCTGCATTCATCTTCAGATGGAGCAGGAGGGAGAGAGGGAGGAAGAGAGAGAGAAACTTCAATGTGAAAGAGACACATGGAGTGGTTGCCACCTACACGACCCCAGCCAGGGCTGGGAACAAACTGCAACCGAGGTATGTGCCCTTAGCAGGAACCAAATCTGGGACTTTCTGGTCTGCAGGCCGACACTAATCACTGAGCGAACCCGGCCAGGGCTCTCTGTGTCTTTCTTAATCCCCCATCGCCCCTCCTCAGTTCTGGTTTGACTGGCTACGCAGGTCGCAGCACCAGAGACAGCTGCTGTTTTCACTACAGGTCAGTCGTGACTGCCCTACCTCAGGCAACAAGCCCTGTCCCTTGGAATGGAAGATTTCTTTATGTGTGTACTTTATCACTTAAGCAGCTTCTCACAAAGTGCTGTTAATCACTTGACTTCAGCCACCAGGCCTCTGAGAACCTCCCACCTCCACAGGGCCTCATTTGAGCTGGTTAATCCCATCATGCCTCATTTCTGCATTCCCTTTTCTATAGCTCAGTGTCATCTCACACTATCTAAATTACAGCCCCCTCCTCACAGTTCCACTCTACAAAAATTGAGCCTTTATTATATACTGGGCTTGGGGGTAGGTACTCAGGCTGTAAAAAACCACAGCCCTTGTTCTTGTCAGTGCTGTCATCCCCATATTGCTCTAAGTAGTTTCATCTTGATGCACCATTGACTGCCCTGCTCCAACTTTTCACTTGGTGCTTTGAAACCCATGTGCCATGGTAAATGAACTCCCTTTATTTCCACTCTACAGAATGCACTTTCTACCATTTTGCTGACACTTTCTTAAGTATTTTTTTCTCATACCTGCAAGATTTTCTTTTTCAGATTTGACATTTGTTTCCTACCGCTATTGTAACAAATTTAGTCCCTTAAAACAATACAAGTGCATTGCATTACAGTTCTTAGCATACAAGTCCAACATGGGTCTCACTGGACTTAAATCCATGTATCAGGAGAGTCTTATTCTTTTCTGGAGGTTCTCTGGGAGAATCTGTTTCTATGTCCTTTCCAGCTTCTGGAGGCCCCCCATATTCTGTGACTGGTGGCCACAAGCCAACAATGTTGCATCTTGTGACTATCCTATAGTCACATTTCTCTGTGCCCCCCTTCCACTTTTAAACTGCATAGAGCCCACCTGGATAGTCCAGGATCATCTTTGTATCTTTAGATCAGCTGATGTAAATTAACATTCACATGTTCCCAAGATTAGGATGTGTACATCTTGGTGTGTAAGAGGGGGCTATTCTGGCTACCACCACATTTTCAAAACTAACATGTTCATTTCATCTCCCTTTCTTCCCTTATTTCTTTTCTTCATTAATAGCATCACATCCTGATATTCTGCTTGATCACTTCAGTTAGACATTTGGAAACATCCTCAGTTCCCCCAGATCCACCATTTAATTCATTGCCAACTTCTGTGTAGCTCCCTCCTCCATACCTCAAAACTTAGTCTTTCTTGGGGATGCTTGAAGGGCCCCTATTTCAGGTAATGGGAAAGTTAGGCAGACATATACAACTCACACAAACAGCATTTGCTATATTTGTAATATTTGCATTATATATTGGAATTTAAGTAATACTTCATGGGTGGAGGGAAAATGGAGATCCCAGAACTTAAAGAAAAAATCAGGTCATTGTTATAGAACTTCATTGTCCAGTCCACTAGCCATGAGCCACGTGACTATTTAAATTTTAATAAATTAAAATTAAATAAAATTTCAAATTCAGTTCTGCAGACAAATATGCCACATTTCAAATGCTCATTAGCCTCCAGTGGCTAATCAGACAGGACAGTGCAGGTAGAGAACATTTCCATTCTTGCAGAAAGTTCTGTATGTAGGAAGGCAGAGTGTTCTAGAGAGTGTCTCCCCTTTGCTCACTTCCTAGATATAGTAAGCCCTCAAACCCTTCCTGAGACAATGTGGTTGTATGGTTTCCTTCCACTTCACCTTTCAATTTATTCCTTGTTAGAATTGATGAGTTACTGCCCTTCAGTAGTTTATGAAATCAAATTCTTGGCAGCTCAAGTTCTGCCCAGCTGTGTGGTTTGTGAGACAACCTTTATACAGTATTTTCTTCAGTGTCCATTCTGTCTATCCTCACTCTGTACTAAGCACTATGTTTCCTAGGTTCAGTTCCTGCTAAGGACATGTAACTTGGTGAAGTTTGTCCCTGGCCCCTGTTGGGGTCATGTGGGTGGCAGCCACATGATGTGTCTCTCATATCGATGTTTCTCTCTTTCTCTTTCTCCCTCTCATTCCTGCTCTGTCTAAAGATAAATGTAAAAATGCCCTCAGGTGAGGACTGAAAAAAAAAGTGCCACCCAGCCAGTGTGGCTCAATGGTTGAGCATCAACACATGCACCAAGAGGTTGACGGTTTGATTCTCGGTTAGGACACATGCCCAGGTTGTGAGCACAATCCCCAGTGAGGGAAATGCAGAAGGTGGCCAATCAGTGTTCTCTCTCATCAGTGTTTCTCTCCCTCTCCCATTTTCTCTCTCTAAAAAGTAATAAAGAAAAAAAAATGTTTTTTAAAGATAAAATAGCAATAAATTAGTGCTTATCAATGACAAATTTAGCCATGGCCAGGGGGCTTAGTTGGTTGGAGTATTTTCTCATATACAGAAAGTTGCAAGTTTGATTCCCAGTCAGAACACTAAGCTAGAGTGCTAGTTAAATCTTTGGTCAAGGTGCATACAGGAGACAACCAGTTGATTTTTCTCTCTTATAGTGATGTTTCTCTCTCCCCTAACACTCTCTCAAAAACAATAAAAGCACATCTTTTGTTGAGCATTAAAAATAATATAATAGCCCTGGCCAGTTTAGCTCAGTGGTTAGAGCATCAGCCTGCGGTCTTGAGATACCTAGGTTCAATTCCTACTAAGGGCGTGTGCCTCAGTTGCAGTTTGTCCCCACCCCTTGTTGGGTTGTGCAGGTGGCAGCCACTCAATGTGTCCCTTTCACATCAATGTTTCTCTCTCTTCCTCCCACTCTATCTGAACAAGAGAATGGGAAAATGTCCTTAGGTGAGGAAAAATAAAAAAATAATAATTTAATAACATTAAATGTAAATAAATCAAATGCTCCAATCAAAAGACATAAGATAGCCAAATAAATAAGAGACTATATTCTATATATATGTTGTTTAGAAAAGACAAACCTCAAAACAAAACATGCATACTAAAAGTGAAGGGATGGAAAAATTTTATGCAAATTGATACAAAAATGCTAGAGTAGCTATACTTATATTAGGGAAAAAACCAGACTTCTAAACAAAAGCCAAAACAAGAAACAAAAGCAGTTGCAACATAATACTAAAGGAATTGATCCAACAATAAGAAAGAACTGTTGTAAACATATATGCACCAAAAATAGGAACAACTCACTATATAAAGAAAACACTGGCAGACATTAAGAGATAAATGGATAGAAATACATTCATATTATGGCATTTAACACCTCACTGATATAAAAAAAATAGCTCTTCCAGACAAAAAAATTAAAAAGACAACAGCAATCTTAAAGGGCACATGGATTTAATTGACATTTACAGAACATTTCATTCCAAAGCAGCAGAATATACATTATTCTCTACTACACATGAAAATTTCAAAGATAGGCAACATGTTAGAATACAAAATAAGATAATAAGTTAAAAAATATTGAAATTATATGAAGCATCTTCTCTGACCATAGTGTTATAAAACTATGAATCAATTACCATAAATAACTGAAAAGCATTAGAAAATACAGAGGCTAAATATATTATTAGCCATGGCTAGTTTGGCTTGGCAGTTAGAGCATCAGCCTGTGGACTAATGAGTCTTGGGTTCGACTTCAGCCAAGGGCACATACCTTGGTTGCAGTTTGTCACCAGCCCTGGTTGGAGCCTTTCAAGAGGCAGCCAGTCAATGTGTCCCTCTCATGTTGATGTTTCTTCCTCCCTCCTACTCTATCTGAAGGTAAATAGAAAAATATCCTCAAGCGAGGATTAAAAAAATAATACTGTTATTTAAAAATGAATTAGTTAATGACATCAAGAAGGCAATCAAAAATGAATGTACAGCCCTGGCTGGTTTGGCTCAGCAGTTGGAGCATTGGTCTGCAGACCAGAGAGTCCCAGGTTTGGTTCTCGCTAGGGGCTGGTACCAAAAAAAAGGTACAAATTTGGCTAAGTTCATTGAGCGGTGTCCCATGGACTAAGTGGTCTTGGTATAGTTTCCGGTCAGGGCACATGCCCAGGTTGAGGGCTCAATCCCCAGAGTGGGGTGTGCAGGAGGCAGCCAATTGATGTTTCTCTCTCATATTGATGTTTCTATCTCTCTTTTTTTTTATCTCTAAGAAGTCAATAAAAATATTTTTTTAAAGAAGGAATGTACAGCCACTCAAAATATATGGGATACAGCAAAAGCAGGTTTTTTTTAAATTTATTAATTTTGTTACAGATGTTTCTCCCCACCCCTCACTGATACCCTCCTCCCCCTCCCTCCTTGCCCTGTCCCAGCTTTGTTGTCCATGTCCATTGTTCATGCAGCAAAAGCAGTTTTAAGAGAAAACTTCCTAGCATTACAGCTTTACCTCAAAAATAAAAATAAAATAAAATCACAAATAAAAATATCTAATACTACATAAAAAAAATAAAAAACAAAGCCCAGGGTAAGTAGAAAAATGGAAATAACAGAGATTGGAGCAAAATAAATGACAGAGATAAAAAGAATATAATGCAAAAGATCTGTTGTGGGGTGAGAGAACCAAGAGACCACCAGAGCCAAATTAAAGCCAAATAGAGAGCAAAGTCAGCTGGTGACTGATCTTCAGTCCTCGGAGATCAGCCTTGACTTTCAGCTGATTTTCTATTTTATAGGGAGTTTGTTACAGACTTCTGTAGCTGGCATTTCTTGTTGGCCTTGGGGAAGAACAAGGAAGCAAGTACAGAAGCAGAGGCAGTTAGTGATAACTGGGAGAGAACAAAGATGGGAGGGAGCTGAGGCAAAAAGGAAATGGGTCAGCACATCGCTATTCAGTTTTTTTTGTTTTTGTTTTTGTTTTTTTTTTTATTTTATTTTTATTTTTTATGTTCTAGAACTAACAAATTCATTTAGAGGACAAATTAATTTAGAGGAGTACCAGGCCAGCTGGTACTTCCTCAGTTTGCCTCTGAAAGCTTCATAGTTGGCCTTTGGTTTATTTAATCAGGACGAGGTGATAGGAGCAGGGCAGTATAGATCAATTAAACCAGAAGATGATTATTTGAAAAGAGAACAAGATTGACCAGACTTTGACCCTATTCATCAAGAAAAAAGAGAGGACCAAACAAATAAAGTCAGAATGAAAGAGGAAATGTAATAATTTAACATCACAAAAATAAAAGCAATAGTAAAAAAAAATTATGTACTTTAAATTGAAAAATACTGGGCAAAATAAACAAATTCCTACAAACATACAATTTTCTAAAAGGAAAATAAAATTACACCTAATGAAATTTAAGCAGTGGTAAAACTACTCCCCACAAATATAATCACTAGACCCAATGGATTCACAGATGAATTATGTCAAACATTCATAGTAAAAATGACACTTTTCTTAAACTACTCCAAATAATTCAAGAGGAAGACTTTCAGGCTTTTAGGAATCCACCATGATCCTAATTTAAAAGCCAGATAATGACACTGCAACAACAAAATTATAGGCTAATATCCCTGATGAATATAGGTGGTAAAATCCTTAACAAAATATTAGCAAACCTAATTAAGCACTACATTTAAAAAAAATGCATATGCAGTTTATTCTGAGGATCAAGGTTTGTACAATATTTGCAAGTCAATAGATATGACATATAACAAACAAAATAAAAAATATCATATTCATAGATACAGAAAAAGCATTTATTTAAAGTCAGCACCTATTTATGATTTTTTAATAAGTACTCTCAGCAAAGTGGGAATAGAGGGATCGTACCCCAACATGATAAAAGCCATATATGAAAAACCTACAACCAACATCATGCTCAGTTGACAAAAACTACAAGTGTTTCCCTTAAGACAAAACCATTTTCATTATTTTTATTCAACATAGTACACTCAGCCTCTGCAATCAGGAAGAAGAAATACAAGGCATCTAGACTTGAAGGAAAGAGTAAATTTGAAATTATTTGCAGATGGTATGACTGAATATAGAGAATGCTAAAGATTCCACCAAGAAAAATACTAAAACTAATAATTTTTAAAGTAGCAAAATGTAAATATCCAGGAATCAGTTTAATTTTTTACACTAATGTAGTATGAGAGTGTGAAACTAAGAAATTAATCTCATTCACAAATGCAACAACAATAAAAATATATAAAAGGAATAAATGTAACCAAGAATGTAAAAGACCTATACTCAGAAAATTATAATAGGTTAGAAAAATAACATCATTAAAATGTCCATACTACCTATAGCAGTCTATAGATTCAAAACAATTATTATCAAGATGTTCTAGACCTAGAACAAATATTCCAAAAATTTATGTGAAACAACAAAATATTCCAAATAGCCTCATCAATCCTGAGACATAAAAACATAGTTGAAGAAATCATGTACCTGTATCAAATTACACTACAGTAATTAAAACATCATGATACTTGCCCAAGAACAACTTGATCAATGTAACAGAATAAAGAGCCCAGAAAAAAGCCCATGCTTTTATGGTCAATTATTATTTGAAAAAAGAGGCAAGAGCGTATAACAAGGTAAAGATATTCTATTCAATTAATGTTGTTGGGAATACTGGACAAATATGTGTGCAAAACAAACAAACAAAAAAGACCCTCTCTTTACATCATAGAAAGACACCATCAACAAAATGAAAATGAAAGTAAAAAAATGGAAGAATATATTTGCCAATGATATATCTGCAAAATTTATAAAGAATTTGTAAAAGTCAACAACAAGAAGATAAAATACCCAATTTAAAAATGGGCAATAGGGCTCTCATGGGAGAGCAGATAGAAACTCAAAAGTTTCCTTCAGCAGATCCCACTGGACAGCATATGAGGATCTTTTCCTAGCCAACACCTGACAAATATTCTGGGAAACTAATAGGGGACTAGCACTGGGAAGGGGGAACACACTCACCATTTTCCCTAAAATCTAAATGACACATCTCTCTCCTAGGAGACCCAGAAGTCTTATACTTCCAATTCTACCTAAAGCACTTTTAGAAATTAACTTTTCAGTGATTAAGACTGACAGCTGACCAGCAGGGAAGGTGAGTGGAAGTGGAGCCCAGAAAACCTGGGGAAGTTTGCTAACTCATCCCTGGGGCCCATGCTGCCAAGAAACCAACATGAGAGTATAGTCTAGCTCCTTCTGCATGCAGCTATCTCCTGTGGAGACAGACACAAACTGTGGATTACTTGAACCTTCTTGAAAGCCAAAAAAGGTCAGTTTCTGACAGTGGCTAGCACAAAAGTACCTGCTAGGATACCTGCAAGCAACAGTTGACAGAACAGTCAGCCTCAGTAATCAGAGAAGCAGGATCCAAAGCAATTGCTAAGGGGCACTCAACTCTGCTGGCATGAACACCACTTCACTTTTTTATTTTGCATTATTTTCTTTATTGATTTGTTATTTTAGTCTCTTTTTTTCCTATCACATTTCATATTTTCTCTTTGCTTCTTTTCATTTTTCTCCTGCTTTATATTTTTTCTTTTCTTATTTTATGGCTTTATACTTATTCCTCTTTTCTTCCTTTTATAAATTTTTCTTTTCTTTTTATACCATTTTGCTTCCCCTATACTTGATTCTTATTTTTTCTTGGGTTTCTGCCCTTTCTTATTCCTTTTTCTTCCCCATTTTTTCTTCCTGTATTTCTTTTCTTATACTATTCTTGTTCTCTATTATTTTTACAAAATCTCTCTTCTTTTGCTATTGTTTTAGAGTTCTTTGTGTGTTTTTGTTTTGTTTTATTTTATTTTGTTTTGTTCTATCAGCACCTTCACAATAGCTCACATGATGTAATCAAGGGTGAGTTCACAGTCAGTCATCCTGAAAAGATCCCACCCATGAATGAAACAATAACAATTAAGATTCAATTACAACAGGAGAGCTTCAATAATCCACACAAGGGGCATTTCTAAACACCCAGCTTAGGATATCAAATAGACTGAGCCACTGGGTTTTGGAGAACACTTACCACATAAGGCTACCCCATGAACACAGGAAGGCATAGTAGTTTGATCTTATACATAGAAACAAATACAAAGGGACAGTAAAAATGTGAAAAAAAGAACCCCCAAATAAGAAAAAGGAGGAATCGCCAGAAAAGGATTTAAGTAAATAAAGTCAAGCAAATTATCACATACCTAGTTTCAAGTAATGATTATAAGGATGCTCAGATAAGCTACTGAGAGTTACAAGGCATTTAGCCAGAAGTAAAACAGCAGGAAACAAGAAATAGAAACCACAGATAAGAATCAGGCTAACAGATAAGAAATTCAGAATAACATCTGACCTCAAGAATACACTGGAAGGAATCAAAAATTGATTGCATTTTGTGGTTTGGTCTCCAGCCTTGATTGGGGTCATGAAGAAGGTGGTTGAGCAATGTGTCTTTCTTAAGATGACATTTTTCTACCATTCTTAAGATAAATGGAAAAAGTATCCTTGGGTCAGGATTGTTTTAAAAAGTAGATTGCGGAGGCTGAGACTAAGGGTCTGAGAACCAAGCTTGGAGAACCTCTGGGCAGAGGAGACCCACTGCTGCTTCTTTCACAATTATTACCTGACGACCTTTAAGCCAGGCTCATACTTGAGACATTCCAAAATGGTGGCAGACTGAATGGAAGCTACACAGACCATCTTCAAGGACCAAACTAGAATTAGAACTAAAATAAAGACAAATTATCATAGAAACAAACAAGAAACAGAAAAGCAGCTGGAGAGGAGCCATGGTCAGAAAGAACACAAAATTGAGGCTGGTAGTAACTATGGAGGTGCAAGATGGCAGGCTGGAGCCTATAGACAGCAGCTGTTTTAGCTATGAGCAGCTTCCTTGAGGTTAAAATCCCGAGCCTGCTCCACAGTGCAGAGGGCCAGAACAGAGTACTGAATTAGCTGCAATCACTTACCTTGGGTTCTCGCAGAGGGAGGGCAGACTGAACTAAAACTGTGTGGACAGACTCAGGACCTTGGGGAGCTGGGACAGCAGTTGAACTTTTTTGCTGAATTATTCCCTCACAGGACAATAACCATCTTTCTCAAAGAGCCCCATCCTAGAGCCCCAGGGAGAAGCAAGAGGCCCTCTCTTAAAAATTTAACACCACCCAGGAAAATGCAAATTGAGGCTTAATAACAGCCAGCAAGCATCTGCCCCACCCTCTGGAAATCATCTTATTCTGAACACATTAGGCATTTTTTTTTTTTTCATTCAGTTGAGGGCTAGAACCCAAGGCTCATCAAGTAACTGAGACTAATAACTTCCAGGCAAAAGGCTAGAGGATAATAGAAATTTATCCAAGGAAGTAAGGCTTGACAGTGGAGTTTAATGTGGCTTCTCCCACACTCATCTAAACCCAGTAGAAGGATCCACAGCCCAGCAGAACACCAACACCCACAAGGAAAATAGGGCAATCCCCCAAAACCACTGAGACAACCAGAATAGTGAAACAAAGAAACAATGAGTGAAAGAAAAAGATAATTTGACAAAAGATGAAATAAATGAAAGGGAATTGAGCAAGATGTCAAAGGGAAAGTTCAGAGTAATAATCATGGGGAAGCTCAACAGCATGAGTAAAGATATAGAAGCATTAAAAACCAACCAATTGGAAATGAAGAAAGACACAGCTGAAGTAAAGAACACATTGGAAGGAATAACCAGCAAAGAAGAGGAGGCCAAGGATGGTACTAGTGAATTAGAAGACAGGGTAAAAAAAAAAAAAAAATAGCTCAATTAGAGAAACATACAAAAAAAGAAACAAAAAGGACACCTTAAGAGAACTGTGAGACAATATGAAACATAACAATGTCTGCATTATAGGAGTTCCAGAAGAAGAAGAAAATGAATAAAGGTTAGAGAATATATTTGAAGAAATAGTGACACAGAATTTTTCTAACTTGGTTAAGTAAGAAGAACTCAAACAGGCCCACGCCAAGACACATAATTAAAGTGCCAAAAATTAAAGACCAAAGAAAGAATTCTAAAGGCAGCAAGAGAAAAGCAACAGGTTACCTACAAAGGAACTCCCATAAGGCTACGAGCTGACTTCTCATTAGAAACACTGAAGGCCAGAAGGGAATGTTATGATATAATCAAGAATGGGAAAAAAAGAATCTGAATCCAAGACTACTCTATCCAGCAAGGCTATCATTCAAAATGGAGGGTCAAATAAAGAGCTTTCCAGACAAAAAGGCTAAGGGAATATATTAGCACTGAATCAGCACTACAAGAAATATTTTTTAAAAACTGCAGTAATTAGTAGTAGAAATAGGAAGAAAAATAAAAAAAAAATGGCAATAAGTAATTACATATCAATAATGAACATAATTGTAATTTGATTAATGTAAAATGCGAATGTTATGATCAAAAGATATACGATAGCTAATTGGATAAAAAACATGGCTCATATTTTTGGTGTTTACAAGTCAGAACAAAAGATGCACATATGTTGAAAATGAAGGGATGAAAAAAAATCTTTCAAGCAAATGGAAAGGAAAAATGAGCTGGGTTAGCAATACTCGCTTGGCCGGTTTGGCTCAGCGGTTGGAGCGTCGGCCTGCGGTCCTGAGAGACCCGGGTTCGGTTCCCGCTAAGGGCGCGTACCTCAGTTGCAGTTTGTTCCCAGCACTGGTCGGTTGTGCGGGTGGCAGCCACTCAATGTGTCCCTTTCACATCGATGTTTCTCTCTCTCTCTCTCCCTCCCACTCTACCTGAACAAAAAACAAAACAAAACAAACAAACAAAAATACTTGTATCTGATAAAATAGACTTAAAATAAAGGCTATAACTAGAAACAAAGAAGGCCACTACATAATATTGAAAGGATCTATCCAACAGGAAGGTATAACCTTGATAAACATATAGGCACCCAACATAGGGACACCAAAATATATTTTAAAATACTCTGGAGAACATCAAAGGAGAAATCAACAGTAATGCAGTTATAGCTGGGGACTTCAACACCCCACTGACATCACTGCTTAGATCCTCTGGCCAAAAATTAAAAAGGAAACATAGACACTAAATTATTTGCTAGATTAAAATTATTTAAAGATATCTACGGAGAATTATACCCCAAAACTGCAGAATTCACATTCTTCTCAAGTGTACATGGGACATCCTCAAAGATAGACTACATGACAGGACACAAACTAAGTCTCTACAAGTTCAAGAAGACTGGAATCATATCAAGCATTTTCTCAGATTACAAAGGCACAAAGCTAGAATTCAATGGCAACAAATACACACACAAAAATGTAATCATATGGAGACTAAATAACGTGTTATTAAACAGTAAATGTTCCCAAGGAGATCAAGGAAGAAAATAAAAATATTCTGGAAACCAATGAAAATGAACACACAACACAAAGTCTATGGGACGCAGTGACAGCAGTCCCAGTGGGAAATTTATACCACTACAGGTCTACCTCAGGAAACAAGAAAAATTTTTAATTGACTAACTACACAACTTAAAGAAGTAGAAAGCAAACAAAAAGAAAGCCCCAGAGCAAGTAGAAGGAAAGAAATAGTGAAGACCAGAGTAGAAATAAATGAAATAGATACAAAAAAAAAAAATTCAAGAGATCAGTGAAACAAAGAGCTTGTTCTTCAAAACGATAAACAAGATTGATGGACCCTTAGCTAGACTCACAAAGAAACAAAGAGCATGGACCCAAATATAAAAAATCAGAAATGAAAGAGAAGTAACAATGGACACCACAGAAATACAAAGGACTGTTAACATATAGTACAAACAATCATATCCCAAACAATTGGACAATTGAGGTAAAATGGACAAATTTCTAGAAAGACATAGTCTCCCAAAAGTGAACTGGGAAGAGATAGAAAACTTGAACACAAAACAGTAAACTAAAGAATCTCCCAGCAAACAAAAGCCCAGGCCCAGACAGCTTCACAGGGGAGGTTTACCAAACACTCAAAGAGAAACTTACACTGAAACTATTTCAAAATATTTTAGTAGAAGGAAGACTTCCAAACTCTTTTTATGAATCCAGCATAATTCTAAATCAATCCAAAAGCAGATAAAGAAACTATAAGAAAACAAAACAAAACAAAACAAAACAAAAAAACAACAAACTATAGTCTAATGTCCCTGATGAACATAGATTCCAAAGTTCTGAACAAAATATTAGCAAATCAGATCCAGCAATTTATTTATTTTTATATCCACACATGAGGACATTTTTCCATTTATCCTCAGATAGATATGATAGAATGAGGAAGGAAAAGAGAGAGAGGAAACATTGGTGTGAGAGAGACACATTGACTGTTTGCCACCTGCATGACCTCAACCTGGCCAAGGAACCAAAGTACCTGCCCTTAGCAGAAACCAAACCCAGGTTTCTCTGGTCCACAGGCCAATGCTCGAACAGCTGAGCAAAACCAGCCAGGGCAGATCCAGGAATATACTAAAAAAATCACTCATGCCCTGGCCAGTTTGTCTCAGCAGTTAGAGAGTTGGCTGTGGTCCAGAGAGACCTGGGTTTAGTTCCCGCTAAGGGCACTTGTCTCAGCTGCAGTTTGTCCCTGGCCCTGGTTGGTCGTGCGTGTGGCAGCCACTCGATGTGTCCCTTTCACGTCGATGTTTCTCTCTCTTTCTCTCTCCCTCTCCCTCCCTTGCACTTACTCTTTGAATCCAATCAGAAACCATTCTACCTACAGGGGCTCAATTACGTGTATTTTAACATGTATATGAGCTAACACCTTGGAGTTCTGAAAAAATAATTTCATTAAGTAAACAATATTACTGTAGCCTATTACATATATAGAAGATATTCTATCTTTCCAAAATATAAACCTGAAAAATTATTCCATGGTTCCCAAGAACATTTCCCACTTTCTTTAGATCCATTTGAGGTGTGGTAATCAGATTTTATCCAAATGCAATCATCTGAAGAATAAAAATTTGTGTTACTTATAATTTGTTATAAATTAACTTAAAACTAAGTGTTATTCTAAGACAGCAATGGATTTGATGGTAGGTAAGTTATTATAAGATACAAATTAATTTTCAATTGGGAAATTTCTTCTGAGTTGCTTAGTGACTGAGGTATTAATTTTACTGAAAAAGTAATACAATCCATAAGTAGCATTTGACCTATTCTACAGTATTTTTATTGTGCCTATTTCCCCAGTCCTTCAGATTAATGGGATATACAAATGGTACAATTAAAACCCAACTAGGCAAATTCTCACAAGCTTCTAATCTCCCTTGGCCAAAAGCTCTTCCTAAAATACTCCTCAATCTGAAACCAAATTTTTTGGGTAAATATAGCCATTCCTCATTAAATACTGAGCGGTAACTTTATGCATCTGGATGACCAGACAAATGAACCTTACTAAAAAGAGAGATTCTGGAAGATGGCAGTGGGCAAGACCAGAGGGATGGTGAGTGTGTGAGACAGTGTGAGTAGATGTGAAGGTGGAGGACTAAACCCCAGCAGTGCAGAGAGACAGAGCAGAAAATTCCTGTGTTGTGAACAAGAGCAGCTGGCTGCTGCAGTAAGCAGCCCTTCAAGGTGCTTCTACCTGCGCCATGGGGAGTTCCCACCATTTTGGAAGATCTTGGGTCTTCCCTGGAAGGAGGCAGTGGAAGCAGCTAGGGCCCAGCAACCTGAGACCAACAGCACACCTGGAACTATTGGACCAATGGACACTCTGTCATCACAGACCTGTGCACGGTAGTGGAGCTCCCAAGGTGCCAGTCATGAAGCTGCAGACAGCTAAGAGCTCAGCACCATCCCCCATAGTGGCAGCCCTATCAGAGAACAGAATCGAGATATATCCCCAGCAACAGAGGCTGGGGAGTAGAAATCCATCCCCAGGCAAAAGAAGCAAAGACCAGAAGATGAGACCCATCCTCAATAACTACAGTAAAAGCTGAGCAGTAGTTGAGCCCCACTGGGCAGCAGCACTCCTCAGACACCAGAGGCAAAACCTGTGGCTCCACAGAGGCCTGTGCGGTCCAGTAGCCCACAAGAATAGTGGAAAGCCGGAGCTGACTTCACAACAGAAACACTACAGGCCAGAAGGGAGTGGCATGAAGTTCAAGGTCATGAAAAACAAGGAACTGAATACAAAACTACTCTATCCAGCAAGGCAATCATACAAAATAGGTCAAATAAAGAGCTTTACAACAACAACAACAACAACAACAACAACAACAAAAGGCTAAGGGAATATAATAACACCAAACCAGTACTGCAAGATATGCTAAAAAACCAAACCAAACCAAACCAAACTGCTGTAATTAGTAGAAGAAATAGAAATAAAAATAGAACCAACCTAAAAAAAAAAAAGGCAATAAATTAGTACATGTCAGTTATCACCTTAAATGTGAATACTTTGAATTCTCCAATAAAAAGACACAGAGTAGCTGACTGGATGAGAATGCATGACTCACATGTATGTTGTTTACAAAAAAACTCACCTCACAACAAAAGAATTATATAGCTTGAAAGTGAAGGGAGGGAAAAAAATCTTTCAAGCAAATGGAAAGCAAAAGCAAAAAAACAAAAAACCCAAAAACAGCTGCCAGAGCAATACTCACACCTAATAAAGTAGATTTCAAAATAAAGGCCATAACTAGAGAAAAAGAAAGCCACTATATAATATTGAAAAGATATATTCAACAGAAAGATATAACCTTGGTAAGCATGTATGCACCCAATATAGGAGCACCAACATATATTACAAAGTTTTTGGAGGACTTTAAAGGAGAAATCAACAGCAATACCATCATAGCAGGAAACTTCAATACCCTGCTAACATCACTGCATAGATATTCTAGACAAAAGAAATGAAAAGGAAACACAGACTCTAAATGAAGTACTAGATTAAAAGTATTTAATAGATATCTATAGAGAATTACACCCCAAAACAACAGAATTTACTTTCTTCTCAAGTTCACATGGGACATTCTCAAAGATAGACCACATGTTAGGGCACAAACTAAGTTTCTACAAGTTCAAGAAGATTGAAATCATATCAAGCATCTTCTCAGATCACAGTGGCATGCAACTAGAAATCAATTGCAACAAGAACATGCAAAGACATTTGAACACAAGGAGGATAAATAGCATGTTATTGAACAATAAATGGATTGCCATGGAGATCAAGGAAGAAATTATAAACTTTCTGAAAAACAATGAAAATAAACACACAACACCACAAAATCTCAGATGCAGTGAAAGCAGTTCTGAGAGGGAAGTTCATAGCACTATATGCCTACCGCCAGAAGCAAGAAAAATTTCTAATAGATTATCTAACCTCACAACTTAAAGAACTAGAAAGTAAACAATAAGAAAACCCCAGAATCAGTAGAAGAAGAAAAAAATAATAAAGATCAGAGCAGAAATAAATGACTGGAGACCAATAAACAATTCAAAGATCAATAAAACAAACAGCTGGTTTTTGAAAAGGTAAACAAGATTGATGGACCCTTAGCTAGACTGACCAAGAAACAAAAAGAACCCAAAATCAGAAATGAAAGAGGAGAAATAATAACTGACATAACAGAAATACAAAGGATTGTTAACAAATATTATGAACAAAAATATGGCAACAAATTTGACAATCTAAGCAAAATGGACAAATTTCTAGAAACACATAGTCTCCCAAAAGTGAAGCAGGAAGAGGTAGAAAACTTGAACAGACCGATAACAACAAAAGAAATTGAAGATGTAATCAAGACTCTCCCAGCAAACAAAAGTCCAGGCCCAGACAGCTTCATCGGGAAATTTTACTGAATATTAAAAGAAGAACTAATACCCATTCTCCTCAAACTATTTTAAAAAATTCAAGAAGGAGGAAGATTTACAAATTCATTTTATGAAGCCAGCATAATTCTAATTACAAAACCAGAGACAGATACTACAAAGAAAGATAACTACAGACCAATATCCCTGATGAACATAGATGCCAAAATCCTGAACAAAATACAAGCAACTCAAATCCAGCAATATATCAAAAAAATTATTCAACATGACCAAGTGGGATTCATCCCAGGAATGTAAGTCTGGTAAAATATCTGCAAATCAATAAATGTGATACTCCATATAAATTAAATGAGAGATGAAAATCATGTGATCATATCAATAGATGCTGAAAAAGCATTCAACAAAATCCAACACCCATTTTTGATAAAAATGCTTAGCAATCCGGGAATAGAGGGCTCATGTCTTGACATAATAAAGGCCATATATGAAAGACCTAAAGCCAACATCATACTCAATGGGAAAAAATTAAAATCATTTCTCTTAAGAACAGGAACAAAACAAGGATGCACACTTTCACCACTCTTATTTAACATAGTACTGGAAGTCCTAGCCATAGCAATCAATAGGAAAAAACAAAAAACACAAATCCAAATTGGAAAAGAGGATGTAAAACTGTCATTATTCACTAATGGCATGATACTAAACACAGAAAACCCCAAAGACTCCATCTGAAATTTGCTATACTTAATAAATAAATTAGGAAAAATAGCAAGATACAAAATTAACGTCAAGAAATTGATGACATTTTTATACACGAATGATGAACTCACAGAAAGAGAAACTAAAAAACAATCTCATTTACCAGGACAGCTACATGCAAAAAAATATGAAATTAGACCATCAACTTACACCACACACAAGAATAAATTCAAAATAGATAAAGACTTAAATGTGACTCATGAATCCATAAAAATTCTAGAAGAAATTGTAGGCAACAAATTTTCAGAAATCATAAGCAGCAGAATTTTCACTGATACATCACCTAAGGCAACAGAAACAAAGGAAAAAATGAACACATGGGACTACATCAAACTAAAGCCTTCTGCACAGTAAATGATACAATCATCAAAATGGAAAGGCAACCCACCATATGAGAGAGCATAATTGTCAATGATATATTAGATAAAGAATTATTTTCGAATATATATAGAGAGTACTCATACAACTCAACAAAAGGAAGACAAAGAACCCAATTAAAAAATGTGCAGAGGAGCTGAATAGACACCTCTCCAAATAGGACATAGAAGTGGCCAAGAGACATATGAAGAAATGCTCAACATCTCTAATTGTCAGAGAGATGCAAATTAAATAACAATGAGTTATCACCTCACACCTGTCAGTATAACTGCCATCAACATATCATCAAACAAGTGCTGGTGAGGGTGTGGAAGAAAGGAGACTCTAGTACACTGCTGTTTGGAATGGAGATTGGTGCAACCACTATAAAAACAATGTGGTGTTACCTCAAAATTAAAAATTGAACTGCCATTTGATTCAGTGATCCCACTTGTAGGAATACCCTAAGTATCCTAAAGCACCAATCAGAAAGAATATGTGTATCCCCATGATTATATCAGCACTATTTACAATATCTATGATCTGGAATCAGCCCAAGGGTCTATCAGTATGTGCATAGATAAAAGAGCTGTGTTACATATACACAATGGAGTACTATGCAGCTGTAAGAAAGAAACATTTCTTATCCTTTGAAACGACATGGAGGGGCCTGGAAAGTATTATCCTAAGTGAAACAATCCAAACAGAGAAAGACAAGTATCATATGATCATACTTATTTGTGGAATATAATGAACATAACAGTCTGAGGAATGGGGTAGTCCAAGAGACGTGGGTTTGAGGTACAGTCTGACAATCTCCAGAAGAGGGTTTATTGGGCGAGAGATAAACCACAGAACTTATATGCATGTATGCATGAACAATGGACATGGACAACAAAGCTGGGAATTGGGTGTGGAGGGGTGAATCTTTAGGGGAAAAAGGAGAAACATCTCTAACAAAAACTAATTAATTAATAAAAAATGAAATGATATATTCTGCATTATTATCAAAGGCTTATTAACTGGTTAAAGAAATTGATAAATTAGGAACTGATTCATTTTACTTGTGTTCCCAGAAACAAAGAAATCAAAGATCACAACTTACAACCAGGACATTTTGTGTATTAAATAAAAAAACATAAAAGACTCTTTCTGGCCTTATTTGAAAAGGAGACATCAGGTGCTAACTACAAATGAACAGCAGCTTCTATCTCTGATACTTCCCTCTGCCTACAGTGGAAACCAAAGACTTTTCTCGAATGAGAAGTCAGCCCACATCAGAGATAAACAGCAATTGCAAGATATCAACATTGACAGTATACATACAAATTGATGTTAAACTTTAAAAAATTGTTTGTTTTAGCTGGGAAAAAAACGGCAATAGTGTGAATGAAAGCTAGCTACATAGAACATCTTTCAGGATTAAACTGGAATTGCAACTAGAATAGAGACAAGTCATCAGGAAAAACCAACTAAAGGAGTGGCTGCAGAGTACATTTATAACCAGGGACAGAAAGGAGACCCTAAATTGAGTATCGTAGGATGTGTTGAGGTGAGAAAAGGCTGGCTGGGTATCCATGGATAGCAGACAAAGGCTGTCATAGCTGTGAAAATTTCTAGCTGAGAAGTTGAGGGTTAAAACCCCAAGCTGGATTCACAGCACAAAGTGGTGGCTTTCTAGCACGAGTGACAGAACAAGAAAAGGCTTCCACATGACAGTTGACTGAGAAAATAACCAGCCCAGAAGAGCTGGACATACCAGCACTTCCCTGAAGAGCTAGTGCACTAAATCAGCTACATCTACTTACACTGGGCTCCAGCAGAGGGAGAGGAGACCGTAATGGAACTGTGTGAACAGAGTCAGGGGACCATGGCACAGGGGAGAGAGCCAGGAAGCAGAAAACCTGAAATTTTATGTTGAATCAATTTTTCATAAGACTGTAGCTATCTTAATCAAGGAGCCCTCTCCAAGATCCTTGGGGATAAGCAACAGCCACTCCTTCAGGAATTTACCACCACCCAGCTGGAGAAATGAAAATTGAGGCCTCTAAACAGCTAGAGTCTACCAGCAAGCAAGGAGCAGGGAAAAACTCTCTGAGAAAGATTTGAAATTTGGACCCGTGTTCTCAGTGTAGGGGTTCTGGCTCTGAGGACTGAGCGGTGAAGACTGAGGCCTGACCTCTTCCATATGGCATCAGTAGCCATCTCTGCTTTAGCCTCCGTAGAAGCAAACAGGCCGTTGTTTAGGAACTTAACACCCTATAGCTCTGGGACTAAACTGTGAAGGCAGAGGTGTGACCTCTGCATTGAGCCAATAATTCAAATGCAGAAATCACTTTATTATCAAAGCAACTTTAACCAATCAAAAGCAATTCTTACCCACTAGTAATTCTCTTACACTGTCTACCTGATAGACTTTTCATTCATTTGAGGGCTAAAATCTGAGGCTTATCAGGTAATACAGAGTAATAGCCTACAGGCAAAATCTATAGGATAACTGAATCTTTGCTTGACCTGCCAATCAACACAGGAAGGTAAGACTTGATATTGGTATTTAACGTGGGTCCTCCCACACTCAACTAAACTCAGTAGAGGAGCAGTTCTCAACCTGTGAGTCATGATATCATTGGGAGTCAAACAACCTTTTCAAAGGGGTCACCTTAGACCATCAGATAACATATTTTCAATGGTTTTAGGTACTGAGAAACTGTTCCTCTATTTGTCTCTAGGTGGGTTCACCCACATGCAGATATGCCCACATAAAACATAATTAGCTGTATTAAAAGGTCACAGCACTAGGAAGGCTGAGAACTACTGCAGTAGAGGGAGCCATAGTAAGAGGAATACCAATACCCACAGGGAAAATTTGGTAGACACCAAAACCCACTAAGACAGCCACAATGGTGAAACAAAAAAACAATTTTAAAATGAAAGAACAAGTGAATTCTACAGAAGAAGGGATAGAAGAAATGAAATTAAGCAAATTATCAGAGGTAGAGTTCAGAGTAATAATTACGAGAAAGCTCAACAGCAAGAGTAAAGAACTCAACAGCACGAATGAAACTATAGAAACAATAAAAATCAACTAATTGAAAATGAAAAACCAAAAGTGGAAAGGGAGAATGACTAAGTAGAAATAAAAAACACACTGGAAAGAATAACCAGCAGATTAGAGAAAGTTGAGGGTTGGATCGATAAATTAGAGGACAGGTAGAAAAAAATCATCCAATCAGAGAACCAAAAAGAAAAATAAATTAAAAAACAGAAAGAATATAAGACAACTGTGGGATAACATGAAACATAAAAACTTTTGCATTATAGGAGTCCCAGAAGTTATAAGAAGATTACCAAAGTTTGAAAAACACATTTGAAGAAATAGTGGCAGAAAAATTTATAACTAGGTGAAGGAAATAGGCCTATCAGTTAAAGAAGCACAGACAGCCCAAATAAGAAGAACCCAAAGAGGCCCACACCAAGACACATCATAATTAAATAGCTACAATAAAGATAAAATATAATCCTAAATGCAGCAAGACATAAGCAACAGGTTGCCTACAAGGGAGACCTCATTAGGCTATCAGCTGATTTCTCAACAGAAACACTAGTAGGGAATGGCATGAAGTATTCAAGGTAATGATAAACAAAGATCTGAATCAAAGACTACCCATTCAGCAAGGCTGTCATTCAAAATAGAAGGTAAAATAAAGAGCTTCCTAAGGCCCTCTTTCTCCAAAAAAAAAAAAAAAGGATAAGAAGATATATTAGCACCAAAACAGCACAGAAAGAAATAGTAAAAGGAATGCTGTAATTAGCATAAGAAATAGGGAGAGGAACATAATCATAATAAATTAAAATGGCAATAAATAAGAACATATCTAGAATAAACTTAAATGTAAATGGATTAACTATTCCAATCAAAAGACACACAATAGCTGGACTCACACTGGCTAGAGTATTGACCCATAAACCAATGAGTTATGGGTTTGATTCCAGTCAAGGACATGTACTTCAGTTGTAATTTGTCCCCAACCCTGGTTGGATTTATGTGGGAGGCAGCCGCTTGATATGTACCTTTCATGTCAATGTTTCTCTATCTTTCTTTTTTCCTCTCTCTTTTTTCCACTCTATCTGAAAAAAAGAGTGGAAGAATATCCTCGGGTGAGCATAAATATATATATATATGTGTGTGTGTGTGTGTGTTATGACACCATTCTCACAACAAAATACTCACATAGGTTGAAAGTAAAGGGATGAAAAGTTTTTTTCAAACAAACAGAAAAGAATAAGAAAGCTGGGGTAGCAATGTTTATATCTGTTAAAATAGACTTCAAACTGAAGTTCATAACAAATGACAATGAGGGCCACAATATAATATTGAAAGGATCTATCCAACGGAAGTATATAACCATGGTAAACATATATGCACCCAATATAGAGCACCAAAATACATTAAAAACTTTTTGAGGACTTCAAGGGAAACTCCACAGCAATCCAGTTATAACAGGGACTTCCACAACGTTCTGACATTACTGGATAAGTTTTCTAGACAAATGGTAAAAAGGAAAATAGGAATCTAAATGACGCACTAGATAAAACAGAGTTAATAGATATTTATAGAGAATTACACCCCAAAACTGTAGAATTCACATTCTACTCAAGTGCACATAAGATATTCTCAAAGACAAGCCACATAATAGGGCATAAACTAAGTCTCTACAAGTTTAAGAAGACTGAAATTATATCCTGCATCTTCTCAGATCACCATGGCATAATTACAATCAAAACACACAAAAACATAAAAAACATAGAGGCTAAATAACATGATATTAAACAATAAATGGGTTACCAAGAAGACCAATGAAGAAATAAAAAACTACCCAGAAACCAATGAAAATAAAAACAAGAACACAAAATCAATGGGATATAGTAAAAGCAGACTTGAGAGGTAATTTTATAGCATTACAGGTCTAAATAAAAAAATAACAAAAATTTCTAATTTACTATCTAACCTCACAACTTAAAGAAATAGAAAGTAAACAAAAAGAAAAAGCTAAAGCAAGCAGAAGAAAGTAAATAGTAGTGGTCAGAGCAGGAATATATGACATAGAGGCTATGAATTTTTTCTTTTTTTTTTTTTATCCTCACCGGAGGACATTTTTCCATTTTTTGTTCAAATAGAGTGGGAGGGAGAGAGAGGAACAGAGGGAGAGAGAGAAACATCGATGTGAAAGGAGCACATTGAGTGGCTGCCACCCGCACAACCGACCAGGGCCAGGGACAAACTGCAACCGAGGTACGCGCCCTTAGTGGGAACCGAACCCGGGTCTCTCAGGACCGCAGGCCGACGCTCTAATTGCTGAACCAAACCGGCCAGGGCTAAATTTTTTCTTTTAAGATCAATGAAACAAAGAGCTGTTTCTTTGAAAAGATAAACAATATTGATGAACCCTTAATCAGACTCACTAAGAAGAAAGAGAGAGAACTCAAATAAACAAAATGTGAAACAAAAGAGAAGTAACAATTGACACCACAGAAATATAAAGGATTGTTTAAAAATACTGTGAACAATAATTCATCACAAGTTGGACAATCTAGGCAAAATGGACAAATTTTTGAAATTATACCATCTCCCAATACTGAGGAAGAGACCGAAAACAGGAACAGACAAATAACAAAAAAGAAAATTGAAGATGTAATCAAGAAACTTTAGGCAAACAAAAGTTGCCTCAGACAGCTTCACAGAGGAGTTTTACCAAACATTCAAAGAAAAACTGACACCCATTCTCCTCAAGTTATTCCAAAACAATCAAGGAAATGGAGGACTTACAACTTGTTTTATGAGGCCAGCATAATTTCAATTCCAAAATCAGTTGAAGACACTACAAAGAAGTAAACTACAGGCCAATATCCCTGATCAACATAGATCCAAAGTTCTTAACAAAATACTAGCAAATTGAATCCAGCAATACATTAAAAATATTATTCTCCATGTCTAAGTGGAATTTATTCCAGAGAAATAAGGCTGATATAAAACTCATAAATCAACAAATGTGATATACAACACAAAAAATGAAAGATAAATACCACATGATTATATGTTTAAAAAGCATTTGACAAAATCCAGAATTCATTTCTCATAAAAATGCTCAGCAATGTGGTAATAGAGAGATCATATCACAATATAATACAGGGTATACATTAAAAACTTACAGCCAACATTATACTTAATGGGCAGAAACTAAAAGAATAGGACCAAGATAAAGATGTCCATTTATGCCACTCTTATTTAACACAATACTGTAAGTCTTAGTCACAGCAATTAGACAAAAATAAAAAGGATCCTAATTGGAAAGGATACATTGAAACTGTCATTTTTCACATGATGACATGATATTGTAAATAAAATGGAGGGGCCTGGAAAGTATTATATTAAGCAAAACAAGCCAAGCAGATAAAGAAAAATATCACATGATCTCACTTATTTATGGAATATAATGAACATAACGGTCTGAGGAATAGGATAGACCCAGAGATGGGAAAGTAGGGTACAGACTGATAACTGTCAGAAGAGGGAGTGGTGGGGGAAGGGAAGAGATAAACCACAGAACTTATATGCATATACGCATAACTGATGGACACAAAAAACAAAGCCGGGAATGGGGTGGGAAGATGGAAAAGAGGGTGTCAATGGGGAAAAAAGGAGAAATATCTGTAACAAAAATAAATTCATTTAAAAAAATCTACTAGATTTAATAAAGTTGGCAAAGTAGCAGGATACAAAATTATTATTCAGAAATCAATCACATTCTTGTGCATCAATAATGAGCCCACAGAAAGGGAAATAAAACAAACAAACAAAAAATTCCATTTACCATTGAAACAACAACAACAAAAAGTACCTAGTACTAAAGTTAACCAAGGAGGTAAAAGACTTCCTTTCAAAAAACTACAGGACATTGAAAAAAGTAATAGAGAAAGATATAAAATGTGGAAACATATATCATGTTTATGGATTGGAAAAATTAATATCATTATAATGTCTTTACTACACAAAGCAATCTACAGATCCAATGTGATTTCTATTAAAGTACAAACTGAATTACAGATCTAGAACAAATGTTCCAAAAGTTTATATGGAACCATAAAAGACTCCAAATAGCCACAGCAATTTTATATTTTATTTATTTATTTTTATTCAATTATTTAATTAATGTATTTATATTAGAGATGTTTTTCCTTTTCCCGCTACTGATACACCCCTCCACAATTCTCCCCACCTTGTCCCAGCTTTGCTGTCCATGTCCATTGTTCATGCATATAAGTTCTGTGGTTTATTTTACCTCCCCACCCCCTCTTCTGAGGATTGTCAGTCTGTACCCCACTTCCACATCTCTAGGACTACTCTGTTTCTCAGACTGTTATGTTTATTATATTCCACAATATATTTCGGAGATCATGTGAGATCATGTGATATTTGTCTTTCTCTGCTTGGCTTGTTTTGTTTTATATAATACTTTCCAGGTCCCTCCATGGAGTCTCAAAGGATAAGAGATCTTTCTTTCTTACAGCTGCATAGTACTCTATTGTGTATATGTACCACAGCTTTTTTATTCATTTGCCTACTGATGGACATTTGGGCTGTTACCAGATCTGAGCTATTGTAAATAGTGCTGCTATGAACACGGGGGCACACATATTCTTTCTAATTGGTATATCAGGATTCTTAGAGTATATTTCTAGAAGTGTGATCACTGGGTCAAATGCAAGTTCAATTTTTAAATTTTTGAGATAACACCATAATGTTTTCCACGGTGGCTGCAGCAGTCTGCATTCCCACCAGCAGTGCACTAGAGTCCCCTTTGTTCCACACCCTCGCCAACACTTATTGTTTGATAATTTGTTGATGGCGGTCATTCTGACAGGTGTGAGGTGATACTTCATTGTTGTTTTAATGAGGTATCTCATTAATTTGCATCTCGCTGATGATTAGTGATGTTGAGCATTTCTCCCTATGTCTCTTAGCCATTTGTATATCCTGTTTGGAGAGGTGTCTATTCAGATCCTCTCCCCATTTTTTAATTGGGTTCTTTGTCTTTCTTTTGTTGAGTTGTGTGAGCACTCTATATATATTGGAAAATAACTCTTCATCTGATGTATCATAGGCAATTATGCTTCCCCATAAAGTGGGTTGCATCTTTTTTTATTTAATTAATTTATTTTTGTTACATCGTTTCCCCCACACACACACTGATACCTTTCTCCCCCTCCCTCCCCACCCTGTCTTCATTTTTGTTGTCCATGTCCATTGTTCATGCATATAAGTTCTCTGGTTTATCTCCCCACCTTCACCACCTCTGCTGGTGCTTCTGGAGATGGGTCTCAGCTGCAGATCTGTGCTGATGCTTCTGCCTGGAGATAAATGTCTGCTCCCCAGCCTCTGCTGCTGGGGCTGAATCTTGGCTCCTGAGCCTCAGTTGCTGTTGGGGTTAGGGTTCCATTCCCACCCAGTTACTCTGCTTTCAGAAAAGGTGCTGGGCTCCCAATATGGTGCTACTGCTGCTGGAAATGGTGCTCAGATCTGATAAGGCTGCTGCTTGTGAGGGTGTTGCTCTGCTTCCAAGTTGGCACTGCTGCTGGTGTCAGGGATGGTGTTTGACTTCTGAGCTGGCACTACTGTTGCTGTTATAGAGGACGGTGCTTGGCCTTGACTGGTCACTGCTTCTGTAAGCAGGAACTTTGACAGCACAACTGCTGTGTGCTGGTTGACACAGCGGGGTCTGCAATGCACACTGGTAGACTCAGGTTGCTCAGCCTTAGCTGCTCCCCACTGCCTCCTTCTAGAGAAGAGCAGCAGATCTTCCAAAATGGCAGGGCCTTCCGGCCATACAAGAAAAAATGCTCTGACAAGCACTTACCTCAGTAGCCAGTTACTCCAGTTATTCCTACCACTCGAACTCTATGCCCCATGTTTCTGCACTGATCCAAGGTTGTTCATCCATATTAACATGCACTCACACTCTTTCTCACACTAACTCACACTCTCACTCTAACTCACTCCAGTCCTACCTTCAGTCATCTTTTTCTCTTGATAATCTTGAGTTTATTCTTGTGTATAGTTTAAATTGGTGTTCTAGTTCTATAATTTTGCATGTACCTGTCCAGTTCCCCAATATTATTTACAGGAAAACTGTCTTTAGTCCATTGTATGCTCTTGCCTCCTTTGTCAAATATTTATTGAATAATGTCTTGGATTGATTTCTGGGCTCTATTCTGTTCCAACGATCTATATGCCTGTTCTTGTGCCAGTACCAGGCTGTCTTGATTATAATGGACTTTCACTGTAGTTTGATATACAGTATTGTGATACCTCCAACTTTGTTATTCTTTCTCATGATAGCTGAAGCAATTTACCATCTTTTGTGGTTCCATATAAATTGTTGAAATATTTTTTCTAGTTCTGTGAAATATACCATTGGTATTTTGATAGCAATTGCATTTTAGGACTTTATTTATTTATTTTTTTTTTTAATTTATTTTATTTTTTTAGCAATAAAATAGTTTTTAATTAAGATATACAGATATACACATTGTTTTTTAGACATAAAAATGGTCAAATGGCAGTCCAATTTTTAACTTTTGAGGTAACACCATATTGTTTTCCATAGTGGCTGCACCAGACTGCATTCCCACAAGCAGTGTACTAGAGTCCCCTTTTCTCCACAACCTCGCCAACACTCATTGTTTGATAATTTGTTTTTGGCGGCCATTCTGACACGTGTGAGGTGATACCTCATTGTTGCTTTAATTTGCATCTCTCTGATGATTAGTGATGATGAGCATTTCTTCATATGGGTCTTAGCCAATTGTATGTCCTGTTTGGAGAGATGTTTATTTAGTTCCTCTTTCCATTTTTTAATTGGGTTCTTTGTCTTCCTTTTGTTTAGTTGTGTAAGTATTTTATATATATGGGAAATTAACCTCTTATCTGATATATCATTGGCAATGATTCTCTTCCATACAGTGGGTAGCTTTTCCATTTTGATGATTGTATCATTTGCTGTGCAGAAGCCTTTGAGTTTGATATAGTCCCATGTATTCCTTTTCTGCTTTGTTTCTGTTACCTTTGGTGATGTATCAGTGAAAATTCTGCTTCGTATTATGTCTAAAATTTTGTTGCCAATATTTTTTTCTAGAATTTTTATAGATTCATGATTTACATTTAAGTCTTTTATTTATTTTGAGTTTATTCTTGTGTATGGCATAAGTCCATGGTCTAGTTCATTTTGTTGCATGTAGTTGTCTTATTTTCCCAACACCATTTATTAAAGAGGTTGTATTTACTCCACTGTATGCTCTTGCCACCTTTGTCAAATATTAATTGATCATATTGCCTTGGGTTTCTGGGTTCTCTATTTTGTTCCACTAGTCTATATGCCTGTTCTTGTGCCAGTACCAGGCTGTTTTGAGTACAGTGGCTTTGTTGTATAACTTGCAATCTGGTAATGTGATCCCTCCAATTTTCTTCTTCTTTTTCCAGATTGATATTGCTATTTGAGGTCATTGTTCATTCCATATGAACATTTGAAGCATTTGTTCTAATTCTGTGAAGTGTGTTGTTGATATTTTGATGGGGATTGCATTGAATCTATAAATTGCTTTGGGTAATATGGACATTTTAATGATGTTAATTCTCCCAATCTATGAACAAGATATGTGCTTCCACTTTTTTATATCTTCCTCTATTTCCTTTTTCAATGACCTGTAGTTTTCTGCCAATAGGACCTTTATTTCTTTGGTTAAGTTAATTTTTAGTTATTTTAATTTTTTTGCAACAATGGTAAATGGGATTTTTTTTAGTTTCTCTCTCTGTGATTTCATCATTTGTGTATAAGAATGCCATCAATTTCTTGATGTTAATTTTGTATCCTGCTACTTTGCCAAATTTATTTATTAAGTCTAGTAAACTTTTGTTGAAGTCTTTGGTGTTTTCTACGTATAGTATCAAGTCATCTGTGAATAATGACAGTTTTACTTCCTTCTTTTTAATTTGGATCCCTTTTATTTTTTTCTTCCTCTCTGATTGCTGTGGCTAAGACTTCCAGTACTATATTAAATAAGAATTGTGAAAGTGAGCATCTCTGACTTATTCCTGTTCTTAAGGATAATGTTTTAATTTTTGTTCATTAAGTATGATGTTGGTTGTAGGACTTTCATATGTGGCCTTTATTAGGTCAAGGTATGATCCCTCTATTCCCAGATTGCTGAGTGTTTATATCAGAAATGGGTGCTGGATTTTGTCGAATGCTTTTTCCACATCTACTGATATAATTATATGATTTTTATCTCTCAGAGAGAAATTAATTTATGTGGTGTAACACGATTATTGATTTGTGAATATTGTTACCATCCTTGGGATGAATCCCACTTGGTCATGGTGAATAATTTTTTTGATGTATTGCTGGATTTGCTAGTATTTGTTCAGGATTTTGGCATCTATGTTCATCAGGGATATTGGCCTGTAGTTTTTTGTGTGTGTGTTTGGTTGTTTATTTTTGTAGGGTATTTACCTGGTTGTGGAATTAGAATTATGCTGGCCTCATTAAACAAATTTGGAAGTCTTCCTTCTTCTTGAATTTTTTGAAATAGTTTGAGGAGATTGGGTATTAGTTTTTTGAATGTTCAGTAGAATTCCCCTATGAAGTGTCCAGGCCTGGGCTTTTGTTTGCTGGGAGTGTCTTGATTACATCTTCAATTTCTTTTGTTGTTATCTCTCTGTTCAAGTTGTTATCTTTCTGTTCAAGTTTTCTGTCTCTTCCCAGTTCAGTTTTGGGAGACTGTGTGTTCCTAGAAATTTGCTTATTTTCCTTAGATTGTTGAATTTGTTGCCATATAATTGTTCATAATATCTGTCAACAATCCTTTGTATTTCTGTGGTGTCAGTTATTATTTCTACTTTTTCAATTTTAATTTTTTGTATTTGGGTTCTCTCTCTTTGTTCCTTGTTGAGTCTAGCTTTGGGTCCATCAATCTTGTTTATCTTTTCAAAGAACCAGCTCTTTGTTTCATTGATCCTTTGAATTGTTTTTGTTGTTTTGTGTTTTTTTTTTGGTCTCCATGTCATTTATTTATGCTCTGATCTTTACTATTTTCTTCATTCTGCTTGCTCTGTTTTTTTTTTGTTTGTTTGTTTGTTTGTTTTTTTCTGTTTTCTTTCTAGTTTTTTAAGTTGTGTGGTTAGGTAGTCTATTAGAAATTATTCTTGCTTCTTGAGGTAGGCTTGTAGTGCTATAAACTTCCCTCTCAGAACTGCTTTTGCTACATCCCATAAATTTTGTGTTGTGTTCATATTCATTGGTTTTCAGGAAGTTTTTAATTTCTTCCTTGATCTCCATGGTAACCTATTCAGTGTTCAATAACATGCTATTTTGCCTCCATATTTTTAAATGTCTTTGCATGTACTTGGGAGAAGTGTCCTGAAGGCCCACTTACCATTGTAGCCAGCTGCTTCTGTCCACAACACAGAAAGTTTTTGCTCAGTGGCTCGGTACTGCTGGTCTTTGGTCATCCACCTTCTCATCCACTCACACCCTCTCACACACTCTCTTACTCTCTCACATACTCACCCTCCCTCATGTCCTGCCCACAGCCATTTCATAAATAACTTTTTCCTGTTGATTAATTTTTTACAAAACAGGTTCAGCCAAAGGGCACACAGTGACTTGCCCAATAATCAATTATGAGGTTATAAATATGTCAGCACAGTTACTAAATGACTCCATTTTTATTATCAGTGGACTTTTGTTGGTATTTTTTTAAATAATAGGTTAATTACTCCTAGAAGTAAAGAAATTTTGCCTAAGGTTATAGTTGCCCCACAAAATCCTGGGAGGTATTTGCAGTTTCTGAGTATCACATGTGCCCAGTAATGTCAATTTTGGCTTCTGTAATGGCTGTCACATCCACTATTATACCAGTAGATTGGGGGCGGGCAAAAGGAGAATGAGGCTTCTGTCCTTAAAAATGGATGTGCAAGCCCTGACCAATTTGGCTCAGCGGTTAGAGCGTGGGCCTGTGGTCTGGAGAGACCCGGGTTCGGTTCCCGCTAAGGGCACGTACCTCGGTTGCAGTTTGTCCCCGGCCCTGGTTGGTCATGTGGATGGCAGCCACTCGATGTGTCTCTTTCACGTCGATGTTTCTCTCTCTCTCTCTCTCTTCCTCTTTCTCCCTCCCACTCTATCTGTACAAAAAATGGAAAAGTGTCCTCGGGTGAGGATAAAAAAAAAAAAATGGATGTGCAAGAAGAATTGCAAGAAGCATTGAGGTTGAGGATCTGGGGAAGCTGTATCCCTCCAGCCTACTGTTGTTATCAAGTGCTTTTTTACAATTCAACTGTGTGTCTCTGGTTATCTTGTTGATACATTACAACATTTGCTACCACTACTGAAAGTCTTAACAGGATTTTCTGCTTGGTATTTAGGACCTTCTATCCTCTTTACAATCTTCTTAAAATCATCAAAAGCAAATAAGAAAAATTTTGCATTTTTACAAAAATTAGTAATTTAGTTTATGTATATGGTCTTAATGTGATACATGTTTTTCTGCGTATTATATGTGTTTTGTTTTCTGCCTCCAGATGGTTTGATAAAGAAATGATATTTTATTGGCTCTAAGAGATTAAATATTTATGTTAAAGAGATTAAATACTTATGGAGGATCCTGTAGTCTGGACAAATATTTGATTAAACATAAACCAGTTTAAGTTTGATGTCTTTTAGAGTTATTACCATAAAAGGTGATTGTTTTACCTAGTTTCACAAAGAGTTTATGCATTGTTTTTGATTAAGTATTTTTGACAACCTTCCCAAAATTTAAATATTAAAACATTCTATTAACTGAGAAATAACTTTTCAGTTACTTTTATGGGTCCTGAAATACCTCAATGATTTATTCTTTTTCTTCTTACAATTTTAAAACTAATCAGACCTATTTAATACACCTGAAATTGCTAAATAAAAATTAGTAATGATAACTATATTCTATTTGTACACAAATATTTATTTTACTAAAATGGATGCTTTAGAAATTTTAGTCCACTCTAGGAAGAATCTTTAAAATATTTAAAGCTGCCCTGGCCGATTTGGCTCAGTGGTTAGAGCATTGGCCTGTGGTCCAGAGGGACCCGGGTTCAGTTTCTGCCTGGGGCATGTACCTTGGTTGCAGTTTGTTTCCAGCCCTGGTTGGCTTGTGAGGGTGGCAGCTTCTTGATGTGTTCCTTTCATGTCATTGTTTCTCTCTCTCTCTCTCCCTCCCAGTCTATCTGAACAAAAATTGGAAAAATGTCCTCAGGTGAGGATAAAAAAAAATGATTTAAAGCCAAGTCTGGACAAGAAACTCAGGAGTATCATGTGTACAGTCAGTGACACCAGGCAAACAAACAGTGGTAGTTCCCTGTGGGAGCATCCATCAGTGGTACTTTAGGTGTTTGTGCTCTATGAATTGGGATGTATACTGTTTCCAGTGCTCAATGCACATTTCCACTGAACCATGTACAGTGTTAAAAAGTCTTATTTAAAGTATTTGTTATATATATATATTTAAAATGTATATTGCGTCTGAAAATGTGAACTTTATATTATTCTTTTATGGTATTTTATAATAATTATTTACCCTGAAATTGTTATCTTAGAGTGCTATATCTTACAGAAAAGCAAAGTTCTTTATCAATTGTATTATAATCAAGTTTATAACCACATCACTTTAAATTTCATCATTTATAGACAGTCATTGTTTTACTCTAAAGCATTTACAAATGTTACATTTTTTAAAAGATTCATAAAGAGGACTCTTACTTTCTCTAGATTATAAATTTCTAAGCAGGTAATCTCTTTGAAATATAAAACTTTAAAAAAATATCTGGATTCATGAAAAAATCTTTTTATTTTCCAGAAATAACGCAACTTGTTTTTATTTTTCTGAAATAATTTGGAAATGTATATCCTCAAGTAATATTGAAGCATTTATATTTTTTTCCCTACCTCCAGAATTTTGCAACTCTCAATAAGTAAGTATTATTTTTATGACAATATATTTATTTATATAAATGCAATAAGAATCTGTTTTTTTTAAAAGAGAATACATGAAATCAGGTTTCAATTGTTGTTCTGTTAACAAACCCTTTGTTTAAAATGTCATGGTCTAAAAAGACTGGACTGGATTCTGGAATGTCACTAAAAATTTTTAAAAAATTATATTGACTCAAGAGTGATCAAAGTTCATCGGAAGCCATTTGCAAAAAATGGCCTGGTATCATGCCTAGTCAATTGTTCACGGCAATATTTCCAGGTAAGGAGTAATGGTTACTTTCTTGAAAGATGGCAGTAAGAAACAACATATTGGAAACCTCAAGAACTTGAGGACATGACCCAAATCTGCTGGTATTTTAGGCACAGCCAAATGGTAATTATGACTTTGGCATCTCTGCCTTGAGGGGCTGACTGCTGACTGCTCCATAAAGGTCAATCTAAAGATTTTTTATTAATAACTGACACTCCAACCAAACAAATTTAAGAAGGCTTATCAATTTCTAATTCTTGTTATATTTATGCAAATAATAAGATTAAATTAATACCAGACCTAGTACTGTCTCTTTAATAAAAATAAAGCTAAATTTAGAAAGAAAAATTTTGTTTCAGTGAAAATTATAATGCCCAATTGTAAATATTGGACTCTAACACAGTAGATTGCTTTCTAAGTTTAAAGTTTTGTTTTTATCTGTGAACTAAACTGACTCCTGAATTCTTCCAGTTGTCTTCAACCTTCCAAACTAATGTTTTATCTTTTTTCTCTCATCCTTTGAGTTGAATTTATTATAGACTACTGATACCATGTCAATCATTCAGAATTTACCTGACACAGATGCTGTCCAGCTATTACAGCTTGCTTTCATTCCAGCAAAAGAAAATCTAAGTCTTCTAGAATAACAGTCCTACAGACTCAGAAACTGGTTTATAATTTGCTGTGATTATGAACTTTTGTGTTTCTCTTATTTCCATAGACATGCTTATTACATACCTGATTGGTTATTTAAAAAATATTGGTCACATTTGGAAGCCCACCCATAACCTCCTTTTCTTTCTTCAAAACCAAATATAAAATATTATGACCATGGTTTATAAAAATGAAGCCTAGCATTATTTCCCAATTTCATAGTATACTAACACAGTTTAGCAATAGCTCTTTACCCACAAACCAGCAGGAAGAAGCTACAGAAATAAGAGTCTTCTTCCCCAATTCTGTAATAATTAGTAGCAAGTAAAAAGAGAAAATAATTGTAAGACTCTCAAAAGCAATATAATTCCAAATGGTCATTTTTCAAGCTTCTCCACCATAGAAAAACAAAGATCAAACTTCCAGCCATAGGAGGACTGGCTTGACAAGAAATGCACAAGACACAAACTACCAAAGAACTTAATTGCACATTCGCATTCCTGTAGACTCAACTTCTAGCCCAAACCCACTAATCATGTCCTCAAAATCCGTTGACTGAGAAAAGCTTCCCATCAATGAATGCGTATAAGAATAAAACTCCAGCTTTTAGGGGCTTCCATCATCAACCCAATAACCCATGGCTTGGTGATGGTTGAGATATCCTCAACCCCCAACCTCTTTTCTTTAAATAAACCAATGTTTCTGTATTCACTATCTGAGATTGCTATGTGACATGGCCATGCACTGGTCCTAACATTTCAGAATATAATCCAATTATGTTAATGATGATTTATGTGCACCAACTTAAAAACAGAATGACATATGGATCAAAGAGTAACACCTCATGACATATTTTCTACAGAAACTTATTTTAAATGTGGAGACTTTAATATATTAAAAGTTAAGAGTTAGGGAAACATAGACCATGCTAAGACTCATCAAAGAAAGTAGTAGTAGTTATATTAATTTCAAACAGAGGACTTTAAAGCATGATAAATTATAGGGATAGAGAGAGGAATTACATAATGGCAAAGGCATCTATTCTCTAAGGAGACATAATGGCCCCTATTGTGTATGCACAAACAAGAGAGGCCAAGTATGTAAGACAAATACTAATAGTAGCAGAAAAATTGTTAGAGACTTAAGCACCCTTTTATTAGAAATGGACAGATCTAACAGACAAAAAATCAGTGAGGACATAGTTAGAATTTATCCACACCATTAATCAAACAGATAGAACAGGTTATCTATAAACTACTCTATCTAACAGGAGCAAAACACATATTCTTCTCAAGCTTTCCTAAGTACTTACCACATTTACACATCTGACCATAAAATACACCTTACCAAATTTATTAAAACTATACAATATCTTCTCTCTCACAACAATAAAATTAAAATAGAAACCAAGAACAAAAAGACAGTTATAAAATTAAAAAACAAAAACAAACCTTCCCTGCCCAGTTTGGCTAGTGATAACAGCATTGGCCTGTGAACCAAACAGTTATGGGTTTGATTTCAGTCAAGATTTGGTCCTAGTTCTAGTCAGGATCACACAGGAGGCAACCAAATCAATGTGTCTCTCTCACATCTCTCTCTCTCTCTCCCCCCTTCCAACTTCATTTGAAGATAAATAAAAAAAGTCCTCAGATGAAGATTTAAAAATAAATAAATAATTATAGACCAAGCTAAGCAGAGAAAGACAAGTTTCATTTGATCTCACTTATTTGTGGAATATAATGAACATAACAGTCTGAGGAATGGGGTAGTCCCAGAGATGTGGAAGTGGGGTACAGACTGACAATCCCCAGAAGGGGGAGGTAGTGGGAGAGAGATAAACCACAGAACTTGTATGCATGTGTGCATGAGCAGTGGACATGGACAACAAACTGGGGAAAGGTCAGGGAGGGAGGGGAAGGAGGGAATCAGTAGGGGAAAAAGGAGAAACATATGTAAAAAAAATTAATTAATAAAAAATAAATAAATATTTTAAAATTTTGAATATATCTGTAGATAACACATAAGATAAAGAAATGCTTTTAAGATAAGTATAAAAGTATTTTAAACTAAATAAAAATTTAAATACAACATATCAAAATTTGTTGGATGTAGCATAAGTAGTGTTCAGAGAAATCTTTATTGTACAGAAGATATATACTATTACAAAAAAGAAATAGAAACCAATAACAAAATTTTTATTTTAAGACACCAGAAAAAGAAGAGCGAATATAACCCAAAGTAAGCCAAAGAAAAGAAAGAATATAAAATTATAGTAGAAACAGTTAAATTGAAAACCACAAATCTAGAGTAAACATGTTATAACCAAAGTTACTTAAAAAAAAAAATCAATGAAAATGATAAGCCTGTATTTAGGCTTACAAATAAACAAAGAGCAAAGTCACAAATGGACTAATATCAGGAAAAAAAGAGAATAAAACTGGACAATGAACTGGTCTCGGTCACCTGTCACTACCTTAGCTGATGAAGCAGAGACAAGGTTAAAATACAGGTGAATGTTTATTCCAATATTGACAGCAGTATAGGAGAGTAGTGGGTCATTCCATAAGATCTGCTCTGTTGGCCCTCACTTTCTAGCTTCTTTTAGAAGGTAGAAAAACAATGATTACATAAGAAAGAAAAGTTAGGCAAAAGGAAAAATAAATGAGTAAAATGGATATATGCAAGGGGGGAGGAATGTGAGCTCAGGGATTTTATAAAGAGATTTGGCCAAAGAGGATAGGAATGTGGGTTGGTGCAGCAGGGGCTGGTTATCAGTTAATCATAGTCATCAGTCCAGTGTTTCAATAATCAGGTTGTTAACCTTTCCATGATGTCAGATAGTCCCTCTTGTCCTTAGATTAGGAGAATGTATAGCATTCATGAGGTAAATTCATGAGGTGCATACCCCCAAGACAGGTACGAGTGAACTTTTCTTTCATCAGAAAAAAACAATTATGAATAACATTGCAAATAATAATTGATACCTCTTATAAGTATGGATAGTATGCCACTAAGATTATTTCTTTTTTCTATTATTCTCTCTCACTTTTTTCAAAAGGATTATCTCTACAAACACACAAACATTGACAGGATGACTGTCTACAGAAAACAAAACTTAAAGTGGCATGATTATAAATTTGATTATAAAGCAATTGATTAAAAACCTTTGCTTTTCCATAATATGTAACATTTCAAAACAATTTCTTGGTAGATAATTACTCTAAAATCACACACACACACACACACACACACACACACACATAACATCAGAAGTGTGCATTGAGCATTGAAAGTAATTTATAAACTTTCAGTGTGTGGGCCTCAAACATCTGAAGTATGTCTTACAGAGAATCATTACTTTTTGTTTGTCTTCTGTCACTGTCAGGACACTTGCTGACCCTTGGAGCTCCCTATTTCAACTTGACTTTGAATCTTTGCAAGTTTTCCCATAGGGAAGACTGAAATCTTTAGACTATCCATTTAATAAAAACATATGTCTACAAAATAGAACAATTAATATTATTAAATTTATTATTACTTAGCAAAGCTTCCCATGTAATTTCAAGCATATTAATAAAGTCTAATAAGTATGAAAAAATTCTTTAATAAGGAGAGAGGATAAATTCTTGAGGTATTCTGGGATCCATTACAATAGCTCAAAAGTCATCTCTCAGTCAAAAAGTCTCTTAAATTTAAAGTTTGGCAATGTTGTCAAATATACTTAACCAAAATATTATATCTCAAATTTTTTGTAAATCTAGGTAAAATAAACACATATTTTATGGTAATAATTTTAAAAGACATAATCAAACTTAAACTAGTTTTAATATTAAATATTTTGTCCAGACTACAGGATCTTGCTTTTAACCTATATAAGTATTTAATAATTTTAGGCCAACAAAATATCAGCCCTTAGTAATGCCATCTAGAGGCAGAAAACATACCACATATAATATACAGACACAAACACATGAAGACTAAACACAAAAAGACCATATACACAATCTGAATTATTACTTTTGGTAGAAAAGATGCAAGTTTTCTCATTAGTTTTTGACAACTTTTAGGAGAAAAAGGAAAGTTTCTAAAAACCAAGCAAGAAGACTCTCAATAAAAAACCTCAAGGGCTGTAAATGAGCAGTGGAAACAAAGAAAGTCTTGGTTTCAACTTAATAAATAAAACAAGAGATAGCTGGGCTTGAGATATAGGTTTATAAATTATATATATATAATCTATCTCCATCCTTAATAATCTTGTACAGCCCTGGCTGGTTTGGCTCAGCGGTTAGAGCATCTGCCCGCGGTCCGGAGAGACCCGGGTTCGGTTTCCGCTAAAGGCACGTACCTCGGTTGCAGTTTGTCCCTGGCCCTGGTTGGTCGTGCGGGTGGCAGCCACTTGATGTGTCCCTTTCACGTCGATGTATCTCTCTCTCTCTCTCTCTCCCTCCCACTCTATCTGAATAAAAAATGGAAAAATGTCCTCAGGTGAGGATAAAAAAAAATAATAATAATCTTGTACAAATCTTGCTACAACTTTCACAAACTTTCTTAATCAATTCAGGAAGAACTACCCTTAAGAAATTGGACAATAAATGGGTTTGGGCTGCTTGTTACCACTTGAGCCAATTAAGCAGAGACAAGATTGAATCATAATGAGCATTTATTCTAATATTGCCAGCACTAGGGGAGAGCAGCCAGGTCATCCTACAAAAATCTGCTCTGCACTCCCTGCATAGCCAATTGCGTATATTGGATATTACATGGAGGAGTAGTGAAAGAAAGTATCAATGCGCAAAATGGCTGGGGAAGTAGCCAAAAAAAAAAAAATAGTAATGAGTAAAACAAATACAAATCATAGGCATGGGAAAGTCATGAGAGATAGGGATGTGGTCTGTCTTCAGGGCATTGCCTCCAAGACACCAAGGTGGTTGGTCTCATGATGAGGGACAGGGGTGGAGTAATTTTTGAGAATAAAGATCGACAGAATTTCTAAGCAAACTCCCAGAGCATACATCTCCCATCCTGGTCAGAATATGTTTTCTTTAATCAGAAAAAAACAATCATGATTAACAGAGCAAGGATGTTCAACATTTCTGATAACTATGGCTAGCACCCTAATATGATCAGTTCAACATTATTCTATTCTGCCCATTCACTTAAAACAATCCACTTTCTTCTTCCCCCTCAAAAATAAATCTCCATGTCTCAAGCCTTTTATTACCAAAACCATATAATTTTTTTCAAGTTAATTAAAATTTATAACTTTTAGAAACCTCAATTTCAATGATAACCAGAAAGTGAGCAACCACTTTTATGAACATATTTCATAAACTTTGGAAACATGGTTTTCTTTATTAGCAAATACATCTTTATAAAACAACCTTTAACATAGCAGAAGATATTTATTAACAGCTTTAAATTTACTTCACAATCCCTGTGCAACAAAAGACAAAAGTATAAAAACTGAGAGAAAAAATGAAACAGAGTAAATGGAAGCTACACAAATAATATCCCAAGAAGAAACAAGAATTACAACTAAAATAAAGACACATTGTCAAAAAAGGCAATAGAAGAGCAGCAAAACAGGACCATATATCCAGGGACACTGGTAGAATCTGAAGAGGCACGAGAGAGTGGCAAGCTGGAAGCCCACAAACAGCACCTGTCTTAGCAGTAAGCAGCGCCCTCAGGGATAAAATACTGAACGTGCAGAACTGTGCAGAGGGCCAACACAGAGCCTTAAATTAGCCTCAACCACATTCCTGTGGCTCCAACAGACAAAGGAAAAACTGGACTAAAACTCCATGGGTACATCCAAGATTCGGAGGGTGCTCAAAGTTTTTGCTGAGTCATGGCCAAAAAGATTGTGGCTAGCTTGCTTCTTCTCAGCAACATAAAACAATGGCCAGCTTGCTTCGTCCAATACCTTAGGGAAAAGCAGCAGCGCCTCTCTTAGAAATTCAACCCATACATGGTGAGGCAAAAAATGCAAATTGAGGCTCATTTACAACCAGCATTTGTCCCACCCTCTAAAATTCCTCTTATGCAGAACACCTGGGCTACATTCTAAGGCCCTTTGTAACTAAAACTAATAGTCTCCAGGCAGAAAGCTAGAGAATAACAACCTTTCCTGGGCTTGCACATTTACTCAGAAAAGTAAGACTTGACAGTGGTGTTTAATGTGTGCCCTCCTGTGCTTATCCAACCTCAGTAGAGGGAGCCACAACAGCAGTACACTAACATCCACAGGGAAAATTTGGAAAGTTTCAAAACACACTGAAATAGCTAAAATGGTAAAACACAGAAACAAATCTCAAAGGAAAGAACAAGAGAACTCTATCAAAAATGAGATAAATAAAATGCAGTTAAACAAGTTATCAGAGGTATAGTTTTGAGTCATGATTATGAGGAAGTTCAACAACATGAGTATGAACATCAACACCATGAGTAAATATATAGAAACATTGAAAACCAACCAATTAAAAATAAAAATGACATAGCAAAAAAAAAAAAAACAAAAAAACAAAAACAAAAACCACATTAGAGGAACTAACCAGCAGAACAGAGAAAGCTAAAAACCAGATCAGTACATTAAAAGAGGGTAAAACAAATCAACCAATCAGAAAACAAAACTAAACAAGAAAACAATAAAAAACAAGAAGACACCTTAAGAGAACAGCAGGGTCAACTGGAAAGTTAACAGTATTCACATCATAGGAGTCCCAAAAGAAGAAAAAAATGAGCAAGGGCTAGAGAATATATTTGAAAATATAGTCACAGAAAATTTTATAACTTGGTGAAGGAAGAAGGCATTCAAGTTCAAGAAACACAGAGAGTCCCAAGTGAGAAAAACCTAAACTGTTTCACAAAAAGACACAACACCAAAAATTAAAGACATAGAAAGAATTCTAAAGGCAGTAACAAATAAGCAACAAGTTACCTACAAAAACACCTCTGTGAGGCTGTAATCGGACTTCTCAACAAACACAACAAGCCAGAAGGGAATGGCATAAAGTAATCAAGGTCATGAAAAACAAGGATCTGAATCCAAGCCTACACAATTGAACAAGGCTGTCATTCAAAATGAAAGGTCAAATAAAGAGCTTCCAGAAAAAAACAAACAAACAAAAAAAACAAAAAAGCTAAGGAAATATATTAACACTGAACCAGCACTGCAAGAAATGTTAAAGTATCATCCTAAGTGAAACAAGCCAAACAGAGAAAGACAAATTTCATATGATCTCACTGATTTGTGGAATATAATGAACATAACAGTTTGAGGAATGGGATAGTCCCAGAGACGTGGAAGCGGGGTACAGACTGACAATCCCCTAAGGAGTGGGGAGGTGGGGGAGGGATGAACCACAGAACTTATACGCATGTATGCATGAACAGTGGACATGGACAACAATCTGGGGAAGGGGCAGGGAGGGGAGGGAGTGGGGGGAATCAGTGGGGGAAAAAAGGAGAATCATCTGTAACAAAAATTAATCAATAAAAAAAAAAGAAATGTTAAAAAGACTGCTGTAATTAGTAGAAGAAATAGAAACAAATATATAATCACACTAAAGAAATATGGCAATAAATAAGTACATATCAATAATCACCTTAAAAATGGATTGAATGGTCTGATATAAAGACTCAAAATGTTCCTGGCCAGTTTGGCTCAGCGGTTGGAGCGTCGGCCTGCGGTCCTGAGAGACCCGGGTTTGGTTCCTGCTAAGGGCACGTACCTCGGTTGCAGTTTGTCCCCGGCCCTGGTTGGTCGTACAGGTGGCAGCCAATCGATGTGTCCCTTCACATCGATGTTTCTGTCTCTCTCTCCCTTCCTCTCTCTCCCTCCCACTCTATCTGAACAAAAAATAGAAAAATATCCTCGGGTGAGGATAAAAAAAAAAAAAAAAAAAAAGACTCAAAGTGGCTGACTGAATAAGAAAGCATAACTCACATACATATTATTTACAAGAGACTCACCTCACAACAAAAAACTCACATAGTTAGAAAGGGAAGAGATGAAAAAAATTTTTCAAGCAAATAAAAAATAAAGCTCAGGTAGCAATACTTATATCTGATAAATTTAATTTCAAAATGAAGGCCATAACTAAAGACAAAGAAGGCTACTACATAATATTGAAAAGATGTATCCAACAGAAATATATACCTTTGTAAACATAAGTGCACTCAATATAGGACCACAAAAACACATCAAAAACTTTCTGAAGAACTTTAAAGAAGAAATCAACAAAAATCCAGTCATACCAGAAAACATCAACACTTTGCTGACATCACTGAATAAATCATCTAGACAAAAATTAACAAAAAAAACCCCACAGACTCTAAATGAAGCGCTTGAGCAAATGGATTTAATAGATATCGATAGAGAATCACACCTAAACCCCATAGAATTCACATTCTTCTCAAGTGCACATGGGATTATTCTGATAGAGAACATACTAAGTCTCTACAAGTTCAATAAAATTGAAATAATATCAAGCATCTTCTTAGATCACAATGGCATGAAACTAAAAATCAATTGTAACAAGAACATGCAAAGACATTTGAAAAAATAAAGGCTAAATAACAAGTTACCATGGAGGTAAAGGAAGAAAGTATAAACTTCCTGGAAACAAATGAAAATGAGCACACAACAGCACAAAATCTAAGCAATGCAGCAAACGTAGATCTGAGAGGAAACTTCATAGCACTACAGGCCCACTTCAAGAAACAAAAAAAAATTCTGATTGACTGTCAAACCTCACAACTTAAATAACTAGAAAGCAAACAAAAAATAAACCCCAAAGCAAGAAGAAAGAAAATAGTAAAGATCCAAGTAAAAATAAATGCTATGGAGACCAAAAAAACAATTTCAAATAATCAATGAAACAAAGTGGGGTTTTTTTTTTTTTGGAAAGATAAACAAGATTGATGGACCCTTAGCTAGACTCACCAAGAGACAAAGAGAGAGAACCCAAACACACAAAATCATAAATTAGAGAGAAGAAATAATAACTGACACTAGAGAAATACAAAGATTGCTAACAAAACATCCTATGAACAATTATATGCCAAACAAACTGGATAATCTAAGCAAAATAGACAAATTTCTAGAAACACATAGTCTCCCAGAACAGAACCGAAAAGAAATAAAGAACTTGAACGAACCAGAAACAACAAAGAAAATTGAAGATGTAATAAAGATTCTTTCAGCAAACAAAAGCTCAGGCCCAAACAGCTCCACAGTCTGCTATAAATTTTTCTTGTTCCTTGAGGTAGGCCTGTAGTGTTTTGAACTTCCCTCTCAGAACTGCTTTTGAAGCATCCCATAGATTCTGTGTTGTTGTATGTTAATTTTCATTGGTTTTCAGGAGGTTTTTCATTTCTCCGTTGATCATCATGTTAACCCAATCATTGTTTAATAACATGCTATTTAGCCTCCATGTGTTCAAATGTCTTTGCATGTTCTTGTTGCAATTGATTTCTAGTAACTTGCCATTGTGATCTGAGAAGATGATTGATAAGATTTCAATCTTCTTGAACTTGCAGTTTGTAGAGTTGTATAAACACACTATATATCTTGCAAATTAACCCCTTATCTGATATATCATTGGCAATTATGTTCTCCCACACAGTCGGTTGCCTTTCCATTGTGATGATTGTATCTTTTGCTGGGCAGAAGCTTTTGAGTTTGATCTAGTTCCACGTGTTTGTTTTCTCCTTTGTTTCTGTTGCCTTAGGTGTTGTATCAGTGAAAATTCTGCTAAGTATGATGTCTGAAATTTTGTTGCTTACAGTTTCTTCTAGGATTTTAATGAACTCATGAGTCATTTAAGTCTCTTATCCACTTTGAGTTTATTTTTGTGTATGGTGTAATTTGATGGTCTGTTTTCATTTTTTTTTTTTTTTTGCCTGTGGCTGTCCAATTTTCTCAACAACATTTATAAAAAAAGGCTGCATTTATTCCACTGCATGTTCTTGTGATCTTTGTCAAATGTTAATTAGGCATATTGCCTTAGGTCCATTTCTGGGTCCTCTGTTCTATTCCACTGGTCTATATGACTGTTCTTGCGCCAGTACCAAGCTGTTTTGAGTACAGTGGCTTTGTAGTATAATCTGAAATCTGGTAAAGTTATCTCTCCAATATATTTTTTTTTCCTTCAAGATTGCTGTGGCTATTGAAAGTCTTTTTTGGTTCCATATGAACTTTTGAAGTATTTGTTCTAGTTCTGTAAAGTATGTTGTTGGTATATTAGATGAAGATTGCATTGGATCTCTAGATTGCTTTGGGTAATATGGACATTTTAATGATGTTAATTCTTCCGATGCATAAACAAGTTATGTGCTTCCACTTTTTTATATCTTCCTCTATTTCTTTTTCAATGACCCGTAGTTTTCTGGGAATAGGACATTTATTTCTTTTGTTAAGTTTATTCCTAGGTATCTTAATTTCTTTGCCTTGATGGTAAATACAATTTTTTTTTTTTAGTTTCTCTTACTGTGAGTTCATCATTGCTGTATAAGAATGCCATTGATTTCTTGACATTAATTTTGTATCCTGCTACTTTGCCAAATTCATTTGTTAAGTCTAGTAAATTTTTGATGAAATTTTGGGGATTTTCTATGTATAGTATCATGCCATCTGAAAATAATTACAATTTCACTTCTTTCTTTCCAATTTGAATCCCTTTTATTTTTCTTCCTGTCTGATTGCTGTGGCTAAGACTTCCAGTACCATGTTAAGTATAAGTGGTGAAAGTGGGCATCCTTGCCTTGTTCCTGTCCTCAAGAAAAATGTGTTTTATTTTTGCCCATTGAGTATGATGTTGGCTGTAGGTCTTTCATATATGGCCTATATTATGTTGAGATATGATCCCTCTATTCCCAGGTTGCTGAGCATTTTTATAAGAGTTACATGCTGAATTTTGTCAAATGCTTTCTCAGCATCTATTGATATGATTATATAACTTTTATCTTTCATTTTGTTTATGAGGTGTATCACATTTATTGATTTGTGAATATTGTACCAGCCTTGCATTCCTGGGATGAATCCCACTTGGTCATGGTAAATAATATTTTTGATGTACTGATGGATTTGATTTTCTAGTATTTTGTCCAGGATTTTGGCATCTCTGTTTATCAGGGATATTGGTCTGCAGTTTTCTTTCTTTGTAGTGTCTTTTTCTGGTTTTGAAATCAGAATTATGCTGGCCTTATAAAATGAGTTTGGAAGCCTTCATTCTTCTAACATTTTTTTAAAAGAGTTTGAGGAGAATGGGCACTAGTTCTTCTTTGAATGTTTGATAAAATTCCCCATGCAGGCACTTGGGCCTGGGCTTTTGTTTGCTGGAAGTGTCTTGATTACATCTTTAATTTCTTTTGTTGTTATTGGTCTGTTTAAATTTTTTTTTCCTGGTTCAGTTTTGGGAGACTAATTTCTAGAAATTGGTCCATTTTACTTAGATTGTTGTATTTGTTGCTGAATAATTGTTCATAATATTTATTCACGATCCTTTATATTTCTGTGGTGTGAGTTACTTCTCCTCTTTCATTTCTGATTTTGTGTATTTGGGTTCTCTCTCTTTGTTTCTTGGTGAGTCTGGCTAAGGGTCCATCCATCTTGTTTGTCTGTACAAAGAACCAGTTCTTTGTTGCATTGATCTTTGAATGGATTTTTTTGATCTCCATGTCATTTATTTCTGCTTTGATTTTTACTATTTTTTTCCATTTTCTTGCTCTGGGGTTTTCTGTCTGTTTGCTTTCTAGTTCTTTAAGTTATGAGGTTAGATAGTTTATTAGAAATTTTTCTTGTTTCTTAAGGTAGGCCTGTAGATCTATGAGCTTCCCTCTCAGAACTACATTTGCTGCATTCCATAAATTTTGTGTTGTTGTGTGTTAGTTTTGTTAGTTTCCAGGAAGCTTTTAATTTCTTCCTTGTTCTCTATGGTAACCCATTTATTGTTCATTATTGTGCTATTTAGCCTCCATGTTTTCAAATGTCTTGGCATGTTCCTGTTGCAATTGATTTTAGTTTTATGCCATTATGATCTGAAAAGATTCTTCATATAATTTCAATATTTTTTTAAAATGTAGAGACTTAGTTTGTGCCCTTACATGTGTTCTATCTTTGAGAATGTCCCATTTGTACTTGAGAAGAATGTGAATTCTGCAGTTTTAGGGTGTAATTCTCTGTAGATATTTATTACATCCATTTGATCTAGCACTTCATTTAGAGTCTGTGTTTCCTTGTTATTTTTTTTGTCTAGAAGATTTATCTAGCGATATCAGCGGGGTATTAAAATTTGATATAATTGTATTGCTGTCGACTTCTCCTTTGAAGTCCTACAAAAGGTTTTTAATATATGTTGGTGTTCTTATATTCGGTGTATATATGTTTACCAAAATTATATCTTCCTATTGTATAGATTCTTTCAATATTAGGTAGTGGCCTTCTTTGTCTGTAGTTATGGCCTTCATTTTGAAATCTACTTTATCAGATATGAGTATTGCTACCCCAGCTCTTCTTTTTCATCTATTTGCTTGGAAGATATTTTTCCATCTTTTCACTTTCAACTATGTGAGTATTTTGTTGTGAGGTAAGTTTCTTAAAACAACATATATGTGAGTCATGCTTTCTTATCCAGTTGGCTACCCTGTGTCTTTTTATCAGAGCATTCAAACCCTTCATTTTTAAGGTGATAATTGATATGTACTTGTTTGTTGTCATTTTTGTTTAGTGTGGTTCTGTTTTTTCCTATTATTATTATTATTATTATTATTATTATTATTATACTAATTACAGCAGTCTTTTTAGCATATCTAGCAGTGCTAGTTTGGTGTTAATATATTCCCTTAGCCTGTTTTTTTTTTTGTTGTTGTTGTTGTTGTTTGTTTGTTTTTCTTGTCTGGGAAGCTCTTTATTTGACCTTCTATTTTGAATGATAGTCTTGTTGGATAGAGGAGTCTTGGATTCAGATCCTTGTTTTTTATGACCTTGATTACCTCAGGCCACTCCCTTTTTGCCTGTTGTCTTTCTGTTGAGAAGTCAGCTGAGAGCCTTATGGGGGTCCTTTGTAGATAACCTGTTGCTTTCTCTTGCTGCCTTTAGGATTCTCTCTTTGTCTTTAATTTTTGGCATTTTAATTACTATGTGTCTTGGTGTAGACCTGTTTGGATTCTTCTTACTTGGGGCTCTCTGTGCTTCTTGAACTTGAATGCCTTCTTCCTTCATCAAGTTAGGAAAATTTTCTGTCATTATTTCTTCAAATATATTCTCTAACACTTTCCCATTTTCTTTCTCTTTGTGGACTCCTATATTGTTTATGTTATTACATTTTTAGTTGCCCCACAGTTCTCTTAATCTGTCTTTCTGTTTTTTAGTTGTTTTTTTTCTTTGTTTTTCTGATTGCTTGATTTTTTTGACACTGTTTTCTAATTTACTTATGCAGTCCTCAGCTTCTTTTATTCTGCTGGTTAGTCCTTCCAATGTGTTTTTAATTTCTGCCATGTAATTCTTCATTTCCACTTGGTTGGTTTTCAATGTTTCATTATCTTTACTCAAGGTGCTGATGTCCTTACTCATGCTGTTGAGCTTCCTCAAGATCTTGGCTCTGAACTCTACCTTTGATAATTTGCTTAGCTGCATTTAATTGATCTCATCTTTGATAGAGTTCTCTTATTCCTTTATTTAGGATTTCTGGTTTTTGTGTGTGGTTTTTTTTGTGTTTTTTTTTTTTTTTTCCCCACCATTTTGGTTATATCAATGGGTTTGGAGTCTGACAGATTTTTCCTGTGCATGGTGGTGTTCTTCTGTTTGTGGCTCTCTCTACAAAGTTTGGATGAGCCTGTGTGGATCCATGTTAAACACCACTGTCAAGTCTTACTTCTCTGGGTAGATTTGCAAGCTCAGGAATGGTTCAGTTATCCTTTAGCTTTTTCCTGGTGGCTAGTAGTCTCAGTTGCTCAGTGCCTTGGAATGTAGCCCTGGTGTTCAGTGTAAGAAAATTTCCAGCATGTGGGATAGATGGTGGTTATTAATGAGCCTCAATTTGCATTTCTTTGCCTCACTTGGGAAAGGCTGAATTCTGAGGTGTGGGGCTGCTGCTTTTCTTCACAGCTCTGAAAAGGAGCACATTGGCCATCATTTTTGTGACTGCAACTCATCAAAAACTTTCGGTGCCTTCCAAATCCTGGTTGTCCCCATACAGTTTCAGCCAGTCTGCTCTCCCTCTGCCATAGTCCCCAGGTGAGTGGCTGTGGCCATTTTAGTGCTCTTTCCCAGCTCTCTCTGCTGAAGAGCAGGCTTGGTTTTTATTCCACAAGGGCAATTCTCACAGCTAAACTGCTGTTGTATGTTGGCTCCCAGCTCGCCACCCTCTGGAGCCTTTGCAGATACTATCAGTGTCCCTGTTATATGGTTCTGTCCTGCTGCTTTTCTGTTGCTTTTCTCTGAGAATTTTTTTTTTAAATTTTAATTGTAATTTCTGTTTGGTTTTGGGAGATTATCTGTGTAGCTTCTATTCACCCCATTTTTACATCCTCTATGCCTATCTTGTGTGCAGCAAGGTTGCACAGGCCTCTTTGGTGCGTCCAAACCTATTTTACATAAAATAATAAATTTCACTTACATCTCCTCATTTGACTGTCATGTATAAGTTAAGGTTCAAAACTGTCATTTTCTGGAGCATTATCTCAATCTATTGAGGTGTTGCTTCCTGGCATTTGTTGATAGTTTGGCTCATATAAACACAGAATGCTTCACAAGTTTGAACATTTCTTACATAAATATATATAAATCTAAAAAACTAATGGCTAGTACTGGTATTAATTTAATTGTATAAAAGACCTATAACAGGTCTGTCAACCAGGCATTTCATTAATTGAGTTTATTCTAAGAAAGTGAGAGGTCAAGGTAGTTTCCTTGGATATATCCAAATTCAGAGATTTAGGTTATAAATTTTCTTCACCTTTTTTACAAAAATCTAATGTATATCTTAGTGATTCAAGTTCTTAAATTAAAGTCAACCTTTGTTTCTTTCTCTAATAATTTACTAGTTGCCTAACCAATTTGGCTATAATACAAATTGAATTGTAATGTAGATAAAATAATTTTCTATATTTATTTTAAATCAAATTTTTTCCCTCTCTCTTCTCTCTCTCTCTCTCTCTTTCATTTTTAAATGTCTTGCAATTGGGAAGACAAGCCAGGTGCAGATAACCCCCTTAGCTTGCAGTGCAGAGATCCCACCCTGGCTTCTGTAATTTCACCCCTTACATCAGCCAACCACCTAAACTATGGGAGAACTAAAAATCCCCAAATACCTGGAAGCTTATCATGTATAAAAGGTGGCCATAATGCAAGCATGAGGCTCAGTGTTTGGAGCTGACTCCACTGGGCCAGCACCTGTGTGCATTAAACAGTCATTTTCTAATTCTCTGACTGTGTACAGTCTGTCTCTTCCTTCTGACTAAATTTCTGCCACAATATATTGTTGTATTGGCTGGAGAGCCAAGAGCCATGCTGGCCCCTTGAGCCACCATTGTTGGAAGCCAGCAGGAAAAGGCAACTACTTCAGGGCCCCCTGCCCCTGATGTAAAGGAAGGCATGCCACCAGTAAATTTCCTGGAGCCTGACTCCATGGGGTTCAACAGAAGTTGACCACTGCTGCACTCAAATGGACTCTGGGAAGGACAGAAAAGCCTGTTAGGACACTGGATCATTAAGTGTCCCTAAGAACCCAGGACAGAGTTCAGGCCTACCTAAAAGGTACAAGGGAAGGTTGATCACCTCTCAGGCAGCATAGATAGTGCACAGGATAGAAAATTCTAGGGTGGAAGGTTTAAATTCTGTGTGATTATGTGTGTGAGCAACCATGCTCTACAATGCCTATTAATGAGCCTGTGTGAGTCTTAACCTGTGAGTTTGTAATGACTTCATATGGCTAAGGGCAGTATGAGGTTTCAGAAGACATTGTCTCTGCCAGTGAACCAGATTTGAGTCAGTGGCTTATACTGACCTGCCAATGCCAAGAGGTGCTTAAGTCTCCATGAGGGTAGCACCCAGGCTGACAAAATAAGAGTTTTCTTCTGTTTGTCTCATGACATCATTGCCTGGGAGATAATTATATTATATTATATTATATTATATTATATTATATTATATTATATTATATTATATCATATCATATCATATCATATCATATTAATTTATTATATTATTGTTATATCAGATATTATTATAGGGGGAAGTTCCTTTAAATCCAAAAACCTGTGTGCAGAAATAATGACTGAAAACTTTCCTAATTTGGTAAAGAAAAAGTCACACAAGTCTAGAAGACACAGAAAGCCCCAAACAAGATAAATCCCAAAAGATCCATAGCTAGACACATCATAATAAAAATGGCAAACATTGAAGACAAAGAAAGAATCTTAAAGGAAGCAAGAGAGAGAGAGAGAACATTATCTACAAGGGACCTCCCATTAGATTGTCAACTGACTTCTCAATAGAAATACTGCAGGCCAGAAGAGAGCAACATAAAGTATTCAAACTAAAAAAAGGCAAGGGTCTGAATACAAGAACACTCTATAATGGGAGGCTATTCAAAATTGAAGGTGAAATAAAGAACTTCACAGACAAAAAAAAAAAAAAAAAAAAGTCTAAAGAAATTTACCATCACCAAACCAGCACTACAAAAAATACTAAAGAGACTCCTGTAAGAAGAAAAAAAAATAAAGAGAGAGAGAAACACAGGCATAAAATAAAAATGGCAACTACTAAGTATCTACCAATAATAATGTTAAATGTAAATGGCTTAAATTCCCTAATCAAAAGACATAGGGTAACTAATTAAATAATAAAACATGACCCATATATATGCTGCCTACTAGAGACCCATCTCACAACAAAAGACTCACACAGAATAAAAGTGAAGAAATAGAAAAAAATTTTACAGACAAGTGGAAATGAAAATTTTAAAAAAGCGGGTGTAGCAAAACTCTTATCTGATAAGATAGACTTTAAAATGAGCACCATGATAAGAGAAAAAAAGGCTGCTACATAATATTAAAGAGATCAATCAAACAAGAGAATATATCCCTGATAAACATATTTGCACCAAACACAGAGACACCAAATTGTGTTAAAAACAAACAAACAAACAAAAAACTTCTGGAGGACTTTAAAAAAGAAATCAATAGCAATACAATCTTAGTGCATGACTTTAACACACCACTAACACCATTGGATAGATCTTTTAAACAAAAAATTAAAAGGAATACACACAGTCCTTAAATAACCAACTTGATCAGCTGGACTTAATTGATATTTACAAAACATTTCACTTGAAAGCTGCAGAATATATATTCTTCTCAAATGTACATGGAATATTCTCAAAGATAGACCACATGTTAGGACACAAAGTAAGTATCCACAAATTCAGTAAGATTGAAATCATATCAAGCATCTTTTAAGATGACAATGGCATAAAACTAGAAATCATGTACAGCAATAACTTGCAAAAATATTCAAACATATAAAGTCTAAATAGCATGTAATTAAACAATTAAATGGGTTTCTGAAACTATCAAGGAAGAAAATTTAAAATTTCTGGAAACCAATGAAAATGAATAACACAGAATCTATGAGATGCAGTAAAAGCAGTCCTGAGAGGGAAGATCACAGCACTAGTTCAAAGTCCTGAGTGGGAATTTCAAAGGCCTACTTCAAGAAACAACAACAACAAAAAATTCTAATTGAATTTCTACCCCTACAACTTAAAAAAACTAGAAAGTAAACAAACAAACAAACAAAAAAAACCAAGAGGAAGTAAAAGAAAAGAAATAGTAAAGGTCAGAGCAGAAATTAATAACATAGAAACTAAAAACCAATAAAAAAAATCAGTGAAAAAAAGAACTGGTCCTTTGAAAAGATAAACAAGATTGATGGACCCTTAGCCAGACTCACCAAGAAACAAGAATAGAAGACCCAAATAAACAAAATCAGAAACAAAAAAAGGTGAAAGAACAACTGACAACACAGAAATACAAAGGATTATTAACAACTGCTATGATCAATTATACACAAACAAACTGGACAATCTAGGCAAAATAAACAAAATTTTAGCAACACAAAGTCTGTCAAAATTGAACCCGAAAAACAAATAAAACTTCAATAGACTAATAACAACTAAAGAAATTGAGAATGCAATTAAGAAACTCCCAACAAACAAAATCCAGGCTCAATGGCTTTACAGCGAAATTTTACCGAACCTTTGAAGAAAATCTAACACCCATGCTCCTCAAACTATTTCAAAAGATCCAAGAAGATGAGACACTTTCAAATTCATTCTATGGGGCTAGAATAATCTTAATTTTATAACTAGATGAAGACAAAGCAAAGGAAACTACAGGCCAATATCTCTGATAAATACAGATGCCAAAATTCTTAACAAAATATTAGCAAACCAAATCCTTGTTCATGGATTGACAGAATTAACATCATTAAAATGTCCATACTACCCAAAACAATCTAGAGATTCAAAGCAATCCCCATCAAAATACCAACAATGTACTTCACAGAACTAGAATAAACACTCCAAAAGTTTCCGTGAATCCAAAAAAGACCCCAAATAGCCAAAGCTATCTTGAAAAAGAAGAACAAAGTGGGAGGGATCACATTACTAGATTTCAGGTTATACTACAAAGCCATTGTAATCAAAACAGTCTGGTACTGGCATGAAATAGGCATACAGATTTATGGCACAAACATAGAAGCCAGAAATTGACCCATGTCATTATGCTTAATTAGTATTTGACAAATGTGGCAAGAGCATAAAATTGAGTCAAGACAGCCATTTCAATAAATGGTGTTGGGAACATTGGAGAGCTACATGCAAAAAAGTAAATAAATAAATAAAGGTAGACTTAATGTGACTCACGCATTAATACAAATTTTACAAGAAAACATAGGCAACAAAATTTCGGACATCAAATGCAACAGAATTTTTACTGATACAATGCCTTAGGCAATAAAGTAAAGGAAAAAATGAACACATGGAACTACATCAAACTAAAAAGCAGAGATGCAAATTAACATAAATATAAAAAATCACCTCACACCTAACAGAATGCCTTCCATCAACAAATCATCAAACAACAAGTACTGGCGAGAGTGTGGAATAAGGAGGACTTGAATATACTGCTGTTGGGAGTGCAGACTGGTTCAGTCACTATGAAAAACAATATAGTGTTTCCTCAAAAAATTTAATGGTGAACTGATTTGATGCAGTTATCTCACTTCTGGGAATATACCCTAAAAATCATGAAACACCAATCAGAAAGAATATATGTACCTATATGTTCATAGCTGCACAATTTACAATATCTAAGGTCTAAAAACAGCCCAAGTGTCCATCAATAGATGAGTGGATAAAAAAAGATGTGCTACATATATGCAATAAAATTATATGCAACCATCAAAAAATACATCTTTTATCATTTGAGACAACATAGAAGAACCTGAAGATTTATATCCTAAGTAAACCAAGGCAATCAGAGAAAAACAAATATTACATCATCTCACTTATTTGTGGAATATAATGAACAAAATCAGCTGATGAACATGATAGACCCAGAGACATGTAAGTGGGTTGCAGACTGACAAACCTCAGAAGAGGTGAATGTTGGGAAAAGAAAGAGATAAAGCATGGAACTTATATGCATGTGTGTTTAAAGGACATAGACAATAATGCTGGGGAGTTGGAAAGTTTTTCAATGGGGAAAAAAGAAACATTTGTAACATGAATGAATGAATGAATGAATATACATAATGTATATATATAAATGTGTGTGTATGAATGTGTGTCTGTGTGTGTGTGTATGTATATATAATAAAATACAGACACTACACACAAAAACAGAGTTTAAAAAGCTCAGGAATTTCTTAGGCCAAATTGACCCTCAGTAAATTGTGCACTTTTTATAAATTAGAATGGGCCACCTTTGGTGTGAGATGGCCCTCTGAAGGTAGCCTTGATGTTTCCATAGTTTGGGCTGTGTATAGGGCAGAAACTGGAAACTCTGGGCATCTGGACCAATTTTCCCACATATACCAATAGTTAGAAATAGCTAAAAATAGGCCTCCTTGGACTTGATTCTCGGTTATTAGTCAGAGACAGTGTAAGTTCCTTGTGGCACAAGATGAAATGAAGACTTTATGGCAAATTAAATGGCCTCTTGTATTACAAGGCGATTCAGAAGTGGTCCCTCCACTGCCATTGCCATACACACTGCTACCTGAGGATAGGAAATCTTACCTGCCTTACCACCCATGTCCATCTATCTCACCCCTACCATCAGCCAGTGCACCACCAAAACCAGGATTCCTGGAGCCAGAGGGAAGATGTCATAGGTCAGCCACCCAGGGATCAAAATCTTCAGTGAGAATGCAATTGCCACTCTGAAAGACAAGGGGTACACAGAGAATAGGCCCTGAGAGGGCCCTAAAAAATGGGCGATCAGTTTTCTATGATCAGCCACTCTCCACTACTGACCTCCTTAACTGATAATACCATACACCACCATATTCCAAAACACTCTAAGTAATGATAGACTTCCTGGAGTACATTTTTCAGACTCATCGCCTCACTGGATTGACTGTAAACAATTCAACACAGAATATCACTGTCAGATTATCACAGAAGACAGAAAGTGGCTTCAGACCTAGCCATCAGCTAGATATCTAGCCATAGAAGCCCGGGCATGAGAGGCCTTACCTGATGAGGAACCTTGCTGGGACCCAAATACAGAGGAAGGAAGAAACTAACTAGAAAGTTATAAACTCCCCATCCTCCAAGGGATGTGAGCAGGGGCCAAAAAACCCACTAAAATGGCAAAGACCTCTTAGGTCTCACAGAAACTAGAGGAGAGTCCAGCTCACTACCATGAGAGACTGTGCTAGGCCTTTAGAGTCTACTCTCTGTTTTACCCGGCGCATGATAAATGCTGTTATTGTGAGACAGGCAAAGACCATGAGATTAAAAATTTCAAAATTTAGAAAAAATTACTGGGAATAATGCCACTGAACTACTGGAGATCACCCATAAAGTCTTTATACACTTAAAAAAAAAAGAAAAAAAGAAAAAAATGACCAAAAAAGAGGCAGACTGAAGAATGAAATGAATGATGGGTCTCCTAGTCAAAACCCTGGGGTGACCAGCTCTATTGGTGGGACCAAAACAAAAACAAGAAACTAAAGAACCAAGAAGAAAAATGTCCCTCACACAGGACCAATATGCCTACTGCAAGGAATCTGGATACTGGAAAAATAAGTGCCCCAACTGCCAGCAAGGAAAACCAGGAACTTCTGCTCCACCCAGCTGCTACTGACCAGAACCACCAATGGCCAATCTGATTAGCCTGGCAGGAATAGACTCTGACTGGGGGAGACTGGACTCTATCCAATTAAGCCCCTATGAGCCCATGGTCAAAAGGGGCCAAATAGTAGACTTTATGGTTGACACAGGGCCAATCATTTTGTTGTGATACAAAATGTGGCACCCCTATCAAGCAGAACATTACCACCATGGGGGCTACTGGAACCCAAACCCATAGACCATTTTTTGACCCCAAGAAATGCCAGTTGAGTTCTTATATCTACCAGACTGCCAGTACAACTGTTGGCCAGGGATCTCCTGGCAACGATGGGTACAGAAATAGCCTTTGCTCTGGATGGATGCACACAGCTCTGCCTAGGCAAGGAGGCCCCTTCCATGATCTGGTTCTTGGTAGTACCACATAAAAAGAAATGGAGGTTGTATACCTCTCTGCCTGATAAGCTAACAGTAGCCCTGAAATTGGAGGCTAAAATTCCATCAGTCTGCACTAAAAAACACCTCCCTGGTTTGGCCAAAAACCATGCTCTGATACTGATTGACCTGAAGCCTGGAGTTTAGTCTGTCAAAATATGCTGGTTAGGTTTTAGGGGCGATGCATCTAGGGATCCAGATTTACCTAGACTGACTACTCAAGTGAAGATTTTTAAAGCAGTGCCAGTTGCATTGGAGAACCCCCTTGCTGCTCATAAAAAAACCTTGGACAAATGACTATTGCCTGGCACAAAATTTAAGGGCCATTAATGAAGCAGTCATTGTACTGTATTTGATACTGTCTAAACCATACACTCTTTTAGGACCTATACCTTCTGAGGCAGGGTGGTTCACATGCCTGGACTTAAAGGATGCCTTTTTCTGCCACCAACTGATGCCCAATAGTCTATATTTTTCTTTGAATGGGGAAACTGCACCACAGAAACAAAGAAACAACTTACTTGGACTGGACCACCTTAAAGATTTAATAATTCACAACCTTTGTTCAGCAGGGCACTAGCATCTGACTTAGCCAAGTTCCCAGGATAAATCTTAGGCTATTTCTTCCTCCAGTAACTAGAAGAGCTCCTTCTGTCTAGTCCCACTCAAGCCAAATGCTGGGAAGGGACAAATGCTTTACTCAAGCTTCTGATAAAAGCTGGATATTGGGTAACAAAGAGAGAGGTACAAATTTGCTAAAAAGAAGTAAAATACTTAGATTTCATGATTACCCAAGGCAAACAAATGCTACGGGCTCGAATAAAACAAGCAGAGTGAACTATTCTTGTTCCCACTTTCTCTTGACAGACTTGAAAATTCTGTCAAATTATGCATACACAGATTTTCTGAACTGGCAAAGCTCTTATATGTGGCCCTGAAATAATAAGATCAAGGAAGAAATTAAAAACTTCCTGGAAACCAATGAAAATGAACACACAACAACACAAAATCTATGGGACACAGCAAAAGCAGTTCTAAGAGGGAAGGTCATAACACTAAAGGCCTACCTCAAGAAATAAGATAAAGTTTTTTTTTTTTTATCCTCATCCAAGGATATTTTTCCATTTTTTTGTACAGATAGAGTGGGAGGGAGAGAGAGGAAGGGAGAGGAGAGAGAAACATCGATGTGAAGGGACACATCGAGTGGGCCGGGGACAAACTGCCACCGAAGTACGTGCCCTTAGCGGGAACCGAACCCGGGTCTCTCCGGACCGCAGGGCCACGCTCTAACCGCTGAGCCAAACTGGCCAGGGCGAAATAAGATAAAGTTTTAAATGACTTTCTAACCATACAACTTAGAGAAATAGAAAAACAAAAAGAAAAACCCAGAGCTAGTAGTAGGAAGTAAATAGTAAAGGTAAGAACAGAAATAAATGACATAGAGACTAAAAAAGCATTAAAAAAATTAATAAACAAAAAAACCCTATTCTTTGAAAAGATAAACAACATCAACAGACCCTTAGCCAGACTCACCAAGAAACTAAAAGAGAGAAACCAAATAAACAAAGTTAGAAATAAAAAGGATGTAATAACTGACACTACAGAAATACAAAAGATCATTGGAACAAACTATGAACAATTATACACCAACAAATTGGACAATCTAGGATAAATTGAAACATTTCTAGAAACACACAGCCTCTCAAAACTGAACCAGAAAAAGATTAAAAACAAAAAACAAACTTTAACAAACCAATAACAAGAAAAACATTGAAAATGTAATAAAAAAAACTTGAAGCAAACAAAAGCTCAGGCTTAGATGGCTTCATAGGGGAATTTTACTGTACATTCAAAGTAGATCTAATTCTCCTCAAACTATTCTAAAGAATCCAAGAAGATGGAACACTTCCAAACTTATTTTATGAGGCCAGCTTAATTCTAATTTCAAAACTGAATAAAGACACTACAAAGAAAGAAAACTAGAAGCCAATATTCTTGATGAACACAGATGCCAAAATTCTTTTTTAAAAAAATTTCTTACCCGAGGACAATTAGATAGAGTGGGGGGAGGGGGCAGAGAGAAACATCAATGCAAAAGGGATATTGAGTGGCTGCCACCCACACGACCCAACCAGGGCCAGGGACAAACTGCAACCGAGGTACGTGCCCTTAGTGGGAACCAAACCCGGGTCTCTCTGGACCGCAGGCCAACGCTCTAACCGCTGAGCCAAACCGGCCAGGGCCAGTTGCCAAAATTCTTAACAAAATAATAACAAGTATAATTCACCAGGATCAAAAAATTATTTATTATGACCAGGCATGCAAGGCTGGTACAATATTTGCAAATTAATAAATGTGATACACCATATTAACAAAAGAAAACAATATGATCATATCAATAGATGCTGAAAAAGCATTTGACAAAATCTATCACTCATTTCTGATAAATATGCTCAGCAATGTGGAAATAGAGGAATCATATTTAAACATAATAAAGGCAAAATATAAAAGTACTACAGCCAATATCATAATCAATGGGCAAAAACTAGAAGGAATCCCCTTAAGAATGAGAACAAGACAGGGATGCCCACTTTTGCCACTCTCAATCAATGTAGTACTGGAAGTCTTACCTAGAGCAATTGAACATGAAGAAAGAATAAAAGGAATCCAAATTGAAAAAAAGTAAAAATGTCATTATTTGCAGAAGACATAATATTGTACAGAGAAAACCCTAAAGACTCCATCGAAAAACTTTCAAACTTACTAAGTGAATTTGGCAAAGTAGCAGGATACAAAATTAACATCAAGAACTCAATGCCATTCTTTTTTTTTTTAATTACTTTTTGTTACAGATGTTTCTCCCCCCCCCACTGACTCCCCCCTTCCCCTCCCTCCCTGCCCTTTCCCCGGTTTGTTGTCCATGTCCACTGTTCATGCATACATGCATATAAATTCTGTGGTTTATCTCTCCCCCACCATGCCCCTATTTAGGGGATTGTCAGTCTGTACCCCACTTCCACGTCTCTGGGACTACCCCATTCATCACACTGTTATGTTCATTATATTCCAAAAATAAGTGAGATCATATTATACTTGTCTTTCTCTGTTTGGCTTGTTTCACTTAGGATGATACTTTTCAGGTCCCTCCATATAGTCTCAAAGGATAAGAGATCTTTCTTTCTTACAGCTGCGTAGTACTTCATTGTGTACATGTACCACTGCTTTTTTATCCATTTGTATACTGATGGACACTTGGGCTATTTCCAGATCTTAGCTATTGTAAATAGTGCTGCTACAAACATTGGGGTACATATATTCTTTCTGATTGGTGTTTTAGGCTTCTTAGGATATAGTCCAAGAAGTAGGATCAAATGGAAGATCAATTTTTATTTTTGAGGTAACACCATACTGTTTTCCATAGTGGCTGCACCAGTCTGCATTCCCACCAGCAGTGCACTAGAGTCCCCTTTTCTCCACACCCTTGCCAACACTTGTTGTTTGATGATTTGTTGATGGCGGTCATTCTGACAGGTGTGAGGTGATACCTCATTGTTGTTTTAATTTGCATCTCTCTGATGATTAGTGATGATGAGCATTTCTTCATATGTTTCTTAGCCATTTGTATGTCCTGTTTGGAGAGGTGTCTATTCAGTTCCTCTGCCCATTTTTCAATTGGATTCTTTGTCTTCCTATTGTGTAGTTGTATGAGCACTCTATATGTATTGGAAATTAACCCCTTATCTGATATATCATTGGCAATTATGCTCTCCCATACAGTGGGTAGCCTTTCCATTTTGATGATTGTATCTTTTGCTGTGCAGAAGCTTTTGAGTTTGATGTAGTCCCATGTGCTCATTTTTTCCTTTCTTTCTATTGCCTTAGGTGATGTATCAGAGAAAAGTCTGCTGCGTATGATGTCTGAAATTTTGTTGCCTACAGTATCTTTTAGTATTTTTATGGATTCATGTGTTACATTTAAGTCTTTTATCCATTTTGAGTTTATTCTGGTGTAGGGCGTAAGTTGATGGTCTAGTTTCATTTTTCTACAAATAGCTGTCCAATTTTCCCAGCACCACTTATTAAAGAGGCTGTCCTTACTCCACTGTATGCTCTTGCCACATTTGTCAAATATTAATTGAGCATATTGCCTTGAGTCCATTTCTGGGTTCTCTGTTCTGTTCCACTGGTCTATATGCCTGTTCTTGTGCCAGTACCAGGCTGTTTTGATTACAGTGGCTTTGTAGGATAACCTGAAATCTGGTATTGTGATCCCTCCAACTTTGTTCTTCCTTTTCAAGATTGTGGTGGCTATTCAAGGCTTTTTTGGTTCCATATGAACTTTTGAAGTATTTGTTCTAATTCTGTGAAGAATGCCTTTGGTATTTTGAATGGGATTGCGTTGAATCTATAGATTGCTTTGGGTAATATGGACATTTTAATGGTGTTAATTCTCCCATTCCATGAACAGGATATGTGCTTCCACTTTTTTATATCTTCCTCTATTTCTTTTTTCAATGACCTGTAGTTTTCTGCGAACAGGTCCTTTATTTCTTTGGTTAGGTTTATTCCTAGGTATCTTAATTTTTTTGCCACAATGGTAAATGGGATTGTTTTCTTAGTTTCTCTTTCTGTGAGTTCATCATTGATATATAAGAATGCCATCGATTTCTTGATGTTAATTTTGTATCCTGCCACTTTGCCAAATTCATTTATTAAGTCTAGTAAACTTTTGATGGAGTCTTTGGGTTTTTTATTGTTGTAACCCAGGAGATCGACCATACTCAGACTCCATTTTTCAGTGTTTGGGGATGTTTTATTACCTGCGCAGGGACTGCAGCCAACCTACACAGAGGAGAACTGCAGCCCCGAGCTCAGGGGGAGGGTTGCTTATATAGGGCAGGGGTCATTCAAGAGTTTAGCAGAGCAAGCAAGCTGCTTGTACAGAAGCCGAGGCAGTTAGCGATAAGCAGGAGGGAACGGAGGGGGGAGGGAGCTGAGGTGAAAGGGAACTGGGTGAACTGGGTCAGCATACATCTGTCCTGCTATTCATTCCATTATCCCAGTTTTAAAAACTAACAAATTCAAGATGGATATCAGTGGTTAGCCAGGTGCAATACACATATGTTGAACAGTTACAGTTTTATGGGGTAAAGGGAGCTTCAGTTTCTCCCTATCAGTTTCTTTACAGAGTATGCAGGACACTCTGGCCTTGGGGCTGTTTCTGTCCTCCCTTTTCTTGAAGGATGTTGCTTTTCAAATTCCCAGTGAAGGTCAAACTCTGGTTAATGTTTATGGGGCTAAAGCCCTCTATAACATTCCCCATTGTTCATCTTGCTGTCTCTGAGGTTGTTAATTAGGGCAGCTTAAAGACAAGTTGGATTCTAAGGACAGTGAGCTACAACACTATGTACAGTATTATGTCATCTGCAAATAATGACAGTTTCATTTTCTCCTTTCCAATTTGGATCCCTTTTATTTTTTCTTCTTGTCTGATTGCTGTGGCTAAGACTTCCAGTACTATGTTAAATAGGAGTGGCGAAAGTGGGCATCCTTGCCTTGTTCCTGTTCTTAAGGGAAATGCTTTCAGTTTTTGCCTATTGAATATGATGTTGGCTGTAGGTCTTTCATAAATGGCCTATATTTTGTCTAGATATGATCCATCTATTTCCACACTGCTGAGAGTTTTTATCAGAAATGGATGCTGGCCCTGGCCGGTTTGGCTCAGCGGTTAGAGTGTTGGCCTGCGGTCTGGAGAGACCCGGGTTTAGTTCCTGCTAAGGGCACATACCTCGGTTGCAGTCTGTCCCCGGCCCTGGTTGGGTCGTGTGGGTGGCAGCCGCTCGATGTGTCTCTTTCACATCGATGTTTCCCTCTCTCTCTCTCTCTCTCTGTCTCTGTCTCTCTCTCCTTCCTACTCTATCTGAACAAAAAAAATGGAAAAAATGTCCTCAGATGAGAATTAAAAAAAAAAGAAAAGAAAAGAAATGGATGCTGGATTTTGTCAAAGGCTTTTCAGCATCTATTGATATTATCATGTGGTTTTTATTCTTCATTTTATTTATGTGGTGTATCACATTTATGGATTTGTGAATATTTGTACCAGCCTTGCATCCCTGGGATGAATCCCACTTGGTCATGGTGGGTAATTTTTTTGGTGTATTGCTGGATCATATTTGCTATTTAGCTTCCATGTGTTCAAATGCCTTTCAATGTTCTTCTTGCAATTGATTTCTCGTTGCATGCCATTGTGATCTGAGAAGATTCTTGATGTGATTTCAATCTTCTTGAACTTGTAGAAACTTAATTTGTGCCCTAAGATGTGGTCTATCTTTGAGAATGTCCCATGTGCACTTGAGAAGAATGTGAATTCTGTAGTTTTGTGGTGTAGTTCTCTGTAGATATCTAATAAATCCATTTGGTCTAGTGCTTCATTTAGAGTCTCTGTTTTCTTGCTCATTTTTTTGGCTAGAGGATCTATCCAGTGATGTCAGTGGGGTGTTGAAGTCCCCTGCTATGATTGTATTGCTATCGATTTCTCCTTTGAAGTCCTCAAAATTGAAGTTTTAAAATATATTTTGGTGCTCTTATATTGGGTGCATATGTTTATCAAGGTTATATCTTTCTGTTGGATAGATCCTTTCAATATGATTTAGTGGCCTTCTTTGTCTCTAATCATGGCCTTCATTCTGAAATCTATTTTATCAGATATGAATATTGCTACCCCAGCTTTTTTTTCTTTTCTGTTTGCTTGGAAGATTTTTTTCCATCCCTTCACTTTCAATCTATGTGAGTCTTTTGTTGTGAGGTTGGTCTCTTGTAAACAACATATAGATGAGTCATGCTTTCTTATCCAATCAGCTACTCTGTGTCTTTTTTTTTATCCTCACCTGAGGATACTCTTCCATTTTTTGTACAGATAGTGTGGGAGGAAGAGAGAGGAAGGGAGAGAGAGAGAGAAACATCGACATGAAGGGACACATCGAGTGGCTGCCACCCGCATGACCAACCAGGGCCGGGGACAAACTGCAACCGAAGTACGTGCCCTTAGTGGGAACTGAACCCGGGTCTCTCCGGACCGCAGGCCGACGCTCTAACCGCTGAGCCAAACTGGCCAGAGCTACTCTGTGTCTTTTAAGGGAGCATACAGTCCATTTACATTTAAGGTGATTATTGATATGTACTTATTTATTGCCATTTTTGTTTAGTGTGGTTCTGTGTTTCTTCCCATTTCTCCTGGTAATTACAGTAGTCCTTTTAACATTTCTTGCAGTGGTGGTTTGTTTAATAATATGCTATTTAGCTTCCATGTGTTCAAATGTTTTTGAATGTTCTTCTTGCAATTGATTTCTCATTTCCTGCCATTGTGATCTGAGAAGATGCTTGATATGATTTCAATCTTCTTGAACTTGTAGAAACGTAGTTTGTGCTCTAACATGTGGTCTATCTTTGAGAATGTCCCTTGTGCACTTGAAAAGAATGTGAATTCTGTAGTTCTGGGTGTAGTTCTCTGTAGATATATTCCCTTAGCCTTTTTTTTTTTTTTTTTTTTTTTTTTTTGTCTGGTGAGCTCTTTATTTGACCTATTTTGAATGATAGCCTTGCTGGGTAGAGTAGTCTTGGATTCAGATCCTTGTGTTTCATGACCTTGATTACTTTATGCCATTCCCTTCTGGCCTGCAGTGTTCCTTGTGAGAAGTTAGCTGAGAGCCTTATGGGGTAACCTGTTGCTAATCTCTTGCTGCTTTTAGGATTCTCTCTTTGTCTTTAATTTTTGGCAGTTTGATTACTATGTGTCTTGGTGTGGGCCTGTTTGGGTTCTTCTTACTTGGGGCTCTCTGAGCTTCTTGAACTTGAATGCCTTCTTCCTTCACCAAATTAGGGACATTTTCTGTCACTATTTCTTTCAATATATTCTCTAACCCTTGCTTATTTTCTTCTTCTTCAGGGACTTCTATGATGCGAGTATTATTCCGTTTCCAGTTGTCCCACAGTTCTCTTTACTTGTCTTCCTGTTTTTTTAATCGTTTTTTCCTTTTGGTTTTCTGATTGGTTGATTTTTTCTAGCCTGTCTTCTAATTCACTGATATGGTCCTCAGCTTCCCCTACTCTGCTTTTTAGACCTTCCAATGTGTTTTTCACTTCCAATATGTCATTCTTCATTTCTTCCTTTTGGTTTTTAATTTCCAACTGGTTGATTTGCAACAATACTATAACTTTACTCATGGTGCTCATATCCTTACACATGCTGTTGAGCTTCCTCAACATTATGGGTCTACATTCTAGTTCTGTTAACTTGCTTAACTGCACCTCATTTATCTCATCTTCTGTAGAGGTCTCTTGTTCTTTCCTTTGGCTTTTGTTTGTGTTTTTTTTTTTTACCATTTTGGCTATCACAGTGGGCTTTGGAGTCTGCCAAATTTTCCCTGTGGGTGTTGGTGTTCTGCTGTTTGTGGTTCCCTCTCCTGGGTTTGGATGAGCCAGGGAGGACCCACTTTAAAGAACACCATCAAGTCTTAGATTTTCTGGTTAGTGTTGCTAGCTCAGGGAATGGTAGTTATCCTCTAGCTTTTTTTTACCTGGAGGCTATTAGTAGAGGTCACCTGCAGACCCTTGGTTTCTGAGTTGTCTGAAAAATTTTCTCAGGTGCTCAGTGTAAGAGGATTTCCCAAGGGTGGGTCAGCTGCTGGTTGTTAATGGGTCTCAATTAGCATTTCAATCGCCACCAGGTGGGGTTGAATGTCTGAGGGAGGGGCTGCCACCTCATCCCAGGGCCCTGGGAAGGAGTAAAATGACCACAGTTCCGCCTGGCTGCACTCAGCAAAAGCTCTTAGCACCCTCCAAAACCCGAGCGTCCCCACACAGTTCCTGTCCAGTCTGCCTTCCCTCTGCCAGAGCCCAAGGTGAGTGGCTGCTGCCAATTTAGCCTCTGTTTAGACTCTGCATTGCGGAGCCGCCTGGGACTTTTAATCTGAGGGCGCTGCTTCCAGCCAAGGGTGGCCGCCTCTTTGACACCAGCCTAGGGCATGCAATCAGCAGAAACCCCAGGACTGAGCCATGGTAGCGGGACACTGCCGAGGTGGCAGCAGCTTCCAGCAGAGTCCCCTGGTCCCCACGAGTTCATGCAGCACCAGCCAAGGGCTTAGCACGCAGAGTTTGCAGGACCTAGCCTTGGTAGCTGTGTCCCGCCAAGTCCTCTGGTCCCAGCCAATCTGTGCCAGTCTGTGTGGCACCAGCCAAGGGCTTAGCAAGCAGCAGAGTTTGAAGGACTCAGGCAGGGTCGCTGTCAAGGTGGCAGCAGCAATATCCCCCCAAGCAACCTGGTCCCCTCCCAGGCCTCCGCAGACCTTGGGCTTCTGGCCCCCTCTCGCGTCCTCACAAGCCTACCAGGATTGAGTCCGTGTCCCTGGTTAAGTGGTCCTCCAAGGTGTCTTTAGGTTGCCCCTTCCTGAAGATTTGCCTTTATTTTTGTTGTACATCCAGTTTGGTCCTGAGAGATGGTCTGTGTAGCTCCATTCACTCTGCCGCCATTTCGAATCTCTCAATGGCATTCTTATACATCAATTATGAAATCAAAGAAAGAGAAACTAAAAAAAAGAAAAGAAAACAAAACAATCCCATATACTATTGCAGCAAAAAAAAAATTAAGATACTTAGGAATAAATCTAACCAAAGTAGTATAAGACCTCTTCACAGAAAACTACAACTCATTGAAAAAAAGAAGAAAATATAAAAATTGGAAGCACATACCTTGTTCATAGAATGGAAAGATTAATTAAAATGTCCATACTACCCAAAGCAATCTATAGATTCAATGCAATCGCCATCAAAATACCAAAAACATACTTCACAGAACTAGAACAAACACTTCAAAAGATTATATTGAACCAAATAAGATCCAAAATAGCCACAGCAATCTTGAAAAAGAATAACAAAGTATGAGAGATTACATTACCAAATTTCAGTTTACACTACAAAGCCACTGTAATCAAAACATTCTGGTACTAGCACAAGAACAAGCAGATAGATCAATGAAACAGAATAGAAAGTTCAGAAATTGACCCAAGACAATATGCTGAACTAATATTTGACAAAGGTGGCGAGAGCATAAACTGAAATCAAGACAGTCTCTTCAATAAATGGTGTTGGGAAATTGAACAGCTACTTGCAAAAAATGAAGCTAGACCACCAACTTACACCATACATAAGAATAAACTCAAAATAGATAAGACTTCAGTGTAACTCATGAATCCATAAAATTCTTGAAAAAAAAATGCAGGCAACAAAATCTCAGACATCATACACAGCAGAATTTTTACTGATACAACACCTAAGGCAAGAGAAACAAAGGAAAAATGAACACATGTGATTACATCAAAGTAAAAAGTTTTCCGCAAAGCAAAATAACCATCAAAACAAACAAAAAAAATCCCACTTATTTGGGAGAACATAATTGCCAATGATGCATCAGATAAGGGGTTAATTTCCAAAATATATAGAGTGCTTATACAACTCAACAACTGGAAAACAAACAACCTAATTAAAAAATGAGCAGAGAACCTATATAGACAACTCTTTAAAAAGAGCATATAAATGGCCAAGAGACATATGAAGAAATGCTCTATGTCACTAATCATCAGAAAAATGCAAATTAAAACAACTATGAGGTATCACCTCACACCTGTCAGAATGGCCACCATCAACATATCAAACAAGTGTTGGCCAGGGAGTGGAGAAAAGGGGACTCTAGTACACTGCTGATGGGAATGCAGATTGGTGCAGTCACTGTGGGAAACACTATGGTGTTACCTCAAAATGTTATAATTAAACTGTCATTTGACCCAGTGATTCCATTTTTAGCAATATACCCTAAGAAATCTGAAACACCAGTCAGAAAAAAATATATGTATCCCTATGTTCATAGTAGCACTATTTAAAGTAGCTAATATATGAAAACAACATAAGTGTCTATCAGTAGATGAGTAGATTAAGAAGCTGTGGTACATGTAAACAATGAAATACTATGCAGTTATAACAAAAAAAAAATCTTTATTTTTTTGAAATGGCATGAAAAGACCTGAAAATATAGTGTCAGCAAAACAAACCGAGCAGAGAAAGACAAATATCACATGATCTCACTTATTTGTGGAATATAATAAACTAAACAAACTGAAGAACAAAATTAATCCAGAGACACAGAGGTGGAGTACAGACTGACAAGCTTAGAGGAGGGGGGATTGGAGAAGAAATGATAAACCACAGAACTTACATGTATGCATGACCAACGCACATAGACAACAAAGGTGGAATAGGGGAGGGTGAAGGGGATAAAAGTGTCAATGGGAGAAAAAGAAAGACATCTGTAACAAAAACAAATTAATAATAAAAAAATTAAAAAAACAAAAGTCACATTTTGTCTGGAGCCCGATTAAGGAAAAGCATTTACAACTATGAAGACCAAGCTTACAGAAGCACTAGCCTTAGGACTCTAGGGCATATTACTGGATTTCAATCTGTTTGTGCATAAATACAATGGAATGAGCCTGATAGTTTTAACTCAGGAATTTTGGCCTTGACAGACACTGGTAGCTTACCTTTCAAAGCAAATTGACCTGGTTGTGGCAGGATGACAACCTTGCATGAGGGGCTTGGCAGCTACCATGCTACTAATCATTAAGGCAGACAAACTCACATTAGGACATAATTTACATATCAAGGTATCCAACTCTGTCATTACCTTGATGGATGCAAGAAGACAGCACTGGCTAACTCATGCCCAAATGACCCAGTACCAAGTACTCCTGTGTGAAAACCTATGAATAAGACAAGAGGCAGTAAAAACTCTAAATCCTGCTACTTCTTTGACAAAAGAAGCTGGGGACTTTGAGCATGATTTTTTGAAGGTCCTTGATAAAATCTACTCGAGCTAACCAGACCTGACAAATAAACCTCTGCAAAGTCCTGACCTTATTCTGTACACAGACAACAGTGGTTAACATAAGTGAGGGCAAATGATATGCTGGGTATGCAATAGATTCAGATTTTGAGACTCTGGAAGCAAGGGACCTTCCTGAGAGATAGTCTGCCCAAAGAGCAGAACTATGGGTTCTGGTAAGGGCACTAGAACTCATCAAGGATAACTGGGCCAACATATTTACTGACTCATGCTCTGCCTTTGCCACCCTACATATACATGGGACTATATACAAGGAAAGAGGACTCTTTACTGTAAGGAAGAAAGGAGTAAAAAAAATTAAAAGCAAGGTGAAATCCTAAAGTTGTTAGAGGTGGTCTGGGAACCAAGAGAGGTATCAGTCATCCACTGCAAGGGACACCAAAAGAAAAGAGACTCAGTGTGAGAAAAAAACCATCAGCAGACACTCAAGCTAAAGAAGCTGCAAGAGAACAAACAGCCTCATCAATAATTATGCTGGTTCCTGAACTTCCTGCAACCCAAAAATACATGGCTCAGGAAGAAGAATAGGCACAACAGGAGGGGGGTAAATAAAACAAAAAAAGAATGGTGGTACTCCCAGACCATAGAATCTACATGTCAGAACAATTAGCTCATTGGTTAGTGCTTCAACAACATGAACTCACCCATCTGGAAAAAACTGCCCTAAAAGTCTTATTAATCTGGTACTACCTAAATGCTCAACTTCCATCTCTCTTTGCCTTAGTTTCCCAATGCTGTCTTCTCTGTGCTTAAAACAATGCCAGACAAGGCTCTATTGAGCCTGCTCGGGTCCAGCACTTGGAAAAGCACCCTTTGAAGATCTAGAGATAAACTTCTTGGAAATAGGATCTAGTAGAGAAAATAAATATCTCCTGGTTTTCATCTTACTTTCTCTGGCTGGGTTGAAGCTTACTTTACACATACATAAAAGGCAAAAGAAGTAACCAAAGCTCTGCTGAGAGACATTATCCCAAGATATGAAATGCCATTGATTATAAGATCAGACAATGACCCAGCCTTTATAGCAGAAATAGTACAGCAGGTAGCCAAAACTTTAGGCATACAATAGAATTTGCATATGGCCAACAAGCCCCAGAGCTCAGGGAAAGTAGAATGCATGAATTGAACCCTTAAGCATGCCATGACAGAACTATGTTAAGAAATCAACCTTCCCTGGACTGATATACTGACCCTAGCTCTCATGTGAATACACTGCAACCCTCAGGCAAAGATAGGGTTCTCCCCTTTTGAAATCTTATACAGGAGATGTCCCCCCACTGATTAAATTCAAAAAGGATATTAAAAAATATGGAAAATTTGGAAATTCAAAAACAACTACAAGGACTAGAAATAATCATTCTTGAGATACATAAGTGGGTAATCAATAGAATATCCACTTCCCTGGGAATAACTGTACACTCCTACAGAGCAGGGAGCCAAGTTTAGGTAAAAGTGTGAAAAAGGAAACCCCTCAAACCAACATAGAAGAAACCAATTTAGTTTTACTAATCACTTTAACAGTTCTCAAAATTTTAGGACGAAATACTTGGATTCACCACTTATAGGTGAAGGCAGCGCACCAACCACATGACAACCAACCTGCCAAGAGAGGGACAAGCCAAAACAATTCTTTGCAGATCACCTTTAAGAAGACAGAAATTATTGAAATCTTGGAGTTCCTGGAGTAACATATAGAACTAGGTCTCTTGGAAACAATAAAGCTCCCTCTCTGGCCAGTTTGTCTCAGTGGTTGGAGCATTGGCCTGTGGACCAGAGAGTCCCGGGTTTGGTTCCTGCTAGGGGCATATTACAAAAATCAAAAACAAAAAACAATAAAGCTCTGAATGATCTTAAAATACGTGCCCCCCCCCCCCCAATTACCAGTACTCTTCTCTGGATGGTGAAGAACTCTAGTTGCTTCATCCCATCTTCTTCAAAGCTCCTATTTAGCAGGAAACAAAGAGATTATTGCCCCTATTCTTCATGCAGCCCTGAGGACATTACCTGTCCAAGCCCAAGCTTACAAATACCATATAAAATAATGTTCTCTCAGTATTCAAGAAGTAGCTTGAGAATTAAGAGGGGAGAACAAGAAGGCAAGCCAGGTGCAGATAACCCCCTTAGCTTGCAGTGCAGAGACCCCACCCCTGGCTTCTGTAATACCACTTGCCCCTTACATCAGCCAACTGTCTAAACTACAGCAGAACTAGAAAATTTGCAAATACCCAGAAGCTTATCATGTATAAAAGGTGGCTGAAACCTGAGCATGGGGCAGTCATTTTCTAATCCTCTGAGTATGTGAAGTCTGTCTCTTCTCACTAACCAAATTTTTGACATAACACAATAATAATCCACAGAAGTGTCAAGGTGACACTTATGATTTGTTGTACCATGACCTTTGCACATTTTCAGTTTTACAAAATAAGATTTCTGAAGTGAGAATGGAGTAAATTTATTTTGCTGACAACACAGAATTTTTTTTAAAAGTAGCAAAAAGACAGAGGAGATCATCATTTTCCCCCTGTTAGCAGACCTTGTTGACCTCCTCATAGAATTCAGAGTCTCATAACAATAAAGGTATATAGATTATTACACACACACACACACACATACACACACCAAACACACATATGAATTATTTTCAAAGTATAATCAAGCCTTCATAAATCAACATTACTCATGAATTCAAAAAGTCTTCTTTAGAAATAGAAGTAAACTGACAATATAATATACTTTTAAAATTTTTTATTAATTTATTTTTGTTATAAATGTTTCTTCTTTTTTTTCTCCCCATTGACACCGTTCTCCCCATCACCCAACCACATACCTGGCTTTGTTGTTCATGTCCATTGGTTATGTGAACATACATAAAAGCTCTGTGGTTTATCTTTTCCCTCCCTCCACCACCCTCTCTTCTGAGGGTTGTCAGTCTGTACCCTACCTCCATGTCTCTAGGTCTACCCAATTACATGGACTGTTATGTTAATTATATTCCACAAATAACTGAGATCATGTGATATTTGTCTTTCTAGGCTTGGCTTCTTTCTCTTAGGATAATACTCTCCAGGTCACTCTGTGTCATTTCAAACATTAAGAGATCTTTCTTTTTTACAGCTGCATAGTACTCCATTGTGTATATGTACCACACTTTTTTATCCATTCATCTACTGAAGGACACTTGGGCTGTTTCCAGATTTTAGCTATTGTAAATAGTGCTGCTATAAAAATGGGAGTATATATATTCTTTCTGATTGGTGTTTCAGGCTTCTTAAGGTATATTTCTAGAAGTGACAACATAATATTTGTAAATAACCACCAAAGTGCATAGCAGCTCTGACAGATAAAAAATTTACTAGCTGCCTATTGAATTCAAATAAAATCCTGGAGCTGAGTTTTTTTATGTGCTTATTGTAATGCTGAAAATAAGCAGGAAACTGCTTCCTATACTTCCCTGACTGATTGAATAAATGAACTAAATAAAGAGCAGACATCCATCCCCAAGCAACAGAAGCACAGAGCAGCAGCTGAGACCATCTCCCAAAATTACAGCAAATGCTGAGCAGAAGCTGAGCCCCGCACTCCTCAGCCACCAATGGCAGAAACAGGGGCTCCACAGAGACCTGTGTGAGGTCCAGCAGCTCACAAGAGCAGTGGGAAGCCAGAGCCTGAGAGGAACTAGTGCAATCCAGCAGCTCATGAGTGCCGCGGGGTGCTGGGGCACCAAGGAGCCTCTTCAACTCAGTAGCCCATAAGAGTGGTGAGAAGCCACAACCCTAGATGGACTGGTGCAATCCAGCTGCCTGCTCATGAGACCTGCAGGGTATGGGGACACCAGAGAGTCCTGTGTGACCCAGCAGGAACTGTGCAATCCAGTTACCCATGGGACCTGCGAAGTTCTAAAGCACCAGAGAGGCCTGTGACACTTAGCAGGGACAATGCTATTTAGTTACCTGTGGGACCTACAGAGTGCTAAAGCACCAGCGAGGCCTAAGCGACCCAGGAGGAACTGTGAAATCCAGTTAACTGTGGGACCCGCAGGGTGTGGGGGCACCAAAGAGGCCTGTGTGACCCAGCAGCCCACAAGAGTAATGGGAAGCCAAATCCTGAAAAAACCTGGTACAATTGAGCTGCCTGCCCATGATACCTGTGAGTGCAGGGGCACCAGAGAGTCCTATGCGACCCAGCAGGACTGTGCAATCTAGTTACCCATGAACCTGGGGGTGCTGAAGCACCAGAGGGGCCAGTGCAACTCAGCAGCCATAACATAGGCATAGAGCCAGGTCCCCAAAGAGACTGTGTGGTCCAGTTACCTGTGGGAACTGCAGAAAGCAGGAGCACCAGAGAGGCCTGCGTGACCCAGTTTCACACAAGATAGGCATAGAGGAAATGAAAATGAGGGTGGAATGAATGGAAGCTACACATGATGTCCCAGGAACAAACAGATATCACAACTAAAATAAATACAGATCCAAAAAAAGGGGGCAACAGAAAAGCAGCAGAACAAGACCATATAACTAGGGACACTGGTAGAATAAGCAGAGGCACAAGACAGTGGAGGGCTGGGAGCCCACAGACAGCAGCAGTCTTAGCTGTGACCAGTGCCTTTAAAAAATAAATATCAATCTTGCTCCACAGTGCAGAGAACCATGACAGAGCGCTAAAATAGCCACAGCCACTCACCTAAAGGGAACAGCAGAGAAGGAGCAGACTGGGCTGAAACTCTGTGGAAACACCCAGAATTTGGAGGGCACTCAGAGTTTTTGCTGAGTTTGGCAAAAAAGGTGGTGGCCAGAGCTGTGGGAAAGGCAGCAGCACCGCCTTCGAATATTCAGACTTTCCCAGGTGAGACAAATTAATGAAAATTGAGGCTCATTAATAACCAGCATCTATCCCACAGTCTGGAAATTTTATGCAGAACAACAGGGTTACATTTCAAGGCACTGAGTAACTGAGACTACTAGCCCCCAAGAAGAAGCTTGCAAATCTACCCAGGAAAGTAAGACTTGACAGTGGTATTGTACGTGGGCCCACACTGGACCATCGAAACCCAGTAGAGGGAGCCAAAAACAGGAGAACACCAACACCAACGGAAAAATATGGCAGGTTCAAAAACCCACTGAGATAGCCAAAATGGTAAAACAACAAAAAAACACAAATAAAAAAAAGGAGAACTCTATAGAAGATGAGATAAATGAAATGCAGTTATGCAAATTATCAGAGGTAGAGTGCAGAGCCATGATCTTGAGGAAGCTCAACAGCATGAGTAAGGACATCAGCACCATGAGTTGTGAGGAAAAACCAGAAGAGTAGAGAAAGCTGAGGACCAGATCACGGAATTAAAAGACAGGGTAGAAAAATCAACCAATCATAAAAACAAACAAACAAAAAAATATAATTTAAAATATGGGAGATAGCTTGAGTTGTGGGACAAATGGAAAGGTAATAACATTCGCATCATAGTAGTAGTTCCCAAACAAAAAAAAAAATGGGCAAAAGTTTGAGAATATATTTGAAGAAACAGTGACAGTAAATTTTTTTAACATGGTGAAGGAAGAAGGCATTCAAGTTTAAGAAGCACAGAGAGCCCCAAGTAAAAAAACAAACAAACAACAACAACAACAACAACAAAAAAGCAGGCCCACACTAAGATACATAGTAATTAAATTGCCAAAAATTAAAGACAAAAAAAGAATTCTAAAGGCAGGTAGAGATAAGTAACAGGTTACAAACAAAAGATACTCCATAAGGCTCTCAGCTGACTTCTCAATAGAAACACTACAGTCCAGAAGGGAGTGGCATAAAGTAATCAAGGTCATGAAAAACAAGAATCGGAATCCAAGACTATTGTATCCAGTAAGGCTTCCCAGACAAAAAAAGGCTAAGAGAATATATTAAGAACAAAAAATAACAGCAAATTATACTAAAAGAACTACTGTAATTAGTAAAAGAAATAGAAAGAAAGATAAAACAACACAAAAGAAAAAAGGCAATAAAAAAGTACATATCAATTATTACCTTAAATGTGAATGTTCTGAATGCTCCCATAAAAAGACATAGAGTAGCTGAGTAGATAAGAAAGCATGACTCACATATATGTTGTTTACAAAAGACCCACCTCACTACAAAAGACTCCTATAGGTTGAAAGTGAAGGAATGGAAAAGAAATAATTCAAGCAAACAAAAAAGGAAAAAAAGCTGGGTATCAATATTTGTATCTGATAAAGTAGATTTAAAAATGAAGATCATAACTAGAGATAAAAAAGGCTACTGCATAATATTAAAAGAATCTACCCAGCAAGAAAATATAACTTTAGTAAACATATATGCACCCAATACAGGAGCACCAACATATATTAAAAATCTAGTGTACTTCAAAGTAGAAATAAACACTAATACAATCGTAGCAGGATACTTCAACACCCCAATGACATCACTGGATAGATTATCTAGACAAAAAATTCACAAGGAAACACAGACTCCAAATGAAGTGCTAGATCAGATAAATTTTACCGTTATCTATAATTACACCTCCAAAATGCAGAATTCACATTTTTCTCAAGTGCACATGAAACATTCTCAAAGATAGACCACATTCTAGGCACAAACTAAGTATCTACAAGTTCAAGAAAATTGAAATTATATCAGGCCTCTTCTCAGTTCACAATGGCATGAAACTAGAAATTAATTGCAACAAGAACATGCAAAGACATTTGAAAACATGGCGGCTAAATAGATATTATTGAACAATAAATTGGTTACCATGGAGATCCAGGAAGAAATTAAAACTTCCCGAATACCAATGAAAATAAAGACACAACACCACAAAATCTATGGGATGCAGTGAAAGCAGTTTTTAGAAGGGAGTTTATAGCACTACAAGCCTACCTCAAGAAACAAGAAGATTTCTAATACATTATCTAACATCACAACTTAAAGAACTAGAAAGCAAACAAAAAGAAAACACTAGAGCAAGTTGAAGGAAGGAAATAGTAAAGATCAAAACAGAAACAAATGACATGGAGACCAAAACAAACAAACAAACAAACAAACAAAACCACAAAAAACCAATTCAAAGGGTCAATGAAACAAAAAACTGGTTCTTTGTAAAGATAAACAAGATTGAACGACTCTTACTATACTCACCAAGAAACAAAGAGAGAGAACCCACATACGCAAAATCAGAAATAAAAAGAAGAAATAATAACTGACACCATAAAAATACAAAGAATTGTTAACAAATATTATGAGCAATTATACGGCAACAAATTTTACAATCTAAGCAAAATAGTCAAATTTCTAGAAACACATAGTCTCTCAAAACTAAAATGGAAAGTGATAAAAAACTTGAACAGACCAATTGCAACAAAAGAAATTACAGATATAATCAAGACTCCCCCAGCAAACTAAAGCCCAGGCCTGGATAGCTTTACAGAAAAATGTACCAAATATTCAAAGAAGAACTAATATCATTCTCCTCAAACTATTTCAAAAAATTCAATAAGAAGGACGAAGTCCAAACACGTTCTATGAGACCAGCATAATTCTAATTTCAAATCCAGAAAAAGACACTACCAAAAAAAAAAAAAACACCAAAAAATAAAAAAACACAAACTATAAGCCAATATTCCTGATGAACATAAATGCCAAAATCCCAAACAATATACTAGAAAGTCAAATCCAGTAATACGTAAAAAAAATTCTTGACAATGATCAAGTGAGATTCATCCCAGGGATGCAAGGCTGGTACATTATTCACAAATCAATAAATGTGATACATCACGAAAATAAGATGAAAGATAAAAATCATATGATCATATCAATAATAGATGCTGAAAAAGCATTTAATAAAACACAGCACCCATTTCTGATAAAATGTGTAATAAAGGGATCATATCTCGACACAGTTAAGGCCATATATGAAACACTTATAGCCAGCATCATATTCAATGGGCAAATAGCAAAAGCATTTCCCTTAAGAACAGAAACTAGCAGGGGTACTCATTCTCACCACTCTTATTTAACATAGTACTGGAAGTATTAGCCACAGCAATCAAACAGGAAGAAAAAATAAAAGGGATCCAAATTGGAAAGGAGAAAGTGAAACTGTCATTATTTGCAGATGACATGATACTATACATAGAAAACCCCAAAGACTCCATAAAAAACTTTACTAGACTTAATAAATGAGTTTGGTAAAGTAGCAAGATACAAAAGAAATGTCAAGAAATTGAAGACATTCTTATAAATTAATGATAAACTCACAAAAAGAGAAACTAAAAAAACAATCCCATATACCATCACAGCAAAAAATTTAAAATATTTAGGAATAAACTTAACTAAATAAATAAAGAACCTATTTGCAGTAAACTACAGGTCATTGAAAAAAAAAAATAGATGAAAAGATAGAAAAGTGGAAGCACATAGGTAGTTCATGGAGTGAAAAAATTAACATTATTAAAATGTCCATACTACCCAAAGCAATTTATAGATTCAATTTAATCCCCATCAAAATACTACTGACATACTTCGCAGAACTAGAACAAATACTTTAAAAGTTCATATGAAAACAAAAAAAGCCCTCAAATAGCCACACCAATCTTGGAAAAGAAGAACAAAGTTGGAGGGATCTCAATACCAGATTTCAGGTTATACTACAAATCCACTGTAATCAAAACTGCCTGGTACTGGCACAAGACAGGCAGATAGAACAATGGAACAGAATAGAGAACCCAGAAATGAACCCAAGGCAATATGCTCAATTATTATTTAAAAATGGGGGCAATGGGCCCGTGCATGGACTTATCGGACTCTCTCCCTCTAAGCTTGGAGGGGAGGCAGCTCAAGGGGCACCAGAGACATACAGGGAAGAACTGAGCTGTTTGGTACTGGAGCGAGGGCTGGAGAGAGGACTTTCTCGGGGACAAACGTGCTGTAAGAGGCCTTTGTTCCTTTGGTGAGCCCTTCCCGGGGGCGGCAGACAGTCGCCATATCTGGGACTCCAGCAACCTGGCTCACACTGGTAGCCTCGCCCAGCTGACTCCCTGAGGCCCCATGCCGCGCCGCGCCACCCAAATTTCAAGCCCACCCAAGTTGTTGCCACTTGCTTAACCATAGGATTGGCCAGTCTTGGATCCTGCTTCAGGTTTTTCCTAAATTCTTTCAAATGAGCAGCATCTGGCCTCAGCGAGCCCCATACCTCTCATTAAGTAATACACTGAAACAAACACAGGGAGGCAGCCAAAATGAGGAGACAAAGAAACAGGTCCCAAATGAAAGAACAGAACAAAACCCCAGTAAAAGAACAAAGCGAAATGGAGATCAGCAACCTAACAGATACTGAGTTCAAAATACTGCTTATAAGGATACTCAATGAACTTAGTGAGAACCTCAGTGAACTTAGGGAGGGCCTCAAGAGTATAAAAAAGGACCAGTCAGAAATCATGGATACACAGTTAGAATTGAAGGAGGCATTAACTGAAATAAAGAATAATTTACACAGCTTCAATAATAGAGTATGTAAATCCAAGGAGCAAATCATCAATTTGGAATATAAGGAAGCAGAAAATGCCCAATCAGAACAGCAAAAAGAAAAAAGAATCCAAAAAAATGAGGATAGTGTAAGGAGCCTCTGAGACAATTTCAAGCGTGCCAACATTCGCATCTTGGGGGTGCCAGAAGGAGAAGAGCTAGAACAAGAAATCAAAAACCTGTTTGAAACAATAATGACAGAAAACTTTTCTAGCTTGGTGAAAGAAACAGACATACAAGTCCAGGAAGCACAGAGAGTCCCATACAAGATGAACCCCAAGAGGCCCACAACAAGACACATCATCATCAAAATGCAAAAGGTTCAAGACAAAGAGAGAATCTTAAAAGCAGCAAGAGAAAGGCAGCTAGTTACCTACAAGGGAGTTCCCATTAGGCTGTCAGCTGAATTCTCAAAAGAAACTTTGCAGGCCAGAAGAGAGTGGCAAGAAATATTCAGAGTGATGAAAACCAAGAACCTACAACCAAAATGACTCTATCTTGCAAAATTGTCATTTAGAATCGATGGCCATATAAAAACTTTCCCAGACAAGAAAAAGTTAAAGGAGTTCATCACTACCAAACTGTTATTATATGAAATGATGAAGGGTCTTTTTGAAGAAAAAGATAAAATGTATGAACAAACAAAATGGCAATGAATACATATCTATCATCAATGAAATCTACAAATAAAATGAACAGGTAGAACAGAAACATTCTCATAGATACAGAGAACATTTTGTTGGTTGCCCGTTGGGAGGGGGGTTGTGGGAATGGGTGAAAAAGGTGAAGGGATTAAGAAGCACAAATTCATTGCTAGACTGACAAACCTCAAAGGGAAAGGAGTTGGGGGGGTGGGAAGAAATAAACCAAAGAACTTACATGCATAACCAATGGTCACAGACAATAGTGTGGAAAAAGGTGGGAGGCGGGCGGGAGTGGGGAGGAATGGGGAGGAGGGGATCAATGGGGGAAAAATGTGGAACATCTGTAATACATTTTATATCCAACAATAAAGATTTGAAAAAATAAAATAAAAATGGGGGCAAGAGCATACAGTAGGGTAAAGACAGTCTCTTTAATAAATGGTGTTGGGAAAATTTTACAGCTACATGAAAAGTAATAAATCTAGACCATCAAATTACACCTTGCACAAGAATAAATTTAAAATGGATAAAAGACCTAAATGTGACTCACGAATTCATAAAAATCCTGGAAGAAACTGTAGGCAACAAAATTTCAGACATCATGTGCAGCAGAATTTTCACTATTATATCAATTATCAAAACAGAAACAAAGAAGAAAATGAACACAAGGGAGCACATCAAACTGAAAAGATTCTGCACAGCAAAAGTAACCACCACCAAAATGGAAAGACAGCCCACTCTGTGGGAGAGCCTAATTACCAATGTTATATCAGATAAGAGGTTAATTTCCAAAATATATGGAGTACTTATACAGCTCAACAAATAAAAGACCAATAACCAATTAAAAAAATGGGTAGAGAAACTAAATAGACACCTTTCAAAATAGGATATACAAATGGCTAAGAAACATAAAGAAAGGCTCAATGTTACTAGTCATGAGAGAGATGCAAATTAAAACAACAATGAGGTATCACCTTACACCTGGCAGAATGACCACCATCAACAAATCATCAAACAAGTGTTGGCAAGGGTGTGGAGAAAATAGGATTCTAGTACAATGCTGGTGGGAATGCAGCCACTGAGGAAAACAAAATGGTGTTACCTCAAAAAATTAAAAATTGAAATTCCATTTGATCCAGTGATCCCACTTCTAGGAGGAACAACAATCAGAAAGTATATATGCACCCCCATGTTCATAGCAGCCCTATTTATAATTGCTATGATCTAGAAAAAGCTCAAATGTTCATCAGTAGTCAAATGTATATAAAAGCTGTGGAGTACTATGCAGCTGTAAAAAAAGAAAGATCTATTTTTTGAGACCGCATGAAGGCACTTGGAGAGTATTATCCTAAGCAAAAGAAGCCAACAGCTAAATACAAATAACATATGATCTCACTTATTTGTGAAATATAATGAACATAACAGTCCCCAGAAGAGGGTGTGGTAGGGAAGAGAACGTATATGCATGTATATGCATGTATGCATGAACAATGGAGATAAACAACAAAGCTTGAGACAGGGCAGGGAGTTAGAAGGAGGAAGAATTTAGTGTGGGAAAACATCTGTAACAAAAATAAATATATTAATTAATTAATTAATTAATTAATTAATTTAAAATAGATATCTACAGAGAATTACACACCAAAACTGCAAAATTCACATTCTTCTGGAGTGCACATGGGACATTCTCAAGGATAGATCACGTGTTAGGTCACAAATTAAGTCTCTAGAAGTTCAGGAAGATTGAAATCATATCAAGTATTTTTTCAGATCATAATGACATAAAACTAGAAATCAATTGCAACAAGAACATGCAAAGACATTGGAACACATGAAGGCTAAATAGCATGTTATTGAACAATAAATGGGTTACCATGGAGATCAGAAAATAAATTAAAAACTTTCTGGAAACCAATAAAACAACAACACAAAATCTATGGAATGCAGCAAAATCAGTTCTGACAGGGATGCTCATAGTACTACAAGCCTACCTCAAGAAAAAAAAATTCCTAATACACTATCTAATCTTACTAAAGAAGTAGAAAGCAAACAAAAAGAAAAGCACATAGCAAGTAGAAGGCAGGAAATAGTAAAGATTAGAGCAGAAATATATGACATGGAGACCCCCCCCCCCCAAAAAAAACAACAAACAATTCAAAGGATCAATGAAATAAAGAGCTGATTCTTTGAAAAGATAAACAAGGTGGGTGAACCCTTAGCAAGACTAACCAAGAAACATAGAGAGAGAACCCAGATGCACAAAATCAGAAATAAAAGAACAGTAACAATTACTGACACCATCGAAATACAAAGGATTGTTAACAAATATTATGCACAATCATACGACAACAAATTCAACAATCTAAGCAAAATGGACAAATTTCCAAAAATACATAGTCTCCCAAAACTGAATTGGTAAGAGAAAGAAAACTTGAACAGACCAATAATAACAAAACAAATTTAGGATGTTATCAAGAATCTCCCAGCAAACAAAAGCCCAGGCCTGGACAACTTAATGGGGAATTTTAGCAAACATTGAAAGGATAACTAATATCAATTCTTTCTAAATATTTCAAAAAATTCAAGAAGAAGGAAGAATTCAAAACTTGTTCCACGAGGTCAGCATAATTTGATTTTCAAAATTAAAAAAGAAAAAACACTACAAAGAAAAAAACCTACAGGCCAATATGCCTGATGAATATAGATGCCAAAAACTGAACAAAATACTAGCCAATCGAATGCAGCAATACATTAAAAAATTATTCACAATGACCAAGTGGGATTCATCTCAGTGATGCAAGGTTTAAACAATTTTGAAAATCAATAAATGTGTCACACCAAAAATAAAAGATAAAAATTATATGATTATATCAATAGATGCTGAAGAAACATTTGACAAAATCCAGCTCCCATTTCTGTTAAAAATGCTCAGCAACTTGGGAGTAGAGGATCATATCTCAACCTAATAAAGGCCATATATAAAAGACCTACAGCCAATATCATCTTCAATGGACCAAAAGTAAAAGCATTTTTTTAAAAAGAAAAACAAAAAACAAAGATGTCTTCTTTCACCACTCTTATTTAACAAAGTACTGGAAGTCTTAGACACAGCAACCAGAGAAGAAGAAAAAACTATAAAGAATCCAAATTGGAAAGGAAGAAGTTAAACTGTCATTATTTGCAGATAACATTATATTATATGTAGAAAACCCCCAAGACCTTATTAAAAATCTACCAGAGTTAATAAATAACTTTGGTGAAGTAGCAGAATACAAAATTCACGTAAAAAAATTGATGGAATTCTTATACACTAATGATGAACTCACAGAAAGAGAAACTAAAAAACCCATCCCATTTACCAGCACTTCAAAAAAAATTAAGATACCTAGAAATTAACTTAACCAAAAAAATAAAGAATTTATTTGCAGAAAAGTACAGGTCATTGAAAAAAGAAATAGAAAAAGATACAAAAAAAGTGAAAGCACATACCTTGTACAATAATTGGGAGAATTAAATCATCAAAATATCCATACTACCTAAAACAATCTATAAATTCATTGCAATCCCCATCAAAATACCAATGACAAACTTCACAGAATAAAAACAAACACTTCAAAAGTTCATATAAAACAAAAAAACAAAAAACCTGTACAGCCACATCAGTCTTGAAAAAGGACAAAGTAGGCGGGATTGCAATACCAAATATTAGGTTATACTACAAAGCTACTGTAATCAAAACTGCCTGGTACTGGCAGAAGAACAAGCACATAGATCAATGGACTAGAACAGAGAACCCAGAAATAGACACAAAATATTACACTCAGTTAACATATAACAAAGGTGGTATGAACATACAGTAGGTAAAGACAGCCTCTTTAATAAGTGGTGTTAAAAAAAAATTGGACAGCTACATGCAAAAAAATGACACTAGACCATCAACTTACACCATACACAAGAATAAAATTAAAATAAATAAAAGACTTACATGTGACCCAAGAATCTATAAAAATCCTAGAAGAAAACATAGGCAACAAAATTTCAGACATCATACATTGCAGAATTTTCACTGATGCATCACCTAAGGCACCAGAAACTAAGAAAAAAATGAATACATGCGACTACATTAAACTTGAAAAGCTCCTGCACAGCATAAGAATCAACCACCAAATGAAATGGCAACTCACTCTATGGGAGAGTATAATTGCCAATAATATATCAGATAAAAGGTTAATTTCCAATATACATAGAGTGCTTATACAGCTCAATAAAAGGAAGACAAAGAACCCAAATAAATAATGGGCACAGAAATTAGACCCCTCTTCAAACAGGACATACAAATGGCTAAGAGACATATGATGAAATGTTCACCATCACTATTCATCAGAGAGATGCAAATTTAAACAACACTGAGGTATTGCCTCACACCTGTCAGAATGGCCACCATCAACAAATCATTAAACACAAATGTTGGCGAGGATATGAAGAAATGAGGACTCTAGTACACTTGTGGTGGGAATGCAGACTGGTGCAGCCACTATGGGGAACACTATGGTGTTACTTCAAAAAATTAAAAATTGAATTGCCATTTGACCCAGTTATTCCACTTTTAGAAAAATACCCTAAAATGCCTGAAACACCCATCAGAAAGAATATATGTACCCCCATTTTTATATCAGTGTTATTTACAATAGCTAAGATCTGGAAACAGCCCAAACATTCATCAGTAGATGAATGGATAAAAAAAAAATGTGGTACATATACACAATAGAATACTATGTAGCTGTAGGAAAGAAAGATCTATTATCCTTTAAGATGGAGGAACCTGGAGAGTATTATCCTAAGCAAAAGAAGCCAACCTGAGAAATACAAATATCACATGATCTCATTATTTGGAAAATATTATGAACATAACAGTCTGAAGGGTTGTCCCAGAAATGTGGAAGTAGGGTACAGACTGACTATCCCCAGAAGAGAGGGTGTGGGGAGAGAAAAACCGCAAAATTTATATGCATTTATGCATGACCAATTGGCATGGTTAACAGAGCTTGGGACAGGGTGGGGATGGAGAAAAAGGAAGGTTAATAAATAACAAATAAATAATGAATGAATGAATGATTGAATAAATAAATAAATAAATAAATAAATAAATAAATAAATAGATAGTGTGTGAGAGAGTGAGAGTGGAGGTGAATTTGGATGTCCAATCTCATGCAGTGCAGAGACACAGAATAGGAGGTACATGTGCTTTTGTCAAAAGCAGCAGGCTCTTATGGTTATCACTTCTCCAGGGCACTGCTTCCTGCACCGAGGGAATGTCCCACCATTTTAGAAGGTCTGGTATCTTCTCTGAGAGAAAGCAGTGGAAGGGCTAGGGTTCAGCAACCTGAGCCCACCAGCGCACCTGGCACCTTTGAACCAGTGGACACTCTGTGTAAACACAGACTTGTGCACAGTAGTGGAGCTGCCAAGGTGCTGGTTGCAGAAGAAGCAGACAGCCAGGAGCCCAGCACCATCCTTCACAGTAGCAGCCCAATCAGAGTGGAGATATACCCCCAGCAACAGAGGCTAGGAAGCACACATCCATTGTGCCCTGGAGAAGTGATAACCATAAGAGCCTGCTGCTTTTGACAACAGAAGCACAGACCAGCAACTGAGACCAATCCCCAAAAACTACAGCAAAGACTGTAGTTAACTGCAGGAGTTAAGCTCCACAGGTCAGCAGCACTCCCCAGCCACCAGTGGTTCAACCTGTGGCTCCACAGTGAGCTGTGAGATCCAGTGGTTCACAAGAGTGGTTGAAAGCCAGGGCTTAGAAGAATCTGGTGTGATCAAGCTGCCCATGGAACCTGCTGTGTGCTGAGGTACCAGAGAATCCTTTGGGACCTAGCAGGCCACAAAAGCTGTGAAAAGCCAGAGCTTGAAAGGGACTGGTGCTATTCAGCTGCCTACTTGCAAGACCTGCTGAGGCATGAGAGAGGCCTGTGCAACCCAGCAGTCCACAAGATATGCATAGAGCTGGGTTTCCAAAAAAACTGTGTGATTCAGTTACCTGTGAGACATGTGGTGTGCTGAGGCACCAGGTAAGCCTGTACGATCCACATAACCATAAGATAGTTGTAGAGCAGGGTCTCCGAAGGGACTATGTGATCCAGCAGCCCATGGTATAAGCAGGAAGTGGGGCTCCAACATGATCTAAACTATACAGTTACAGGTGGCACCACCTACCAGCTGGGAACACAGCTCCTGAGGGGCCCACATGATCTAGCAGTAGTGCCTATTAGGACACATCAATACCAGTCCCCAGTAGTCATTCCTCCAGGATCCACAAGTAAACAAAACAGTCTGTGAGGCAAAATAGCCTGATTTGATATACATTGAGCTGCATACACATCCAAACATTTCTCAGTGCGTGTAGAGCTACCAGACAGCTAAAATGGGAGACAAAGAAACAACACGCAAAATACAAAAAAAAAAAGAAATCACCAGGAAAGGAACTACAGGAAATGAAAGAAAGCAACTTGTCAGATAAAGAATTCAAAGCAAGGATTTTAAAGTTCTCGAACAATTTGGTGAGAAGTACAAGAAACTTAATAAGAATTATGAAGAGCTCACTGGGAACTACTTCAGCTTAAAAAATAGGGTAGAAGCTATACATAAAGAGTTAGAAGCTAGCATAAAAATCAAGAGGAAATAAAAAATGCCATAGCTGTTTTGAAAAATATATTAGAAGGGTTTAGTAGTAGATTAGAAAAAGCTGAAGACTGAATCAGCAATTTAGAAGACATGGTAGATCAAAAAATTAAAAATTGAACTTCCATTTGACCCAGTGATCCCACTGCTGGGAATATACCCTAAGAAGCCTGAAACACCAATCAGGAAGAATATATGTACCCCCATGTTCATAGCAGCACTATTTATAATAGCTAAGATCTGGAAACAGCCCAAGTGTCCACCAGTAGACGAATGGATCAAAAAGCTGTGGTACATATACAGAATGGAATACTATGCAGCGGTAAGAAAGAAAGATCTCTTATCCTTTGAGACGACATGGAGGGACCTGGAAAGTATTATCCTAAGTGAAAGAAGCCAAGCAGAAAAAGACAAATACCACATGATCTCACTTATATACGGAATATAATGAACATAACAGTCTGAGGAATACAGTAGACCCAGACACATGGAAGTAGGGCACAGACTGACATCCCTCAGAAGAGGCGATGGGGGGGGGTGGGAAGAGATTAACCACAGAACTCATATGCATGTATGCATGACCAATGGACATGGACAACTAAGCCGGGGACAGGGTGGAGGGGGGGTGGGGTGGGGGGTGCCAATGGGGTAAAAAGGTAAAATATCTGTAACAAAAAAATAAAAAAATAAAAATAATAATAAAAAAAAAAAAAATTATGGTGCCTGATTATAATTCTGTCATCATGAAGAGTACTCATATAGTGTTGAACTTATGATGGAAAGTTATTCGCACTATGTTAATTAAGTGAAAAACAGACTATTAAGTGTTTTCATTTTTATTGCAATTTATAATTTTGCATTCATATCTATGTATAATATACATAGAGACTAGGTCCTGAAGGACATGTATCAGAATGTTAGCAGCAGTCATTTGATGTTGATATTATACCAGATAATCATTGCTTTCTCTTTCTATTTGTCTGTATGTCCTGAAATTACTTTTGGCAATCAGCATGTATTATAGAATGTAGTTGTTTTTTAAGATAAAATTTAAACTATCAAAGTTTAAAAAAAAAAAAAAAAAAGAAGACATGGTAGAGAAAAATACTCAAAGAGAGCAGCAAATGAAAAAAAAAAATTAAAAAGCAGTAGGTAAGTTTCAAGAAGCTATGAAACAATATAAAAATGTAAGAACATTCGCATTTTATGGATACTGGAAAGAGAAGTATCAAAGAAAGGAATAGAGAACCTGTTTGAAGAAATTATGACAGAAAACTTTCCTAACCTGGTGAAGGAAAAGTCATACAAGTCCAGGAAACACAGAGAGTTCCAAGCAAGATGAACCCCAGAAAACCCAAAGCTAAACACATCATAATAAAAGTGACAAACATTAGAGACAATAAAAAGAATCTTAAAGGAAACAAGACAGAAACAGAAAGTTACCTATAAGGGAGCTCCCATTAGACTGTCATATGCTTTCTCAATAGAAACAATGCAGGCCAGAAAAGAGTGGGCATGAAGTGTACAAAGTAATGCAAGGCAAGGGTCTGAATCCAGGACTAGTCTATCCAGCAAGGTTATCATTCAAAATTGAAGGAGAAATAAAGAGCTTCACAGATTTAAAAAAACAAAAACAAAAACAAAACCTAAAAAATTTACCACCACCAAACCAGCACTGAGAAAAATGCTAAAGGGATTTTGTACAAAGAAGAAGAAACAGAGAGAAAGACAGGGAGAGAGGAGCACAGAAATAAAATTAAAATGTTAACTAATAACTATCAATAATTACCTTAAATGTAAATGGCTTAAATGCTCTAATCAAAAGACATAGGGTGGCTAACTAAACAAGAAAACACAACCCGTATATATGCTGTCTACAAGAGACCTATCTCACAATGAAAGACTCACACGGGATGAAAATGAAGGAATGGAAATAAATTTGTCAAAGTAAATAGAAATTTTTAAATAAGCTGGTGTAGCAATACTTACATCTGACAAGAGAGACTTCAACACAAGGGCCATAATAAGAGATAGAGAAGCTCACTACATAATATTAAAAAGAGAAATTTAACAAGAGGATATAACCATGGTAAACATATATGCATCAAATACGGGAGCACCAAAATATATTTAAAACCTTTGGAAGGACTTCAAGGGAGAGATCAATAGCAACACAATCATAGTGGGTAACTTTAACAAACCACTGACATCACTCGATAGATCTTCTAGACAAAACATTTCACAAGTATGTGGAGTCCCCCAAAGAGAAACTAGATCAGTTGGACTTAATTGATATTTACAGAACATTTCATTCCAAAGCTACAGAATATACATTCTTCTCAAGTATACATGGGTCATTCTCAAAGATAGACCACATGTTGAGATACAAATCAACTTTCTACAAATTCAAGAATATTGAAATGATATTAAACATCTTCTCATATCACTGTGGCATAAAACTAGGAATCAATTACAATAAAAACACACAAAAACATTCAAACACTTGGAGGCTAAATAGCATGTTATTAAACAACAAATGGGTTACTAACAACATCAAGGAAGAAATTAAAAACTTCCTGGAAAGCAACAAAAATGAAGACACAACAACACAAAATCTATGGGACACAGCAGAAGCAGTGCTGAGAGGGAAGTTTATAGCACTACAGGCCTACCTCAAGAAACAAGAAAAATTCTTAATTGACTTTCTAACTCTACAACTTAAAGAACTAGAAAATAAACAAATGAACAATAAAACCACAGACCTAATAAAAAGAAGAAAAAAAATACAGGTCAGAGCAGAAATAAATGTCATAGAGGCTAAAATAAGCAATTTAAAAGATGAATAAAACAAAAGCTCATTTTTTAAAAAAGTAAAGAAGATCAATGGACCTTTAGCCAGACTCACCAAGTAACCAAAAAAGAGAAACCAAATAAACAAAATCAGAAATAAAAGAGAAGTAACAACTGACACTACAGAAATACAAAGGATCACCAAAACATACTATTATATGCCAACAAATTTGACATTCTAGGAGAAATGGACAAATTTCTAGAAACACACAGCATCCCAAAAGTGAACCAGAAAGAGATAGAAAACCTGAATAGACCAATAACAAAAAATGAAATTGAAAATGTAATATAGGACAGGAAAAATGGCGGCGGAGTGAACGGAGCTACACAGACCGTCTCCCAGAACCAAACTGGAATTACAACTACAACACAGACAAATCGACGGGAAAAACCAACAGAAAAGCAGCTTGTGAGGACCATACAACGAGGGACACTGACACCATCCCGGTAGGCTTGCGAAGGCGCGAGACGGGGCTGGGAGCCCACGGTCGGCAGCTCGGCAGCAGCCTCAGCTGTAAGCGGCGCCCTCGGGTTACACTCCCAGGCGGCCCCACAGCGCAGCCGGGACAGAGGCTGAAACAGCCACAGCCACTCACCTTGGGCTCCGGCGGAGGGAGGGCAGACTGGACTGGAACTGTGTCGGGACACTCGGGGTTTGGAGGGCGCTCAGAGCTTTGGCTGAGTGCAGCCACCCAGGACGGAGGCCACATTGTTCCTTCCCAGAGCTCTGAGGAGAGGCAGCAGCCCCTCCCTCGGAGATCCAACCCCAGCCTGTGGGCCATTGAAGTGCTAATTGAGGCTCACTAACAACTAGCATCTGCCCCACCCTCGTGAAAGCCCCTTGGCTGAGCACCAGTGGGAGATTTTCAATCAAATGACAACCCAAAACTCATCAATTAATCTAGACTGCTAGCCTCCAGGCAAAAAGCTAGAGGATAACAGTACATTTCCTGGGCTGGCAACTTTAACCAGGAAAGTAAGACTTGACAGTGGTGTTCAACATGGGTCCTCCCTCGCTCATCTAAACCCAGGAGAGGGAGCCACAAACAGCAGAACACCAACACCCACAGGGAGAACTTGACAGGCTCCAAAGCCCACAGTGATAGCTAAAATAGTGAAACACAGAAACAGAAGCCAAATGAAAGAGCAAGACACCTCCACCGAAGATGAGATCAATGTGGAGCAATTAGGCATGTTAACAGAGCTAGAATTCAGAGCCATGATCTTGAGGAAGCTGAACAGCATGAGTAAGGACATAGAGACACTGAAAATAAGCCAAATGGAAATTAAAAACCAACAAGAAGAGATAAAAAATGACATATCCGAAATGAAAAACACATTGGAAGGTTTAAAAAGGAGAGTAGGGGAAGCTGAGGACCGGATCAGTGAATTAGAAGACAGGGTAGAAAAAATCAACCAATCAGAAAAACAAAAGGAAAAAACTATTAAAAAACAGGAAGACAGCTTAAGAGAACTATGGGACAACTGGAAACGTAATAATATTCGCATCATAGGAGTCCCCGAAGAAGAAGAAAAGGAGCAAGGGATAGAGAATATATTCAAAAAAATAGTGAGAGAAAACTTCCCTAATTTGGCGAAGGAAGAAGGCATTCAAGTTCAAGAAGCAGAGAGAGTCCCAAGTAAGAAGAACCCAAACAGGCCCACACCAAGACACATAGTAATTAAAATGCCACAAATTAAAGACAAAGAGAGAATCCTCAAAGCAGCAAGAGATAAGCAACAGGTTACCTACAAAGGGAACCCCATAAGGCTCTCAGCTGACTTCTCACAAGAAACACTACAGGCCAGAAGAGAATGGCATGAAGTAATCAAAGTCATGAAAAACAAGAATCTTAATCCAAGACTACTCTACCCAGCAAGGCTATCATTCAAAATAGAAGATCAAATAAAGAGCTTCCAGACAAAAAAAAGCTAAGGGAATACATTAGCACCAAACCAGCACTGCAAGAAATGTTAAAAGGACTGCTGTAATTAGCAATAGAAATGGGAAGAAAAATAGAACCACATTAAACAAAAATGGCAATAAATAAGTACATATCAATAATCACCTTAAACGTAAATGGATTGAATGCTCCCATAAAGAGACACAGAGTAGCTGATTGGATAAGAAAGCATGACTCATCTATATGTTGTTTACAAGAGACCCACCTCTCAACAAAAGACTCACATAGGTTGAAAGTGAAGGTATGGAAAAAAAATTTCCAAGCAAATGGAAAGCAAAAAAAAGCTGGGGTAGCAATTCTCATATCTGATAAAATAGATTTCAAAATGAAGACCATAACTAGAGACAAAGACGGCCACTACATAATATTGAAAGGATCTATCCAACAGGAAGATATAACCTTGATAAACATATATGCACCCAATATAGGAGCACCAAAATATATTAAAAATCTTCCAAGGAGAAATCGACAATACAATCATAGCAGGGGACTTCAACACCCCGTTGACAGCACTGGATAGATCCTCTAGGCAAAAAATTAGCAAGGAAACAGAGACTCTAAATAAAGCACTAGACCAAATGGATTTAATAGATATCTACAGAGAATTACACCCCAAAACTACAGAATACATATTCTTCTCAAGTGCACATGGGACATTCTCAAAGATAGACCACATGATAGGACACTAACTAAATCTCTACAAGTTCAAGAAGATTGAAATCATATCAAGCATCTTCTCAGATCACAATGGCATGAAACTAGAAATCAATTGCACAAAGAACATGCAAAGACATTTCAACACATGGAGGCTAAATAGCATGTTATTAAACAATGACTGGGTCACCGAGGAGATCAAGGAAGAAATTAAAAACTTCCTGGAAACCAATGAAAATGATCACACAACACAAAATCTATGGGATGCAGCGAAAGCAATTCTGAGAGGGAAGTTCATAGCACTACAGGCCTACCTCAAAAAACAAGAAAAATTTCTAATTGACTGTCTAACCTCAAAACTTAAAGAATTAGAAAGCAAACAAAAAGAAAACCCCAGAGCAAGTAGAAGGAAGGAAATAGTAAAGATCAGAGCAGAAATAAATGACATAGAGACCAAAAAAACAATTCAAAGGATCAATGAAACAAAGAGCTGGTTTTTCGAAAAGATAAACAAGATAGATGGACCCTTAGCTAGACTCACCAAGAAACAAAGAGAGAGAACCCAAATACACAAAATCAGAAATGAAAGAGGAGAAGTAACAACCAACACCACAGAAATACAAAAGATCATTAACAACTACTATGAACAACTATATGGCAACAAATTCGACAATCTCAGCGAAATGGACAAATTTCTAGAAACACACAGTCTCCCAAAACTATTCCCGGAAGAGATAGAAAACTTGAACAGACCAATAACAACTAAGGAAATTGAAGAGGTAATCAAGACTCTCCCAGCAAACAAAAGCCCAGGACCAGATGGTTTCACGGGGGAGTTTTACCGAACATTCCAAAAAGAACTAACACCCATTCTCCTCAAACTATTTCAAAAAATTCAAGAAGAAGGAAGACTTCCAAACACGTTCTATGAGGCCAGCATAATTCTAATTCCAAACCCAGAAAAAGACACTACGAAGAAAGAAAACTACAGGCCAATATCCCTGATGAACATAGACGCCAAAATCCTGAACAAAATACTAGCAAATCGGATCCAGAAATACATCAAAAAAATTATTCACCATGACCAAGTGGGATTCATTCCAGGGATGCAAGGCTGGTACAATATTCGCAAATCAATAAACGTGATACACCACATAAACAAAATGAAGAATAAAAACCACATGATCATATCAATAGATGCTGAAAAAGCATTCGACAAAATCCAGCATCCATTTCTGATAAAAACGCTCAGCAATGTAGGAATAGAGGGATCATATCTCAACATAATAAAGGCCATATATGAAAGACCTACAGCCAACATCATACTCAATGGACAGAAACTAAAAACATTTTCATTAAGAACAGGAACAAGACAGGGATGTCCACTTTCACCACTCTTATTTAACATTGTACTGGAAGTCTTAGCCACAGCCATCAGACATGAAGAAAAAATAAAAGGGATCCAAATTGGAAAGGAGGAAGTGAAACTGTCATTATTTGCAGATGACATGATATTGTACATAGAAAACCCTAAAGACTCCATCAAAAATCTATTAGACTTAATAAATGAATTTGGCAAAGTAGCAGGATACAAAATTAACGTCAAGAAATCGACGGCATTCTTGTACATCAATGATGAACTCACAGAAAGAGAAACTGAAAAAACAATCCCATTTACCATCGCTCCAAAAAAATTACGATACCTAGGAATAAACTTAACCAAAGAAGTAAAAGACCTATTTGCAGAAAACTACAGATCATTGAAAAAAGAAATAGAGGAAGATATAAAAAAGTGGAAGCACATACCCTGTTCATGGATTGGAAGAATTAACATAATTAAAATGTCCATACTACCCAAAGCAATCTATAGATTCAATGCAATCCCCATCAAAATACCAATGACATATTTTATAGAACTAGAACAAATACTTCAAAAGTTCATATGGAACCAAAAAAGACCCCGAATAGCCACAGCAATCTTGAAAAAGAAGAACAAAGTTGGAGGGATCACAATACCAGATATCAGGTTATACTACAAAGCGACTGTAACCAAAACAGCCTGGTACTGGCACAAGAACAGGCATATAGACCAGTGGAACAGAACTGAAAACCCAGAAATGGACCCAAGGCAATACGCTCAATTAATATTTGACAAAGGTGGCAAGAGCATACAGTGGAGTAAAGACAGCCTCTTTAATAAATGGTGTTGGGAAAATTGGACAGCTACATGCAAAAAAATGAAACTAGACCATCAACTTACACCATACACAAAAATAAACTCAAAATGGATAAAAGACTTAAATGTGACCCGTGAATCCATAAAAATTCTAGAAGAAAATGTAGGCAACAAAATTTCGGACATCATACGGAGCAGAATTTTCACTGATACATCACCTAAGGCAACAGAAATAAAGGAGAAAATGAACACATGGGACTACATCAAACTCAAAAGCTTCTGCACAGCAAAAGAAACAATCATCAAAATGGAAAGGCAACCCACTGTATGGGAGAACATCATTGCCAATGATGTATCAGATAAGGGGTTAATTTCCAATATATACAGAGTGCTCATACAACTCCACAAAAGGAAGACAAAGAACCCAATTAAAAAATGGGCAGAGGAGCTGAATAGACACCTCTCCAAACAGGACATACAAATGGCCAAGAGACATATGAAGAAATGCTCAACATCACTAATCATCAGAGAGATGCAAATTAAAACAACTATGAGGTATCACCTCACACCTGTCAGAATGGCTGCCATCAACAAATCATCAAACAACAAGTGTTGGCGAGGGTGTGGAGAAAAGGGGACTCTAATACACTGCTGGTGGGAATGCAGACTGGTGCAGCCGCTATGGAAAACAATATGGTGCTACCTCAAAAAATTAAAAATTGAACTTCCATTTGACCCAGTGATCCCACTGCTGGGAATATACCCTAAGAAGCCTGAAACACCAATCAGGAAGAATATATGTACCCCCATGTTCATAGCCGCACTATTTACAATAGCTAAGATCTGGAAACAGCCCAAGTGTCCACCAGTAGACGAATGGATCAAAAAGCTGTGGTACATATACAGAATGGAATACTATGCAGCGGTAAGAAAGAAAGATCTCTTATCCTTTGAGACGACATGGAGGGACCTGGAAAGTATTATCCTAAGTGAAAGAAGCCAAGCAGAAAAAGACAAATACCACATGATCTCACTTATATACGGAATATAATGAACATAACAGTCTGAGGAATACAGTAGACCCAGACACATGGAAGTAGGGCACAGACTGATATCCCTCAGAAGAGGGGATGGGGGGTGGGGGGGTGGGAAGAGATAAACCACAGAACTTATATGCATGTATGCATGACCAATGGACATGGACAACTAAGCCGGGGACAGGGTGGAGGGGGGGTGGGGTGGGGGGTGCCAATGGGGTAAAAAGGTAAAATATCTGTAACAAAAAAATAAATAAATAAATAAAATTCAAAAAAAAAAAAAAGAAAATGTAATATAAAAACTCCCAGCAAACAAAAGCCCAGGCACAGATGGCTTCCATGAAGTTTTACCAAACATTCAAAGAAGATCTAAAATCCATTCTCCTCAAACTATTCGAAAATATCCAAGAAGAGGTAATACTTCCAAACTAATTTTATGAGGCCACCATAATCCTTATTCTAAAATCGGATAAAAACCCTACAAAAACAAAACAAAACAAAACAAAAAAACACTACAGGCTAATATCCCTGATGAACACAGGTGCCAAAATCCTTAGATTATTGGAAAATCGAATCCAGCAATACATAAAAAAAAATTCATTATGACCAAGTGGGTTCCATCCGAGACATGCAAGAATGGTACATTATTCCAAAATCAATAAATGTGATGCACCACATAAACAAAAGAATAGATTAAAATCATATAATTTTATCAATAGATGCTGAAAAAGCATTTGAGAAAATTCAGCACCCATTTCTGATCAAAATGCTCAGCAATATGAGAATAGAGAAATTATATTTCAACATAATAAAGGCCTTATATAAAAAAAAAAAACTACAGTAAACATTACACTCAATGAAAAAAAACTAAAACATTTACTTCATGAACAGGAAGAAGACAGGGATGCCCACTTTTGCACTCTTATTTAACATAGTCTTAGCCACAGCAAGTAGACATTAAACAAACAAAAAAAGTAATCCAAATTAGAAAGGAGGAAGTGAAATTGTCATAATTGCCAGATGATATCATATTGCATATAGAAAATCCTAAAGAGTCCATCAAAAATCATCTAGATGTAATAAATGAATTTGGCAAAGGAAAAGGATACAGAATTAACATCAAGAAACTGACAACATTTTTATACACCAATATTGAAATCACAAACACAGAAACTAAAAAGACAATCCCATTTACCACTGCAGCGAAAAAATTAAGATATTTAGAAATAAACTTAACTAAAATAGTAAAGGACCTCTTCACAGAAAACTACAGGTCATAGAGAAAGACATAAAAAACTAGAAGCATGTACCTTGTTCATGAATTGAAAGAATTAACATTATTAAAATGTCTATACTACCCAAAGAAATGTATAGATTCAATGCAACTTTTATTAAAATACCAACTACATACTTCACAGAACTAGAACAAATACTCCAAAGTTTATATACCCCCCCAAATAAAAAACCTGAATACTACAGTAATCCAAAAAACAAAGAACAAAGTTGGAGGGATCACATTACCATATTTCAGGTTATACTACAAAGCCACTGTTACAAAAACAAACAAACAAACAAACAAAAAAACAGCCTGGTACTGGCACAAGAATAGTCAGATGGATAAATGGAACAGAATACAGAACCCAGAAATTGACCCAAGACAATATGCTCAATTAGTATTTGACAAAAGTGGCAAGAAAATACAGTGGAGTTAAGACAGTCTCTTCAATAAATGGTATTGGAAAAATTGGACAGCTACTTGCAAAAAAATGAAGCTAGACCATCAACTTACACCATAAACAAGAATAAATTCAAAATGGATAAAGACTTAAATGTGAATTTTGAATCCATAAAAATCCTAAAAGAAAATGAAATGTAGGCAACAAAATTTCAGACATTATACACAGCAAAATTTTCACTGATATATCACCTAAGTCAACAGAAATAAAGAAAAAAATAAACATATGGGAGTACATCAAACTCAAAAGTTTTTGCACAGCAAAAGTAACAGCCACTAAAATGGAAAGGCAATCTACGGTATAGGATAGCATAATTGCCAACAACACATCAGATAAAGGGTTAATTTCCAATATACAGAGAGTGCTCATACAACTCAACAAAAGGAAGACAAAGAACCCAATTAAAAAATGGGCAGAGGAGTTGAATAGACACCTTTTCAGACAGGACATACAAATGGCCAAGAGACATATGAAGAAATGCTCCACATCACTAATCATTAGAGAGACGCAAATTAAAACAATGATAAGGTGTCACCTCACACATGTCAGAATGGCTGTTATCACAAATCATCAAACAATTGGTGAGGGTGTGGAGACAATACGACTCTAGTACACTGCTGGTGGGAATGCAGACTGGTGTAGTCACTATGGAAAACAATATGGTGTTACCTCAAAAAATTAAAAATTGAACTTCCATTTGACCCAGTGATCCTGCTTCTAGGATATACCCTAAGAAGCCTGAAACACCAATCAGGAAGAATATATGTACCCCCATGTTCATAGCAGCAATATTTACAATAACTAAGATCTGGAAACAGCCCTGGTGTCCATCAGTAGACAAATGGATAAAAAAGCAGTGGTACATATACACAATGGAGTACTATGCAGCTGTAAGAAAGAAAGATCTCTTATCCTTTGAGACGACATGGAGGGACCTGGAAAGTATTATCTTAAGTGAAATAAGCCAAGCAGAACAAGACAAATACCACATGGTCTCACTTATATATGGAATATAATGAACATAATAGTCTGAGGAATATGGAAGACCCAGAAACATGGAAGTAGGGCACAGACTGATATCCCTCAGAAGAAGGGGTAGAGGGTGGGAAGAGATAAACCACAAAACTTATAAGCATGCATGCATAACCAATGGACATGGACAACAAAGCTGGGGAAGGGGCAGAGGGAATGGGGAGGGGGGTGCCAATGGGACAAAAAAGGAGAAACATGTGTAACAAAAAAAAATTAAATTAGAATAAATAAATAAAATAATAAATGGTAATAAAAAAATTGGACAGCTACACACACAAAAGAGAGAAAGAAAGCAAGATGAGGGAAGGAAGGAAGGAAGGAAGGAAGGAAGGAAGGAAGGAAGGAAGGAAGGAAGGAAGGAAGGAAGGGAGGGAGGGAGGGAGGGAGGGAGGGAGGAAAAAAAGAAACTAGACGATCAACTTACACTATAAACAAGAATAAACTCGTAATGGTTAAAAAACTTAATTGTGACTTGTGAATCCATAAAAGTCTTAAAAGAAAATATAGTCAACTAAGTTTCAGATATCATATGCAACAGAATTTTCACTGATATATCACCGAATGCAAAAGAAACAAAGGGAAAAATGAACATGAGACTAAAAATTTTTAAAAACAAAATTGGCGGAGGAAATAAATAGACACCTCTCCAAATAGGACATATAAATGACTAAGAGACAAATGAAGAAATGCTTAACATCACTAATCATCAGAGAGATGCAAATTAAAACAATTATAAGGTGTCACCTTACACCTGTCAGAATGGCTGCCAGTAACAAATTATGAAACAATTTTTGGCGCGGGTGTGAAAAAAAAAGAGAACTTAGTACACTGCTGGTGGGAATGCAGACTGGTGTAGCCACTATAGAAAACAATATGGTGTTACCTCAAAAAATTAAAAATTGAACTTCTATTTGACCCAGAGATCCCACTTCTAGGAATTTACCCTAAGAAGCCTGAAACACCAATCAGAAAGAATATATGTACCCCCATGTTTGTAGCAGCACCTATTCACAATAGTTAAGACCCTGAAACAGCCCAAATGACCATCAGTAGATGAATGGATAAAAAAGGTATATATACACAATAGAGTATTATGCAGGTGTCAGAAAGAAAGATCTCTTATCCTTTTTCATGACATAAAGGGATCTGGAAAGTATTATCCTAAACAAAGCAAGTCAAAAAGAGAAAGACAAGTATCATATGATGTCACTTATTTGTGGAATAATATGAACGTAACAGTCTGAGGAATGAGGTAGTCCCAGAGATGTGAGGTACAGACTGACAACCCTCACAAGAGGAGAAAAAGAGATAAATTACAGAACTTATATCCATCTATGTATAAAAAATAGATATGCACAACAAAGCTGGGGACTGGGTGGGAAGGGAAAGGGAAGGGGGATGAGTGGGAGAAAAGAGAAACATCTATAATGAAAATAAATTAATTAAAAAAGGATAGTCTTTTCAATAAATGGTGTTGGGAAAATTGGACAGCTTCCTGCAAAAATAAATTAATTAATTAATTAATTAATTAATTAATTAAAATAAATAAAACTAGAACACGAACTTATACCATACACAAGAATAAACTTAAAATGGATAAAAGAGTTAAATGTTAACTGTGAATCCATAAAAATTATAGAAGGTAAAGTAGGGAACAAAATATCAGACATCATATGCAGCAGAATTTTCATTGATACAATACCTAAGCAACAGAAACAAGGAAAAAAATAAACACATGGGACTACATCAAAATAAAATGCTTCTGCGCAGCAAGAGAAACAACCATCAAAACAGAAGGGATACCACTATATTGGAGACCATAATCCCCAAAGATGCATCAGGTAAGCGGTCAATTTCCAATATACATAGAATGCTCATACAACTCAACAAGAGGAAGACAAAGAACGAATTAAAAAATGGAAAAGGACCTAAATACACACCTCTTCAAAAAGACATACAAATGACCGAGAGACATATGAAGAAATGCTCAACAGCACTAATCATTAGAGAGATGCAAATTAAAACAATTATAAGGTGTCACCTCACACATGTCAGAATGGCTGTTATCACAAATCATCAAACAATTGGTGAGGGTGTGGAGACAATACGACTCTAATAAACTGCTGGTGGGAATGTAGACTGGTGCAGCCATTATGAAAAACAATATGGTGTTACCTCAAAAAGTTAAAAATCGAACTACCATTTGACCCAGTGGTCCCAGTTCTAGGATTATACCCTAAGAACCCTGAAACACCAATCAGAAAGTATATATATACCCTTATGTTTATAGCAGCAGTATTTACAATAGCTAAGATCTACAAACAACCCAAGTGTCTATCAGTAGACGAGTGGATTAAAAAGCTGTGGTACATGTACACAATGGAATACTATGCAGATGTAAAAAAGATCTCCTTTGACATGTACACAATGGAATACTATGCAGATGTAAAAAAGATCTCCTTTGCTGAGATGGCATGGATGAAACTGGAAAGTATTATGCTAAGCAAAACAAGCCAAGCAGAGAAAGACAAATATTATATAATCTCACTTATATTTGGAATATAATGCACTAAACAAACTGCTGAACATAATTAATTCAGAGACATGGATGAGGGGTACAAGCTGACTAGCCTCAGAGAGCACGGGTGTTTGTGGGGGAAGAGATAAACCACACAACTTACAGGCATGCATGCATTACCAATGAACATAGACAAGAAAGCTGAGGGTGGAGCAGGGAGAAAAGGGAGGAGGGTGTCAATGGGGGAAAAAGGAGAAACATCTGTAGCAAAATGAATTAATAACTAAAAAATAAAATAATAACACCAAAGACCAAGGATATAAAATGAAGTTAAACAGAGACCCAAGATCTGCCTATATAATCTGTTAATAGTTGACTATAAAAAAACAAGGGTATACAATGGAATAAAGGCAGTCTCTTCAATAAAGTATTGAGAAAAATTAAAGTTATATGCAAATAAGTGAAACTAGACCACCAACTTACACCAACCAATGGAATAAATTTGAAATAAATAAAACACATGTGAAAGGCATAAAATCATAAAAATCTTAGAAAAAAACATACTCAGAAAAATTACAGACATCTATTTATTTATTTAGTTAGTTAGTTAGTTAGTTAGTTAGTTAGTTACAGATGTTTTACCTTTTTCACCCACTGATTCTCTTCTTGCCCTCCCTTCCCACCCCATCCCCACTCTAGTTTTCCATGTTTATTTGTTATGCATAATGCATACAATTTCTGTGGTTTATCTCTTTCCCCTGCACTTCTTCTTCTGGAGAGTGTCAGGCTATACTCAACTTCCACATCTCTGGGACTACCCTTTCCTTCAAACTGTTATATTCATTATAGTCCACAAATAAATAAGATCACATGACATTTATTTTTCTCTGCGTGGCTTGTTTTGCTTAGGATAATACCTTCCAGGTCTCTCCATATCGTCTCAAAAGATAATAGATCTTTCTTTCTTACAGCTGCATAGTACTCCATTGTGTTTATGTACCACTGCTTTTTTATCCATTTGTCTACTGATGGACACTAGGGCTGTTTCTAGATCTTAGCTATTGTAAATAGTGTTGCTATGAACATGATGGTATATATATTCCTTCTGATTGGTGTTACAGGCTTCTTAGGATATATTCATAGATGTTAAATTACTGGTTAAAATGGTCATTCATTTTTTAAAGTTTTTTGAGGTAATATCATAATGTTTTCCACAGTGGCTGCACCAGTCTGCATTCCCACCAGCAGTGTACTGGAATCCCCTTTCCTCCACACCCTCGCCAACACTTCTTGTTTGATGATTTGTTAATGGCGGCCATTCTGACAGGAGTGAGATGATACCTCATTGTTGTTTTAATTTGCATCTCTCTAATGACTAGGAAGAAAAAGAACCCAATTACACAATGGGCAGAGGAACTAAATAGACACCTCTCCAAACAGAATATATAAATGGATAAGAGACATGAAGAAATGCCTCTTGGCCATTTTTGTGTCCAGATTGGAGAAGTGTCTATTTAGCTCTTCTGTTCATTTTTGAATTCGGTTCTTTGTCTTCCTTTTGTTGAGTTGTATGAGCACTCATTAAAATCTAGACATTTTAATGGTGTTAATATATTTTGGAAACTAACCCCTTATCTGATATATCTTTGGACATTATGTTTTCTTATACAGTGGGTTGCCTTTTCATTTCGATGGTTGTTTCTTTTGCTGTGCAGAAGTTTCTGAGTTTGATGTAGTCCCATGTGTTCATTTTTTCCTTTGTTTCTGTTGCCTTAAGTGATGTATCAGTGAAATTCTGCTGGGGGAAAAGACAAATACCACATGATCTCATTTATATATGGAATATAATAAACATAACAGTCTGAGGAATATGGTTGACCCAGAAACATGGAAGTAGGGCACAGACTGGCATCCCTCAGATAAGGGGGTGGAGAGTGCGAAGAGATAAACCACAAAACTTATATCCATATATGCATAACCAATAGACATGGATAACAAAGCTGGGGATGGGGTGGGGGAAGGGGATAGGGAGGAGAATGTGAATGGTGAAAAAAAGGAGAAACATCTGTAACAAAAATAAATAAAAAAGAAAATTCTGCTGTGTATGATATCTGAAACTTAGTTGACTATATTTTCTTTTAGGATATTTATGGATTCACAAGTCACATTTAAGTTTTTTAACCATTTTGAGTTTATTCTTGTTTATAGTGTAAGTTGATGGTCTAGGTTCGTTTTCTCTCTCTCTCTGTTTCTTGTGTGTAGCTGTCCAATTTTTTTAATCACCATTTATTTATTTATTTAGTTAGTTAGTTAGTTACTTACTTACTTACAGATGTTTCTCCTTTTTTTTACCCCATTGGCATTCCCCTCCCCATTCCCCCCTCCCCATCCCTGGCTTTGTTATCCATGTTCATTGGTCATGCATACATGGACATAAGTTCTGTGGTTTATCTCTTCCCACCTCTCCACCCCTTCTTCTGAGGGATGTCAGTCTGTACCCTACTTCCATGTTTCTGGGTCTACCATATTCCTCAGACTGTTATGTTCATTATATTCTATATATATGTGAGACCATGTGGTATTTCTCATGTTCTGCTTGGCTTATTTCACTTAGGATAATATTTTCCAGGTCCCTCCATATCACCTCAAAGGATAAGAGATCTTTCTTTCTTACAGCTGCATAGTACTCCATTGAGTATATGGACCACTGCTTTTTTATCCTGTTCTTTAGGTTTTGTCCATTGAGCATAACATTGGCTGTAGGTTTTTCACATATGGCCTTTATTGTTTTGGATACTATGGACATTTTAATGATGTTAATTCTTCTAATCCATGATCAAGATATTGTGCTTCTACTTTTATATATCTTACCATTATCCCACATTACTGAGTGTTTCCAGCAGAAATGGGTGGTGAATTTTTTTTGAATGCTTTTCAGCATCTTTTATATGATAATATGGGTCTTATCTTTCATTTTGTTTATGTGCTGCATCACATTTATTGATTTGTGAATATTGTAACAGCCTTGAGTTTCATCCCACTTGGTCATGGTAAATAATTTTTTTGATGTATTGCTGAATCTGATTTTCTAGTATTTTGTTAAGGATTTTGGCATCTATGTTGATCAGGAATATTGGCCTGAAGTTTTTATTTTTTGTATTGTGTTTTTCTGGTTTTTGAATTAGAATTATGAAGGTCCCATAAAACAAATTTGGAATTTTTTCTTGTTTTTAGATTTTTAGAAATAGTTTGAGGAGAACTGGTGTTAGTTCTTATTTGAATGCTTGTTAAAACACCCCATCCGAGCCTGGGCTTTAGTTTGCTGAGAAAGTCTTGATAAGATCTTCAATTTTCTTAGTTGTTATTTTTTTTCTGCTTTAGTTCTGAAAACTGTCTTTCTAGAAATTTGTCCGTTTTGCTTAGATTGTTCAATTTGTTGTATAATTGTTTACAATATTTGTTTACAATTCTTTGTATTTTTCTGCTGTCAGTTATTACTTCTTTTTAATTTTTTATTTTGTTTATTTGGGTTCTTTCTGTTTGTTTCTTGGTGAGTCTAGCTGAGTGTTAATCTTGTTTATCTTTTCAAAAAAAAAAAACAGGTTTTTGTTTTATGATTCTTTGAATTATCTTTTTGGTTTCCATGTTGCTTATTTCTGCTCTGATCTTTACTATGTTCTTACTTCTACTTGCTCTGGGGTTTTCTTTTTTGTTGGCTTTCTAGTTCTTTTAGTTGTGATGCTAGGTAGTCAATTAGAAATTTTTCTTGTTTCTGGAGGTTAGGTCTGTAATGCTATGAACTTTCATCTCAGAACTGCTTTCACTGTATTGCATAGATTTTGTTTTATGTGTGTTCAATTTCACTGGTTTCCAGGAAGTTTTTAATTTCTTTCTTAATCTTCAGGGTAATTCATTCATTGTTCAATAACATGCTTTTTAAACTCCATGTTTTTTTTTATTTTAATTTTTTTTTTTTTTTTTTTTATCCTCACCCGAGGACATTTTTCCATTTTTGTTCAGGTAGAGTGGGAGGGAGAGAGAGGAACAGAGAGAGAGAAAGAGAAACATCGACGTGAAAGGAACACATCGAGTGGCTGCCACCCGCACGACCGACTAGGGTTGGGGACAAACTGCAACTGAGGTACGTGCCCTTAGCGGAAACCGAACCCGGGTCTCTCTGGACCGCAGGTCGACGCTTGAACCGCTGAGCCAAACCGACCAGGGCAGGGCTTAACCTCCATGTTTTTAAATGTCTTTGCATGTTCTTGTTGCAATTGATTTTTAGTTTCATGCCATTGTGATCTACAAAAATGCTTGTTATAATTTTAATATTTTTGAACTTGTAAAGACTTAGTTTGTGCCCTAACATGTAGTAATCATTAAGAATGCCCCATATTTACTTGAGAAGAATGTGAATTCTGCATTTTTCTGGTGTAATTTTTTTGTAAATATTTATTGTTAATTTGAGATAGTGCTTTTTAAAGAATCTTTGTTTTCTTGTTAATTTTTTGTCTAGATAATCTATCTAGTGATGTCAGTAGGATGTTGTTTTCTGCTATGATTGCCTTGAGTTGATTTCTTTTTTGAAGTCCTCTAGAAGATTCTAAATGTATTTTTGTGTTCATATATTGGGTACATATATGATTACCAAGGTTATATCTTCCTGTTGGATAGAGCCTTTCAATATTATGTTGCTACCTTCTGTTATGGCCTTTATCTTAAATTCTAATTTATCAGATATAAGTATTACTACTCCAACTTTTTAATACTCTTTATTTGCTTGAAAGATTATTTTTCATCCATTTATTTTCAACATATGCAAGTCTTCTGTTGTGAGGTGGGTCTCTTGTAAACAACATATATTATTCAATCAGCTACTTATTCAATCAGCTACTCTGTCTTTTTATCAGAATATTTCAATTATTTACATTTAAGCTGATTATTGATATATACTTATTTATTATCATTTTTGTTTAATGTGGTTATATATATATTTTTATTTATTCTACTAATAACAGCAGTCCTTTTAACATTTATTGCAGTGTTGGTTTGGTGCTAATATATTTTCTTGTCTCTTTTTTTCTTTTCTGGGAAGCTTTTTATTTTTTGACCTTTTATTTTGAATGATAACCTTGCTAAATAAAATAGTCTTGGATTCAGATTCTTCTTTTTTCTGCCCTTGACAACTTTATGCCATTTTCTTCTGGCCTATAGTGTTTCTGTTGAGAAGTTAGCTCATAGTTTAATGGAGATTTCTTTGTAGGTAACTTGTTGCTTGACTCTTGTTGCCTTTAGGATTCTGTTTGTCTCTAAATTTTGTCATTTAATTTTTATTTGTCTTGGTATGGGCCTCTTTGGGTTCTTCTTACTTGGGGCTCTTTGTTCTTCTTGAACTTGAATGCCTTCTTCCTTCACCAAGATAGATGTTTTCTGTCATTATTTCTTCAAATATATCTTCTAACCCTTGCTCATTTTCTTATTATTTGGGGTATCATATGATGCAAATGTTGGTAGGTTTCTAGTAATCCCACAGTTCTCTTAAGCTGTCTTTTTGTGATTTATTTGTCTTATTTATTTTCCTTTTTGTTTTATGATTGGTATTTTCTTCTACCTTGTCTTCTAATTTACCTTTCTGGTCCTTAGCTTACAGTTATTTTTCTCTATTTTTATTTTCTGCTACGTTATTCATTATTTTTACTTGGCAGTTTTTCAATGATTTTATATTTGTACTTTTATATTTGTGTTGATGTCTTTACTCATGCTGTTGAGCTTCCTCAAGATCATGGCTCTGAACTTTACCTTTGATAACTTGCTTAACATCATTTTATTTATCTCATCTTTGCTAGAGTTTTCTTATTCTTTTGTTTGAAATTTGTTGCTTTGTTTCACCATTTTGCTTATCTCAGTAGATGTTGGACCCTACCAAATTTTCTCTGTGGGTGTTGTTTTTCTGTTGTTGGCTCCTCCTACTGGATTTTGACGAGCATGAAAGAGCCCATGTTATACGCCACTTTCAAGTGGTACTTTCCTAGGTAGATATGCAAGCCCAGAAAAGGTTCAGTTATTCTGGCTTCTCTCCTTGAGGTTATTAGTTTCAGTTACTCAGGGCCTTAAAATGTAGCCCTCTGGTGTTCTGCATGAGAGGATTTCTAGAAAGTGGGACAGATGCTGGTTGTTAATGAGCCTCAATTTGCATTTTTTGGCTCATCTAAAGGGGGCCATATCTCTGAGGGAGGGGCTACCTTTCCTTTTCAATGCTCCAGGAAGGAGCAAGCTGGCCACCATTCTGTGTGGCCAGAAATGAGCAAGCTGTCTACTTTTGTGGCTCCAACTCAGCAAAAACTCTAAGAACCCTCCAAATCTCAGATGTCCCAACAGAGTTTTAGTTTGGTCTGCCCTCCCTCTGCCAGAACCCAAGGTGAGTGGCTGTATCCACTCTAGTACATTGTTTTGACACTCTGCACTGTGGAGGAGTATTAAGTTTTAACCCCAAGTGTGCTGCTCACAGCTAAGACTACTGCTGTGTGTGGGCTCCCAGTCCATTACCCTCTCACACCTCCACAGATCCTACTAGTGTTCTTGATTACATAATCTTTTCCACTGCTTTTTTCCAACAATTTGCTTATATTTTAGTTGTAATTTCTGTTTGGTCTTGGGAGATTGTCTGTGTAGCTTCCATTCAATATGCTGCTATTTCCCTCCTCCTCCCTCAGAAATCTCTTGTACAAATATTTTTGCTGACATATCTTCCAAGAGAAAGAAAGAAAAGAAAAAAAACAAAAAAACAAATAAAACTACATCAAACCAAAAAGCTTCTGTACAGCAGAAGAAAAAATAAAATAAAAAGTGATGCCCTGGCTAGTTTGGCTCACTGGTTGGAGCATTGGCCTGCAGACCAGAGAGTCCCAGGTTTAGTTTTTGCTAGGGGCATGTACACACCAAAAAAGAAAAGAAAAAAAGAGAGAAAAGTAAAAAAAGGGAATCGACTGTATTAGAGAATATATTCACCAATGATGCATCTGACAAGTGGTTAAATTTCAAAATATATAAAGTAGTTATACAATTCAACAATAAAAAAAAAGGACAAATAATCCAATGAAAATGAGCAGAACACAAAATCCTTAACAAAATATTAGCATATTGAGTGCAAGAGTAAATTTTTTAAAAAATTATTCAGCATAACCAAATGGGATTCATTCCAGAGATGCAAGGCTGGTACAATATTTCCAAATCAATACATGTGACATACCACATAAATAAAATATAAGATTTAAACCATATGATCATATCAATAGACACTGAATAAGCATTCAACAAAATTCAGCACTTATTTTTATTTAAAAACACTCAGCAACGTGGAAATAAAAAATCATATCTCAACATAATAAATGTCATATATATGACATAAATCCAACATTATATACAATGAAAAATACTACAACCATGTCTCTTAAAAAAATAAACAAGACAGAAATGCCCACTTTTGCCTCTCTAATATAGTGCTGGATGTTTTAGCCCAGCAATTAGATAAGAAAAATAAAAATAAAAGGTATCCAAACTAAAAAGAAGCAAGTAAAACTATCATTATTTGCAGATGACATAATATTGTAGAAAGAAAACTCTAAGGACTCCAAACAAAATATACTAGATTTTATAAATGAATTTGGAAAAGTAGCAAGATACAAAATTAACATCAAGAAATTGATGGCATTATTATATACTAATGATGAACTCACAGAAAGTAAAACTAAAAAAAAAAAAATTCCATTTACCATTGCAGCAAAAATAAATAATGAATAAATAAATAAATCACCTAATAATAAACTTAACCAAAGAAGTAAGACCTATTTGTAAAAGAGTATGAGATATAGAAAAAAATTAAGATATTAAAAAGAGAAAGCATATGCCTTGTTAATGGGTTAAAAGAATTAACATCATTAAAATGTCCATACTGCCCAAAGTAATATATAAATCAATGCAATTTCCATCAAAATACCAATGATATACTTCACAGAACTAGAACAAATAATATAAAAGTTTGTATTAAACCAAAAAAACCTTGAAGAGCCACAGCAATCTTAGAAAAGAAGAACAAAGTTGGAGGGATTACATTACCAGACATCAGGTTGTACTACAAAGCCACTGTAAACAAAACTGACTGGTACTGGTACAAGAATAGGCAGATAGATCAATGAAACAGAATAGGAATTCAGAAGTTGACCCAAGAAAATATGCTCAATTAATATATGACAAAGGTGGAAAGAGCATACAATGAAGTCAAAACAGCTTTTTTAATAAATGGTGTTGGGAAAATTGGACAGCTACATGCAAAAAATAAAGCTAGACCACCAATTTACACAATACACAAGAATAAATTTAAAATGGATCAAAGGCTTAAATGTTACTCGTGATTCAATAAAAATCCTAGAAGAAAATGCAGGCAACAAAATTTCAGACATTATACACTGCAAAATCTTCACTGATACATCACCTAAAAAAAAAGAAACAAAGAAAAAAATAAACACATTGGACTACATCAAAATGGAAAGGCAAGCCACTCTATGGGAGAACATCATTGCCGATGATATATCAGATAAGGGGTAATTTCTAATATATATAGAATGCTCATACAACTCAACAAAAGGAAGACTAAGAACCCAATTAAAAAATGGACAGAGGAACTAAAGAGACACCTTTCCAAACAGGACATACAAATGGCTAAGAGATAAATGAAGAATTGCTCAACATCAGTAATTATCAGAGAGATACAAATTAAAACAACAATAAGGTATTACCTGATACCTGTCAGAATAGCCATCATCAACAAATTATCAAACAAATGTTGGTGAGGGTTTGGAGAAAAAGTGACCTTAGTACATTGCTGGTGGGAATGCAGACTGGTGCAGCCACTATGGAAAACAATATGGTGTTACCTCAAAAAATTAAAAATTGAACTGCCATTTGATCCAGTGCTCTCACTTTTAGGAATATACCCTAAGAGGCCTGAAACACCAATCAGAAAGAATATATGTACCCCCATGTTAATAGCAGCACAATTCACAATAGTTAAGATCTAGAAACAGCCCAAATGCCTATTAGTAGACAAATGGATAAAATAGCTGTAGTACATATACACAATAGAGTACTCTACAGCAGTAAGAAACAAAGATCTCTTATCCTTTGAGAAAAGGATAAGGGAGAGACCTGGAAAGTATTATCCTTAGCAAAACAAGTGAAGCAGAGAAAGAGAAATATCACACAATCTTACTTATTTGTGGAATTCAATGAACTAAACAAATTGATGAAAAAAAAAATAGACCCAGAGACATAGAAGTAGAGTACAGACTGACATTCCTCAGAAAGGGGGTTGTAAGGGAAGAGATAAACCACAAAACTTATATGCATGTATGCACACCTGATAAACATGGATAAGAAAACTGAGGATGGGGTGGGAGGGGAAAGAAAAAAAGAGTCAATGTGAAAAAAAAATTTGTAACAAAAATAAATTAATTAAAAAATAAAAATAAATAAATTGAAATAAAAACATATTTCCTGTACAGTCAAAAACAGGAAAAAAAAGTTTATATGCAACCAAAAAAGACCCTGAATAGACACAAAAATCTTGAAAAAAGAAGAGAAAGTAGGTGAGATCACAATACAAAATCTTTGGTTATGATACCAAGATATTGTAATCAAAACAGCCGGTTACTGGCATATACACAGGCATCTCGTTCAATGAAACAGAACACAAAACTTGAAAATTGACCCAAGACATTATGCTCAATTAATATTTGACAAAGGTGGCAGAGCATACAATGGAGTAAAGACAACCTCCTTAATAAATGGTGTTGAGAAAACTGAAAAACTACAGGCAAAGAAAAAAATGAAGCTAGTCCAACAACTTACACCATACATAAGAATAACTCAACTGTGACTTGTGAATCTATAAATATGCTATAAAAGAATGTAGGCACAAAATTTTAGACATTATATGCTGCAGAATTTTCACTGATATTATGCCTAAGACGAGAAACAAAGAAAAAATAAACACATGGGACTATATCAAACTAAAATTCTTCTGCATAGCAAAAAAGGCCACCATGAAAATGGAAAGGAAACCCACTATATTAGAGAGCATAATCACCAAGGATACATCAGTTAAGTGGCTAATTTTCAAACTATATACAAAGCTCATAAAACTCAACAAAAAGAACAAAGAAGCCAGTTAGAAATGAGCAGAGCACGTTATCAGAAAACTCTCTATAAAGAACATACAAATGGCCAAGAGACATATTAAAAAATGCTCAATGTCCCTATTTATCAGAGAGATCTAAATTAAAAGAACTATGAGGTATCACCTCACACCTGCCAGAATGGCTGCCATCAACAAATCATCAAAACCAATCGCTGGTTTGACAAAAAGGCAGCGTAATAAATGGAAGCTAAACAGACCATCTCCCAGGACCAAATGGAATTACAACAAAAATAAAGACAAATCGTCAGGAGAAGGCAACAGAAAAGCAGCTTGAAAGACCACATAACCAGAGACACTGACTCAATTTTGGTAGGCTGTGGAGATGTGAGAGGGGGGGCTGGGAGCCCACAGTCTGCAGTAGCAACCCTGGCTATGAGCAACAGCCTTAGCTGGGAGCAGCGCCTTTGGCTGTGAGTGGCGCCCTTGGGTTAAACTCCCAAACAGCTCCACAGTGCAGAGCCCGGACAGAGGCTAAAATAGCAGCAGCCCCTTACCTGGGGCTCCGGGCGGAGAGAAGGCAGACTGGACTGGAACTGTGTAGGGTTACTTGGGATTTGGAGGGCATTCAGAGTTTTTGCTGTGTTGCAACCAAACAGGACTGTGGTCAGCTTGTCCTTCCCAGGGCTCTGGGGAGAGGAGGAAGCCCCTCCCCCAGATATTCAAACCCACCCAGTGGCCATTGAAATGCTATTGGAGGCCCCTTAACAACCAGCATCTACACCACTCTCAGGAAATCCTCTTACACTGAGCACCTGAGGGAGTTTTTCATTCAAATTAGAAGCCAAAGTTCTTCAGGTAACCTCTACTGATAGGCTCCAGGCAAAAAGCTAGAGGATAACTGGACCTTTCCCTGGGCTAGCAACTTTAACCAGAAAAGTAAGAATTGACAGTGGTGTGTAACATGGATCCTCCCTGGCTCATCCAAACCCAGGAGAGGGAGCCACAAACAGCAGAACACCAACACCCACAGGAAAATATGGCAGGCTCTAAATCCCACTGTGACAGACAAAATGGTGAAACAAAAGCCAAATGAAAGAACAAAAGACCTCTACTGAGGTGCAGTTAAGCAAGTTAACAGAACTAGAATTTAGAACCATGATCATGAGGAAGCTCAAAAGCATGTATAAGAACATGAGCACCATGAGTAAAGACATAGAAATGTTGAAAATCAACCAGTTGGAAATTAAAAATCACCAAGAAGAATGACATATCAGAAATAAAGAACATATTGGAAGGTCTAAAAAGCAGAGTAGAGGAAGCTGAGGACTGGATCAGTGAATAAGAAGACAGGGTAGAAAAAATCAACCAATCTGAAAACCAAAAGGAAAAAACAAAAAACAGGAAGATAGCTTAAGAAAACTGTGGAACAACTGGAAACATAATAACATTCACATCATAGGAGTCCCTGAAGAAGAATAAAGTGAGCAAGGGTTAGAGAATATATTTAAAGAAATGGTGACAGAAAACGTCCCCAATTTAGTGAAGGAAGAAGGCATTCAAGTTCAAGAAGCACAGAGAGCCACAAGAAGTACACAAACAGGCCTCCACTAAGACATATAGTAATCAAAATGCCAAAAACTAAAGACAAAGAGAGAATCCTAAAAGCAGCAAGAGATAAGCTACAAGTTACCTACAAAGGAAATGCCATAAAGCTCTCAGCTGACTTCTCAACAGAAACACTACAGGCAAGAAGGAAATGGCATGAGGTAATCAAGGTCATGAAAAACATGGATCTAAATCCAAGACTACTCTACCCAGCATGACTATCATTCAAAATAGAAGGCCAAATAAAGAGCTTCCCAGACAAAAAAAGGCTAAGGGAATATACTAACACCAAACCAGAACTGCAGGAAATATTAAAAGGACTGCTGTAATTAGCAGGAGAGACAGGAGGAAAAATATAACCACACTGAACAAAAATGGCAATAAATAAATACATATCAATAATCACCTTAAATGTAAATGGATCGAATGCTCCGATAAAAAGACACAGAGTAGCTGATTGGATAAGAAAGCATGACTCATCTATATGTTGTTTACAAGAGACCCACATCACAACAAAAGACTTATATAGATGGAAAGTGAAGGGATAGAAATAAAGTAAATGGAAAGAAGAACACTACATAATATTGAAAGGATTTATTCAAAAGGAAGATATAACCTTGATAAACATATATACACCCAATATAGGAGCACCAAGATATATCAAAAATCTTCTGGAAGACTTCAAAGGAAAAATCAATAGCAATACAATCATAGCAGGGGACTTCAATACCCCGCTGACACCACTGGATAGATCCTCTAGACAAAAAATCTAATAAGGAAACAGAGAATCTAAATGAAGCACTAAACCAAATGGATTTAATATATATCTACAGAGAATTACACTCCAAACTACAAAATTCACATTCTTCCCAAGTGCACATGGGACATTCAAAGATAGACCACATGTTAGGACACAAACTCAGTCTACAAGTTCAAGAAGATTGAAATCATATCAAGCATCATCTCAGATCACAATGGCATGAAACTAGAAGTCAGTTGCAACAAGAACATGCAAAGGCATTTGAACATATGAAAGCTAAATAGCATGTTATTAATCAACAAATGAGTCAATGAGGACATCAAGGAAGATATTGAGAACTTCCTGGACTCCAATAAAAATGGACACACAACAGAGAACATATATGATACAGCAAAAGCAGTTCTGAGGGGTAAGTTCATAACACTGCAGACGTACCTCAAGAAGTAAGAAAAAAAAAAAACTATAGACTATCTAACCTCACAACATAAAGAACTAGAAAGCAAACAAAAAGGAAACCCAGAGAAGGGGAAGGAAGAAAATAGTAAAAATTAGAGCAAAATAAATGACATAGAGACTGAAAAAAATATATATTCAAAGGATCAATGAAACAAAAAGCTGGTTTTTCGAAAAGATAAACAAGATTGATAGACTCTTAGCTAGACTCACCAAGAAACAAAGAGAGAGAACCCAAATACACAAATTCAGAAATGAAAGAGAAGTAACACATGACATGACATAAATACAAAAATCGTTAACAACTACTATAAACAATTATATGGTGCATGGGTCGATGCTCAACCACTGAGCCACACCAGCCAGTATAAACAATTATATGGAAGTAAATTCAACAATTTAAGCAAAATGAACAAAGTTATAGAAACACATAGTCTCCCAAAACTGAACTAGTAAGAGATAAAAATCTTGAAGAGACCAATAACAACAGAAAAATTGAAAATGTAATCAAGACTCTCCCAGCAAACAAAAGTCCAGGCCCAGATGGCTTCATGGGGGAGTTTTACTGAACATTCAAAGAACTAACACCCATTCTCTTCAAACTATTTCAAAAAATGTAAGAAGAAAGACTTCTAAATTTGTTTTATGAAGCCAGCATAATTCTAATTCCAAAACCAGAAAGAAAACTACAGGCCAATATCCCTGATAAACATAGATGCCAAAATCCTGAACAAAATACTAGCAAATCGGATCCAGCAATATATCAAAAATATTATTCACCATGACCAAGTGGGATTCATCCCAGGGATCCAAGGCTGGTACAATATTCGCAAATCCATAAATGTGATACACCACATAAATAAAATGAAGAATGAGAACCACATGATCATATCAATAGATACTGAAAAAACCTTTGACAAAATCCAGCATCCATTTTGATGAAAACGTTCAGCAATGTGGAAACAGATGGATCATATCTTCACATAATAAAGGTCATATATGAAAGACCTACAGCCTACATTATACTCAATGAGCAAAAACTAAAAGCATTTCCCTTAAGAGTAGGAACAAGGCAAGCATCCTCGCTTTTGCCACTTTTATTTAACATAGTACTGGAAGTCTTAGCCACAGCAATCAGACAGGATGAAAAAATAAAAAGGATCCAAATTGGAAAGGAGAAAGAGAAACTGTCATTATTCACAGATGACATGATACTATATGTAGAAAACCCCAAAGACTCCACCAAAAATCTACTAGACAATAAATAAATTTGGCAAGTAGCAGGATACAAAATTAATGGCATCAAGAAATCAATGGCATTCTTATACACAAATAATAAACTCATAGAAAGAGAAACTAAGAAAACAATCCCATTTACTATTGAGGCAAAAAAATTAAGATACCTAGGAATAAACTTAACCAAAGAAGTAAAGGACTTATTCCCAAAAATTATAGGTCATTGAAAAAAGAAATAGAGGAAAATATGAAAAAGTGCAAGCACATACCTTGTTCATGCATAGGAAGAATTAACATCATTAAAATGTCCATACTACTCAAAGAAATCTAAAGATTCAGTGAATTCCCCATCGAAATACCAACAACATTCTTCACAGAATTAGAACAAATACTTCAAAAGTTCATATAGAACCAAAAAAGACCTTGAATAATCATAGCAAGCTTGAAAAAGAACAACAAAGTTGGAGTGATCGCATTACCAAATTTTAGGTTATACTACAAAGCCACTATAATCAAAACAGTCTGGTACTGGCACAAAACAGGCATATAGACCAGTGGAACAGAACAGAGAACCCAGAAATGGACACAAGGCAATATGCTTTATTAATATTTGACAACGATGTCAAAAACATACAGTGGAGTAAAGACAGCCTTTTTAATATATGCTCTTGGAAAAACTGGACAGCTGTATGCAAAAAAAAAAAAAAAAAAAAAACACAACTAGGTAATCAATATACACCATACACAAGAATAACCTCAAAATGAATAAAAAACTTAAATGTTACCCATGAATCAATAAAAATCCTAGAAGAAACTGTAGGCAACAAAATTTCAGACATCATATGCAGCAGAATTTTCACTGATACATCCCCTAAGGAAACAGAAACAAAGGAAAAAATGAACACATGGGACAATATCAAACTAAAACACTTCTGCACGGCAAAAGATACAATCTTAAAAATGGAAAGGCAAGCCATTGCATGGGAGAGCATAATTGCCAATGACATATCAGATAAAGGGTTAATTTCCAATATATAGAGAGTACTCATACAACTCAACAAAAGAAAGACAAAGAACCCATTTAAAAAATGGGCAGGGGAACTAAATAGACACCTCCCCAAACAGGACATACAAATGACCAAGAGACATATAAAGAAATGCTCAACATCACTAATCATCAGAGAGATGCAAATTACAACAACTATGAGGTATCACCTCACACCTGTCAGAATGGTCACCATCAACAAATAATCAAACAAGGAGTGTTAGCAAGGGTGTGGAGAAAAGGGGACTCTAGTACACTGCTAGTGGGAATGCAGACTGGTGCAGCCACTATGGAAAATATTATGGTGTTAACCTCAAAAAGTAAAAATTAAACTTCCATTTGACCCAGTCATCCCACTTCTAGGAATATACCCTAAGAATCCTGAAACACCAATCAGAAAGAATATATGTACCCCCATGTTTGTATAAGCACTATTTACAATAGCTAAGATCTGGAAACAGTCCAAATGTTCATCACTAGACAAATGGATCAAAAAAGCTGTGGTACATATTCACAATGGAGTACTATGCAGCTGTAAGAAAGAAAAATCTCCTATTCTTTGAGACGGCATAAGGGACCTGGAAAGTGTCATCCTAAGAGAAACTACAAACAGAGAAAGACAAGTATCATATAATGAACATAACAGTCTGAGGAATGGTGTAGTCCCAAAGACATGGAAGTGGGGTACTGACTGACAGTCCCTAGAAGAGGGGGTAGTGGGAGAGAGAAAAACCACAGAACTTATATGCGCGTATCTATGAACAACGCACATGGACAACATAGCTGAAGACAGGGCGGGCAGGGTGGTGAGGGGGGAATCAGTGAGGGATAAAGGAGAAACATCTGTATCAAAAATAAATAAATTAATTAAATAAAAAATAAATTTAAATAAAATAATAAAAAATAAAAATGAAACTCCCTTTTGAACCAGCAATCTCACCTCTTGGAATATATTTTTATAATTCCAAATCTCTTATTTAAAAAAATAGATCACCCCTACATTAATAGCAGCATTATTTAAATAGTGATGGTTTGTAAATAAGTCGAAATATTTATCAGTAAATAAATGGATAAAAAAGCTGTGGTAACTTACAGTCAAGAGGATGACATATGTAATGCTGTACTCACCTTCTCCAAAAACTACATCAAAATTACAAATAAACTACAGCACAACTATCATTCAGAACCTCCTGGAAATCCCCTCCCCTCTGATAGCTGTCAGTATGTTCTCTGTATCTGAGTTTGTTTCTATTTTGTCTGTCAGTTTACTATGTTCATTAGATTTCACATATAAATAAAATTCTATAGTATTTATCTTGCTCTAATTGGTTTATTTCATTTAGCATAATACTTACCAGGTCAACCCATGCTTTCACAAAAGGTAAGATTTTCTTCTTTTCAACAGCTACATTGTGTACATTTACGGCAGTTTTTTTATCCACTCACCTACTGGGACTGTTTTTAGATGTTGGCAATTGTAAATAATGCTGTAATGAATATGGAGGTACATAGATTCATTCAAATTAGTGTTTCGGATTTCTTTGAATACATTTCCAGAAGTTGAATTGCCAGAGCACTAGACAACTTTATTTTTAACTTTTTGAAGAAATTTCATACTGTTTTTCTCAGTAACTGTACCAATCTTCATTCCCACAAATAATGTACAAGAGTTCTGTTTTCTTAACATCTATACCAATACTTGTTATTTGTTGACTATTGGTGATGGGCATTTTGACAAGCATGAGATAATATATCATTGTGGTTTTAATTTGCATTTTTTTCCCTGATGATTAGTAATGTTGAGCATTCATTGGCCATCTGCATGTCCTTTTTGGCAAAATGTCTATTCATATTTTTTGCTTATTTTAAAATTAGATTGTGTGTTTACTTGGTGTTAGGTTACATAATGTTTTTATAAATTTTGGGTATTAACCATTAATCAGATGTATTATTGGCAAACATGCCCTCCCATTGAGTGGCTTCTTTTTTGTTTGTTTGTTTTATTTTGTCGATGGTTGTTTTTTTGCTGTGTTAAAAGTTCATAATGTGATATAGTTTCATTTGTTTATGTATTTTCCCCTTGTCCAAAAAAGTATATCAGAACAAATATTGCTACAGAAAATGTTCAAGATTATACTAGCTATGTTTTCTCCTAAGATAGTTATGGTTTGAAGTTTTACATTAAATACTTCATCTATTTTGAGTTTATTCTTGTACATAGTGTAAAATGCTGGTCTAATTTTATTTTTTTGCATTTATCTGTCCAAATAGTCCCAACATCATTTATTGAGTAGAATATTTTTACTAAATTATATCTTCTTGCCTTTGTCAAATATTAATTTTTAATAAAGGCATAGGTTTATTTCTGGACTGTCCTGTTCTATTTATCTATGTCTGTTTTTATGCCAGTATCATGCTGTTTTGATTATTATGGCCTCGTAGTATAGTTTGATATCAGGTAGAGTGATTCATCTCATGTTTATTCTTTCCTTTTTTATTTTTGAAGATTTCTGTAACTATATGGGTTATTTGTGGTTCCATATTAATTTTTGGAATATTTCTTCTAGTTCTTCAAAACACACTATTGGTATTGTTTTAGAAATTTCATTGAATCTATGAATTGCTCTCAGTAGTATAGAAAAAAAATTTTCAATTAGCAAATACTTGATGCTTGTCTAAGACATGAAGTTGAGCAAAATGCAACTCTAATTTTCAAAGAATTTGCATCAAGAATATGTTTTAAATTCTTAGGTAGTGTAGTAAAGAAATAAAGCCTTTCATGTTCAAGGGGAAAAAATTCCAAATCTTTTAATAGTTTTACATTTTAAACTAGATTTTTAAAATCATTCTACTTTTCACTGTGGTTTTAAAAAAAATCACCTACTAGAATGAGTACAAAAAAAAATCTAACATAAAATGTGTATTTAACCTCATATTTTATCACATTGCCCCAATTTTTCACACTTCAGAAATGGCTGACTTGACTTCTAAGACAGGTTGATGCTTCTGGATAATTGTGGCCTTGTCAAGATAGTCATCACAGTCTTAATGATGATTCAGTTTCAAAGACAAATTCAATGTAATTTTTTGATTTTATTTTATAAACAAAAAAAGATAGATACACTCATTGCTTACTTGCTATTTTCAACCATTTTTTAATTAATATATAGAGAGTGTATGGGTGTTCTTTCCCATCTAATCTGAAAATACAACAGTTCAGAAGAGAGCAAATATTTTACTTTATTTTTAATGTTTATTGAGTAGAACAAAGCAATTTGAAAGTACTATTACTAGATAGTAGAGTCACTCTGGCCACCTTAGTCAATAGAAAACCTGCCAAAGAGGTTCCAACATGGCTGCAGAGTATCTAGAGCTCATTCCATTTGCTTCCAACATTGAGCCAGTCTTATGGCCATACTACAGAGCAATAAACGTGAAGATCTAGTAGAAAGTTAGCTGATCTAAAATGTTGTGAGCAGGGAACATGTATGAAGGACAAGAGAGAGGCAGAGTGGGTGAGTCATCTTGAACAACTACATGACTGGAAATCTAAAGGGATTGTGCCACACCCTAGGGGTGTGGAGCCTCGCCACAAGAAGCTATCCCCAATTCAGAGCAACAGAGAAGAGAAGAGCCCACATAAAATCTGGCAGTAGGCAACAGTGAATACTTGGTCCACCTGGGAAACAGACTGTATCACCCCAGGCAAAGAATGATTTGTTATAATAGCAGCCTGGGAATTTCTCTCAGATCTGTTTTACTGTAAGGGAGCATGTGGAGGGATCAATTAGTACACCCAAATCGTGACTCTGAGGTGCCTTATAGTTTCTGGAAAAATTTGGGGCAGAGAGCCGGATGGTGACTGGACAGTGTGGCTTGGGAGACAAGATCAGTCTTGCCCACCTTGAACACATCAATGTCACTCCTCAGCCCACCTGTGGATCTACTAGAAGTACCTTGTCCTGCCATGGGGAATGATTCTGGGCTGGAAATCTGTGCACCAGGGCTCTCAGCCTGATAGCATGGAGGACTCTGACATTCAGCTGTGTTGGAGCTTGGGCAGAAGCCCCAACTGTGTGGGAAGATTGAACTGCCAAGCAGGGCTAATTTTAGTTTTATATTTATTGTTTTCTACTTGATGTGGCAGTGAGGAGATGCCAAAGAGGCAGGCAGAGCTAAGCATTGCTACTATATTTCCTGAGTGGGCTTCTGTCTGAGAGAAAAACTTATATGTACTAGGCTCTTTGGATACATCATTATATGAATGTTGAGGGGTCTTAAGATAAAAAATATGAACCAAAAGATGGCAATAAATACATATCTTTCAACAATTGTATCTACAAACAAAAGGAACAGACAAAACAGAAGCATTCTTATAGATACAGAGAACATTTTTTTGGTTGCCAGCTGAGAAGAGCATTGGATGAATGGGTAAAAAAGGTGAAGAGATTAAAAAGTACAAATTGGTTGTTAGACTGACAAACTTCAAAGGAAAGGGGAGGTGGGAGGTGGGAAGAGATAAATCAAAAAACTTATATGTAGATATGCATAACCAAGGGAAACAGACAACAGTGTGGGGAAAGGCAGCAGGGGGCAGGAGTGGAAAGGAGGGGGCCAATAGGAGAAAAATAAGGAACATTTATAATACATTCAACAATAAAAGTAAATAATAATAATAATATTAGAGCAAAGATCTAACCAGGTAACTAAAAGACAAGGTTTGTAAATATCACTAAATCAGAATTGGAAAAAGAAAAAGGGATTGAAAAGCATGAAGATAGTTTAAGGAAACTTTGGGACAACTTACATGCAACATCTACATTTCAGAAATACCAAAAGAAGAAAAAAGTAAGCAAGGAACAGTAGACTGCTTGGAAAAATAATGATGGAAAATTTTCTTAATCTGATGAAGAAAATAGTCATATTGGTTTAGCAATCACAGAGAATCCCAACCAAGATGAACCTGAAGAGACTCACACTAAAACATATCATGATTAAAATGTCAAAGATTTAAAATGAGGGAACCTAAAAGAGAACAAGACAGAAACAGTTAGTGACCACACACACATAAAAAAGAGTTTATTCCACAGAAGCTGTCTTTTAATAAATGTTAAAGGGACTGTTGTAAAAAAGAAAAAAAAAAAACAGAGAGAAACATAGGCATAATGAAAAAAAATAGTTCCCTGGCCAATTTAGCAGAGAGGTTAGAGGGTCAGCCCTCAGACTGGAGAGTCCTGGGTTTGGTTCCCTCTAAGAGTAGTTACTTTGCTTGCAGTTTGTCCCTGGCCCGTTTGGGGTTGTATGGGTGGCAATCAGATGATGTGTCTCTCATGTCAATATCTGTTTTTCTCTCTAACCAAGTAGTAACAAGTTCATGAAGACTAAAATCATACTAAGCTTTTATTTTATTACAAAATCATGAAATTAGAAATCAACAACAATATTTTAAAAACCTCAATATCAAGGATGCTGAATAGCATGTAATTAAAAAATTAATTAGTAAGTGATGCTATCAAGGAAGAAATAACAACATCCTGACAACAAGTAAAAACACACACACAACAACCCCAAATCAATGGGAATGAGCAAAAGCAGTTCTAAAAGGGAAGTCCACAGGATTAGAGCCCTACCTTAAGAAACACAAAAAAAATCTGGGTTGGTTTTGCTTGGTGGTTAGAGCATTGGCCCAAAGACCAAGACCAGTGAGTCATGGGTTCAATTCCAGTCAAGGGCACATACTTCAGTTGTGTTTTATCATGGGCCCTGGTCAGGGTTGTATGGGAGGCAACCAGATGATGTGCCCCTCTAATGTTAATGTTTCTCTCTCACTCTCTTCTTTCCACTCTATCTGTATATAAATAAAAACATCCTCAGGTGAGGATTTAATAAAAAACAAACAAGAAAACTCTTAAAGAAATAATCAAACCCTACAACTAACAGAAGTAGAAAAAAATAAGAAGAGCCCACAGTAACTAGAATACAGTTAACCCTAAGAATATAATATATATGAGAGGAAATAAATGACATAGAGACTAAAAACAAACAAAAAAAGATAAACAAAACCAAGATGTACTTCTTTGAAGAAATAAAAGCGGTCCATAAGCCATTAGGCAGGCTCATCAAGAATCAAAGAGAAAGACTGTGAAATGGTGGTAGAGAAAATAGAAGCTACACAGACTGTCTCCTAGGACCAAACTGGAATCACAATGAAAATAGATATAAGTCAACAGGAAAAAGCAAAAGTAAAGCAGTTTGGAGAACCATGTAACCAGGGGCACTGACTCAATTTTGGTAGGATTGTGCAGGCACGAGAGGGGGGCTTGGAACCCACAGACAGAAGCAGCCTTAGCTGTGAGCAGTGCTTTCAAGGTTACACTCACAAGCGGCGCCACAGGGCAGATCCGGGAAAGATGCTAAAATAGCAATAGCCACTCGCACTGGGCTCTGACAAAGAAAAGGAGGACTAGACTGTTACTGTGTGGAGACACATGAAATTAGGAGGGTGCTCAGAACTTTTGCTGAGTTACAGTGGCCATCTTACTCCTTTCAACGGCATTGGGGAGAGGAGGTGGCCCCTAGCTCAGAGATTCAACACCACCCAGTGGCCATTGAAATGGAGGCTCATTAACAACCAGCATCTGCCCAGCCCTCAGGAAATTTCCTTATGCTGAACACCCGAGGGAGTTTTTTATTCAATTAAGAAGCCAAGGTTCTATAAGTAAAAGTGACTAATAGACCCCAGGCAAAAAGATAGAGAAAAACAAAACCATTCCTCACCTTGCAACTCTGCTCAGGAATGTAAGACATGACAGGGGTGTATCACATGGGTCCTCCCATGCTCATCCAAACCCAGGAGAGGGTGCCACAAACAGCAGAACACCAACACCCACAGGGAAAATTTGGCAGGCACAAAAGTCCACTGAGATAGCCAAAATGATGAAACAAAGAAACAAATGCCAAATAAAAAAACAAGAGACCTGTACTGAAGATGAGATAAATGAGGTGCATTTAAGCAAGTTAACGGGACTAGAATTCAGAGCCATGTTCTTGAGGAAGTTCAACAGCATGTGTAAGGACATGAGCACCATAAGATAAGACATAGAAATGTTGAAAATCAACCAGTTAAAAATTAAAAACCACCAAGAAGAAATAAAGAATGACATATCAGAAATAAAGAACACATTGGAGGGTCTAAACAGCAAAGTAGAGGAAGTAGAGAATCAGATCAGTAAATTAGAAGACAGGGTAGAAAATATCAACCAATCAGAAAATCAAAAGGAAAAAACAATTAAAAATCAGGAATTCAGCTTAAGAGAATAGTGGGACAACTGGAAACGTGATATTTGTGTCATAGGATGCCCAGAAGAAGAAGAAAATGAGAAAGGGGTAGAGAATATATTTGAAGAAAAAGGGACAGAAAACTTCCCTAATATGGTAAAAAGAGAAGACATTGAAGTTTAAGAAGCACAGAGAGCTCCAAGTAAGAAGAACCAAAACAGACACACACCAAAACACAGTGATCAAAATGCCAAAAATAAAGACAAAGAGAGAATCCTATAAGCAGCAAGAGATAAGCAACAAGTTACCTACAAATAAACCCCTATAAGACTCTCAGCTGACTCCTCAACAGAAACACTACAGGCCAGGAGAAAATGGCATGAGGTAATCAAGGTCATGAAAAACAAGGATCTGAATCCAAGACAGCTCTAACCAGCAAGGCTATCATTCAAAATACAAGGTCAAATAAAGAGCTTCCCAGACAAAAAAAAAAAAAAAAAAAGAATACATTAGCACCAAACCAGCACTTCAAGAAAGGTTAAAAGGAATGCTGTAATTAGCAAAAGAAACAGGAGGAAAAATATAACCACACTTAACAAAAATGTCAATAAATATTTACATGTCAATAAATAATCACCTTAAATGTAAATGGATTGAATGCTCTAATAAAAAGACACAGAGTACCTGATTGGATAAGAAAGATGACTCATCTATGTGTTGTTTACCGAAGACCCACCTCACAACAAAAACTTTCATTGGTTGAAAGTGAAGGGATGAAAAAAAAATCTTCCAAGAAAACAAAAAGAAAAAAAAAAGCTGGGGAAGCAATACTCATATCTGATAAAAGAGATTTCAAAATGCAGGCCGCAACTAAAGACAAAGAAGGCCACTACATAATATTGAAAGGATCTATCAACAAGAACATATAACCTTGATAAACATATGTACATCCAATACAGGAGCACCAAAATATATTAAAAATTGTCTGCAAGACTTCAAAGAATAAATTGATAGCAATGCAATCATAGCAGGAGATTTGAACACCCAACTGACATTATGGAAAATATCTACTAGACAAAAATTGACAAGGAAACAGAGACTCTAAATGAAGCACTAGGCCAACTCGATTTAATAGATATCTACAGAGAATTGCACACCAAAACTAGAGAATTCACACTCTTCTCAAGTGCACAAGGGATTTTCTCAAAGACAGACCACGTGTTAGGGCACAAACTAAGTCTCTCCAAATTCAAGAAGACTGAAATCCTATCAAGCATCTACTCAGATCACAATGGCATGAAACTAGGAATCAATTGCAACAAGAATATGCAAAGACATTTGAACACATGGAGGCTAAATAACATGTAATTAAACAACAAATGGGTCAATGGGGAGATCAAGGAAGAAATTTAAAAATTCCTGAAAACCAATAAAAATGAAGACACAACACAAAATCTACGGGATGCAGCAAATGCAATTCTGGGAGGAAAGTTCATAGCACTACAGGCCTACCTTAATAAAAAAGAAAAATCTCTAATAGACTACCTTACCTCACAACTTAAAGATCTAGAAAGCAAACATACAAACAAACAAAAACACTGGAGCACATAGAAGAAAGGAAATAGTAAAGATCAGAATAGAAATAAATGACATAGAGTCCAAAAAACTATTCAAAAGATCAATGAAACAAAAGCTGGTTTTTCGAAAAGATAAACAAGATTGCTGGACCCTTAGCTAGACTCACCAAAAAACAAAGAGAGAGAACCCAAATGCATAAAATCAGAAATGAAAGAGGACAAGTAACAACTGACACCACAGAAATACAGAAGATTGTTAACAACTACTATGAAAAATTATATGGCAAAAAATCTGACAACCTAAGTAAGCCAAACGGACAAAGTTTAGAATCACATAGTCTCCCCAAATTGGACCACGAAGAAATAGAACACATCAACAGAGTTATAACAACTAAGGAAACTAAAAATTTAATCAAGACTCTTCCAGCAAACAAAAGCCCAGTCATGGATGGCTTCACGGGGGAGTTTTACTGAACAGTCAAAAAAGAACTAACATCCATTCTTCTCAAACTATGATGAACATAGATGCCAACATCCTGAACAAAATACTAGCAAATCAAATGCAGCAATACATCAAAAAAATTATTCACCCTGACCAAGTGGGATTCATCCCAGGGATGCAAGGCTGGTACAATATTTGCAAATCAAAAAATGTGACAAACCACATTAATAAAAATCACACGATCAAATCTATGGATGCCAAAAAAACCTTAAACAAAATCTGGTATCTATAAAGATAAAAAAATGCTCAGCAATGTGGAAATACAAGGATCATATCGCAAAATAATAAAGGACATATATAAAAACCTACAGCCAACATCATATTCAATGGGAAAAACTAAAAGCATTTCTTTTAAGAACAGGAACAAGACAAGGATGCCCACTTTTGCCACTCCTATTTAACATAATACTGGAAGTCTTAGCCACAGCAATCAGACAGGAAGAAAAAATAAAAGAATCCATATTGGAAAGGCGGAAGTGAAACTCATTATTTGCAAATCCAGCATCCGCTTCTGATAAAAACGCTAAGTAGTGTGGGAATAAACAGATGATATCTAGACATAATAAATGCCATATATGAAAGACCTACAACCAACATCATACTCAATGGGCAAAAATTAAAAGTATTTCCCTTAAGAACAGGAACAGGCAAGGATGCCCACTTTTGCCACTCCTATTTAACATAGTACTGGAAGTCTTAGCCACAGCAATCAGACAGGATGAAAAAATAAAAAAGACCCAACTTGGAAAGGAGGAAGTGAAATTGTCATTATTTGCAGATGACATGATACTATACATTGAAAACCCCAAATACTCCATCAAATGTTTACTAGACTTAATAAATGAATTTGGCAAAGTAGCAGGATACAAAATTAACGTCAAGAAATTGATGGCATTCTTATACACCAATGATGAACTCACAGAAAGAGAAACTTAGAAAACAATCCCATTTAACATTGCGGCAAAAAAATTAAGATACCTAGGAATAAACTTAACCAAAGAAATAAAGGACCTATTCTCAGAAAACTACAGGTCATTAAAAAAAGAAATAGAGGAAGATATAAAAAAGTGGAAGCACATACCCTATTCATGGATTGGATGAATTAACATCATTAAAATGTCCATATTACCCAAAACAATCCATAGATTCAACGCAATCCCAATCAAAATACCAACGGCATACTTCACAGAATTAGAACAATTATTTCAAAAGTTCTTATAGAACCAAAAATGTCCTCGAATAACCACAGCAACCTTGAAGAGGAAGAAGAAAGTTGGAGGGATCACAATATCAGATTTCCGGTTATCCTACAAAACTACTGTAATCAAAACAGCCTAGAACTGGCACAAGAACAGGCATATAGACCAGTGGAACAGAACAGAGAACCCAGAAATGGACCCAAGGCAATATGCTCAATTAATATTTGACAAAGGTGGCAAGAGCATACAGTGGAGTAAGGACAGCCTCTTTAATAAGTGGTGCTGGGGAAAATTGGACAGCTACTTGCAGAAAAATTAAACTAGACGATCAACTTACACCGTACACGAGAATAAACTCAAAATGGATAAAAGACTTAAATGTAACTCATGAATCCATAAAAATCCTAAAAAAGTCTGTAGGCAACAAAATTTCAGACATCATACACAGCAGAATTTTTACTGACATATCACCTAAGGCAATAGAAACAAAGGAAAACATGAACACATGGGACTACATCAAACTCAAAAGCTTCTGCACAGAGAAAGATACAATCATCAAAACGGAAAGGCTACCCACTTTAAAGGAACACCCAAAATGTGGAAGACAGATTTTTTGCTGAGTTGCGGTCACAAAAAACGGTGGCCAATGTGCTGCTTCCCCAAGCTGTGGGGAAAAGCAGCAGACCCCCTTTTTTGGGGGGGAGATTCAGCCTTTCCCAGGTGAGGCAAAAGAATAAAAATTGAGGCTTATTAAAAATCAGCATCTATCTCATGATCCGGAAATCCTCTTAGGCAGAACAACAGGGCAGCATTTCTAGGCCACGAGTAACAGAATAATAGCCACCAGGAAAAAGCAAGAGGTTAACAGCCTTTCCTGGGCTTGCAAATAGCCCCATGAATGTAATAATTGATAGTGGTGTAAAGGTGGGCTCAGCCAGACTCATTTAAAACTAGTGAAGAGAGCCACAGAGAGCAAAACACCAACAACCAAAGGGAAAATTTGGCAAACTCCAAAACCAACTGAGATAGCCAAAATTGTGAAACAAAAAATAAAACCCAAATGAAAGAACAAGAGAACTCTATTGAAGATGAGATCAATAATATGCAGCTGAGCAAATTATCAGAGGTAGAATTTAGAGCCATTATCTAGAGGAAGCTAAAGAGCATGAGTAAGAACAACAGCACCATGAGTAAAGATATAGAAACATTAAAAACCAACCAAGAAGAAATGAAGAATGACATAGCAGAAATAAAAAACACATTGGAAAGACTAACTAGCAGAGTAGAGAAAACTGAGTACCAAATCAGTGAATTAGAAGACAAGGTAGAAAAAAAATCAACCAGTCAAAAATCCAAAAGGAAAAAATAATTAAAAAACAGAAACACAGCTTAATAGAACTATGGAACAACTGGAAATGTAATAATATTCACGTCATATGAGTTCCCAAAATGAAAGAAAATGGGCACGGGTTAGAGAATATATTTAAAGGAATAATGACAGAAAAATTTACTTGGTGAAAGAAAAAGACATTCAAGTTCAAGAAGCACAGAGAACCTCAAGTAAGAAGAACCCAAACAGACCCACACCAAGACACATAATAATCAAACTGCCAAAAATTCAAGAAAAAAAGAGAATCTTAAAGGCGGCAAGAGATAAACAACAGGTGATCTACAAATGAAACCCCATAGGGCTGTCAGCTGCCTTCTCAACAGAAACACTACAGGCCAGAAGGGAATGGCATGAAGTAATCAAGGTCATGAAAAACAAAGATCTGAATCCAAGACTACTCTACCCAGCAAGGCTAACATTCAAAATAGGTCAAATAAAGAACTTCCCGGACCAAAAAAAAAAAAAGTTAAGGGAATATAATCAAACCAAACCAGCACTGCAAGATACGGTAAAAAAGACTGCTGTAATTATTAGAAGAAATAGAAAGAAAAATAAAGCCACGCTTAATGAAAATGTGAAGAAATAAGTACATATGAATTATCATTGTGAATGGTTTGAATGCTCTAATAAAAAGACACACTGTAGCTGACTGAATAACAAAGCACGACTCACATATATGTTGTTTACAAGAGACCCACCTCACAACAGAAGACTCACATAGGTTGAAAGTGAAGGGAGAAAAAAAATCTTTCAAGTAAACAAAAAGTAAAAAAAAGCTGGAGTTGCAATACACATATTTGATAAAGAAGATTTTAAAATGAAGGCCTTAACTAGAGACAAAGAAGGCCACTACATAACATTGAAAGGATCTATCCAACAGTAAGATATAACCTTGGTAAACATGCATGAACCCAATATAGGAGTACCAACAAATATTAAAAATCTCTCGGAGGACTTCAAAATGAAAATCGAAAGCAACACAGTCATAGCAGAGGACTTCAACACCTCTCTAACATCACTAGATAAATATTGTAGACAAAAAATTAACAAGGAAACACAGACTCTAAATGAAATGCTAGATTAAATAAATTTAATAGATATCTACAAAGAATTAAACCCCCAAACTGCAAAAATTACATTTATCTCAAGTGTACATGGAACAATCTCAAAGACCACATATTAGGACACAAACTAAGTTCATACTAGTTCAAGAAGACTAAAATTTTATCAAGCATCTTCTCAGATCACAATAATATGCAACTAAAAATCAACTGCAAAAAGAACATGTAAAGACATTTAAAAATATGGAGGCCAAATAGCACGTTGTTGAACAAAAAATAGGTTACCATGGAGATCAAGGAAGAAATTTAAAAATTCCTGGAAACCAATGAAAATGAGCACATAACAACAAAAAATCTGTGGGATCTAATGAAAGCAGTTCTGAGAGGGAAGTTCATAGTACTACAGGCCTACCTCAAGAAGCAAGAAATAATTCTAATAAACTATCTAATCTCACAATTTAAAGATCTAGAAAACAAACAAAACAGAACAAATAGTACAAAGAAAACAGTAACAATCAAAGCAGAAATAAATGACATTGAGACCAAAACAACAATTCACAGGATCAATAAAACAAAGAGTTGGTTCTATGAAAAAATAAACAAGATTGATGGACACTTAGCCAGACTCACCAAGAAACAAAGAGAGAGAACCTAAATAACACAGAATCAAAATGAAAAAGGACAAATAATAACTGACACCACAGAAGTACAATGGATTGTTAACAAATATTATGAACAATTATATGGCAACAAATATGACAATCTAAACAAATGGACCAATTTCTAAAAATACATAGTCTCCCAAAACTGAACCAGGAAGAGATAGAAAACTTGAACAGACCAATAACAACAGAACAAATTGAAGATGTAATCAAGACTCTCCCAGCAAACAAAAGTACAGGCCCAGATGACTTCACGGGAAAATTTCACCCAACATTTAAGGAAGAACTACCCATTCTCCTTAAACTATTTCAAAAAAAAAAATAAAAGAAAAAACTGTCCAAACTCATTTTATCAGGCCAGCATAACTCTAATTCCAAAATCAGATAAAGGTATTGAAAACAAAAAGAACTAGAGACCAAAATCCCTCATGAACATCGATGCAAAAATTCTGAACACAATACTGGCAAATGGAATCTAGCAATACAGCAAACATTTATTCACTGTAGCCAAATGGGACTCATCCCAGAAATGCAAACTGGTACAATATTTGCATATCAATAAATGTGATACACCACATAAACAAAAAGAAAGAAAAAAAATTGTATGATCATATCAACACTGAAAATGCATTCGACAAAATCCAGCACCCATTTCTGATAAAGACGCTCAGCTAAGTATAGAGAGATCATATCTCGACATAATAAAGGCCATATATGAAAGCCCTACAGTCAACATACTCAATGGGCAAAAACTAAAAACATTTTCTTTAAGAACAGGAACACGGCAAGAATGCCCACTTTTGGCACTCTTATATAACATAGTATTGGAAGTCTTAACCACAGCAATCAGAGAGGAAGTAAATATAAAGGGGATCAAAATGGAAAAGAAGGAAGTGAAACACTCCTTATTTTCAGATGACATGATACTATACATAGAAATCTCCATAGACTTTATCCAAAGTTTACTAAACTTAATAAATGGCTTAGGCAAATTAACAAGACACAAAATTAATGTGAAAAAGTCAATGGCATTCTTATACACCAATGATGAACTCACAGAAAGAGAAAGTAAAATAACAATCCCATTTACCACCACAGAAAAAAAAATTAAGACACCTAGAAATACACTTAACCAGAAAAATAAAAGACCCATTCACAGAAAACTGCAAGTCATTGAAAAAAGAAATGGAGAAAAATATTAAAAAGTGGAAGCATATATCTTGTTCATGGATTGGAAGAATCAACATCATTAAAATGTCCATGCTACCCAAAGCAATCTATAGTTTCAAAGCAAACTCCATCAAAATACCAATGACATGCTTCATAGAACTAGAACAAATACTTCTAACGTTCATATAGAACCAAAGAAGACCTCAAATAGCCACAGCAATCTTGGAAAAAAAACAAAAAAAACAAATTGGAGGAATTACATTATCAGATTTCAGGTTAGACTATAAAGTCACTGTAATCAAAACAGCCTGGTACTGGCACAAGAACAGGCATATAGGCCAGAGGAACAGAACAGAGAATCAAGAAATGGACCCAAGGCTCAATTAATATTTGACAAAGGTGGCAAGAGCATACACTGGAGTCAAGACAGCCTCTTTAATAAATGGTGTTGAGAAAATTGTACAGCTACATGCAAAAAAAAAAAAAAATTAAACTAGATCATCAACTTATACTATACACAAGAATAAACTCAAAATGGATAAAAGACTTAAATATGACTCATGAATCTATAAAAATACTAGAAAAAACTGTAGGCAACAAAATTTCAGAGATCATACGTAGTAGAATTTTCACTGATACATCACCTAAGGCAACAGAAATAAAGTAGAAAATGAACACAGGAAACTATATCAAACTCAAAAGCTTCTGCATAGCAAAAGATACAATCATCAAAACAGAAAGCCAACCCACTGTATAAGAGAACATTATTGCTAATGATATATCAGGTAAAAGGTTAATTTCAAATATATAGAGAGAGTGCTTACACAACTCAACAAAGTAGACAAAGAACCCTATTAGAAAATGAGCAGAGGAACTAAATACCCACCTCTCCAAACAGAGCATACCAATGGCTAAGAGACATATAAAGAAATGCTCAACATCATTAATCATCAGAGAGATGCAAATTAAAAAAACAATGACATATTACCTCACACCTGTAAGAATGGCTACCATCAAAAATAATCTAACAACATGTGTTGGCAACGGTGTGGAGAAAAGGGGACTCAAGTACACTGCTGGTGGAAATGCAGACTGGTGCAGCGACTATAAAATCCAATGTAGTGCCCTGGCCAGTTTGGCTCAGCGGTTAGAGCGTCGGCTCGCGATCCAGAGAGACTCGGGTTCGGTTCCCACTAAGGGCATGTACCTCGGTTGCAGTTTGTCCCTGGCCCTGGTTGGGTTGTGCAGGTGGCAGCCACTCGATGTGTCTCTTTCACGTCAATCTCTCTCTGTCTCTCTCTCTCTCTTCCTCTCTCTCGCTCCTATTCTATATGTACAAAAAAATGGAAAAATGTCCTCGGGTGAGGATAAAAAAAATAAATAAACCAATGTGGTGTTACCTCAAAATCTTAGAATTGAACTTCCATTTGACTCAGTGATGCCACTTCTAGTAATATACCCCTAAGAATTTTGAAACACCAATTAGAAAGAATATATGTATCACCTTGTTTGTAGAAGTATTATTTACAATAGCTAAGATCTAGAAACAGCCCAAATGTCCATCAGTAGATGAATGGATATAAAAGCTGTGGTACATATACACAATGGAGTACTATGCAGGTATAAGAAAAAAAACTTTTATCTTTTGAGATAACATGGAGGGACCTGGAAAGTATTATCCTAAATAAAACAAAGTCAAACAAAGAAAAACAAATATCATATGATCTCTCTTATTTGCGAAATATAATGGACATAACAGTCTGAGGAATAGTTTTGTTTCAGAAATTTGGAAGTGGGGTACACATTGACAATTCCCATAATGGGGTGTGGTGGGGGAGAGACAAAGCACAGAACTTATATACATGTATGCATGAAATAAGGTCATGTACAACAAAGCTGGGGACAAGGTGGGGGAAATGAAAAGTCTTGAATCCACTGAAAAAGGAGAAACATCTGTAACAAAAATTAATTAAATAATTAAAAATAATAATAATAATAAATAAAAAGAGGTAAAAATAATCCAATTATAAATGTAAAGCAACTCAAAATTAAGACAGAATGCAGAAGATGAAGAAAACCAAAAGAAAGCAGAGCAAATGCTAAAACAAAGAGAAACAAAAAAGAGAGAGAAGAATGTGAAAAAAATGGAGAAAATCAGAACAGGCAAAAAAAAAAAAAACCTACAGAAAACAAAGACATTCAGGAAAAAGAGAAGAGAATGCACAAAACATAAAGTTTCAGAAAATCGAGAAGGAAACTCAGAAAACAATAAAATTTAAAAGAAAGTAAAAAATGCAGAAAATGGAAAGGTTCAATATAAAGAGGAGATTCAAAAAACAAAGAGAATCAAGAAATAGCCCTCGCTGTTTTGCCTCAGTTGTTAGGGCATCGGCCTGAGGTCCAGAGAGACCAGGTTTGGTTCCCGCTAATCCATTGTCCTCAGTTGCAGTTTGTCCCCAGCACTGGTTGGGTTGTGTGGGTGGCAGCCACTCAATATGTTTCTTTCATGTAAATGTTTCTCTTTCTCTCTCTCTCTTTCCCTCTCTCTCTGTCTCTCCTGATTTATCTGAACAAAAAATTTAAAATATGTCCTAGGTTAGAAAAATGGCAGCAGAGTGAATGAAAACTACACAGACCATCTTCCAGAAGCAAACTGGAATTACAATGAAAATAAAGACAAGTCGTCAGGAAAAAGAAACAGAAAAGCAGCTTGGAAGACCATATAACCAGGGACACTAACTCGATCCTGGTAAGACTGTGGAGTCATGAGAGGGAGGCTGGGAGCCCAAAGACAGCAGCGGCCGTAGCTGAGAGCAGCGCCACAGTGCAAAGCCAGGACCAAGGCTAAAATAGCCACAGACACATACCTTGGGCTCCAGCAGAGGGAGGGTGGATTGGAATGAAACTGTGTGGGGACACTCAACATTTGGAGGGTGTTCAGAGTTTTTGCTGAGTTGCCGCCATGCAGAACTGTGGTCATCCCATGGCTCTGGGAAGAGGCGGTGGCCCCTCCTTTGAAGATTCAACCACAACTGGTGGCCATTTAAATGCATATTGAGGCCTATTAACAACCAGTATCTGCCCATGCTGATGGAAAACCCATTATGCTGAACACCTGAGGTAGTTTTTCATTCATTGTGAAGCCAAGGCTCTTCAAGTAACCTCTACTTTAGCCTCCAAGAAAAAAGATAGAGGATAACTGTATTACTTCTGGGCTAACAAGACTAACCAAGACAGTAAGACTTGACAATGGTGTTTAACATGGGTCCTCCCTGGCTCATCCAAACCCAGGAGAGGGAGCCATATGCAGCAGAACACCAATACCCAGAGGGAAAATTTGGCCAAAATGGTGATACACAGAAACAAAAGCCAAATAAAAGAACAAGAGACCTCTACCAAAGATGCGATAAATGAGGTGCAATTAAGCAAGTTAACAGAACTAGAATTCAGAGCCATGGTCTTCAGGAAGCTCAACAGCATGTGTAAGAAAATGAGCACCATGAGTAAAGATATAGAAACACTGAAAATCATCCAGTTGGAAATTAAAAACCACCAAGAAGAAATGAAGAATGACATATCAGAAATAAAAAACACATTGGAAATTCTAAATAGCAGAGTAGAGGAACTGGAAGTTTGAATCAGTGAGTTAAAAGACAGCGTAAAAATAATCAATCAATTAAGAAAAAACAGAATTAAAAAACAGGAAGACAGCTTAAGAGAACTGTGGGACAACTGGATACATAATAATGTTCGCATCATAGGAGTCCCCAAAAAAGAAGAAAATGAGTAAAAATTAAAGAATATATTTGAAGAAATAGTGACAGAAAACTTTCCTAATTTTGGTGAAGAAAAAAGGCATTCCAGTTCAAGAAGAACAGAGATTCCCAAGTAAGAAAAACCCAAACAGGCCAACACCAAGACACATTGTAATCAAAATGGCAAAAATTAAAGACAAAGAGAGAATCCAAAAAGCAGCAAGAGATAAGCAACAGGTTACCTACAAAAGATACCACATAAGGCTTTCAGCTGACTTCTCAACAGAAACACTACAGGCCAGAGGGAATGACATAAAGTAAACAAAATCATTAATAACAAGGATCTGTATCAAAGACTACTCTATCCAGCAAGGCTATCATTCAAAATACAAGGTCAAATAAAGAGCTTCCCAGACAAAAAAAAAAAAAAAAAAAAAGGCTAAGGGAATACATTAGCACCAAACCAGCACTGCAAGAAATGTTAAAAGACTGCTGAAATTAGCAGGAGAAATGGGAAGAAAATAGAACCACACTAAACAAAAAATGGCAATAAATAAGTACATAGCAATAATCACCTTAAATGTAAGGAAATTGAATGCTCCAATAAAAAGACACAGAGTACCTGATTGTATAAGAAAGCATGTCTTATCTATATGTTGTTTACAAAAGAGCCACCTCACAACAAAACACTCACATGGGTTGTAAGTGAAAAGATGAAAAAAAAATATTACAAGCAAAAGGAAAGGAAATAAAAGCTGGAGTAGCAATACTCATAGCAGATACAATAGATTTCAAAATGCAGGCCATAACTAGAGACAAAGAAGGCCACTATATAATATTGAAAAAAACTATACAACAAAAAATATAACCTTGATAAACACATATACCACCAATATAGGAGCACCTAAATATATTAAAAATCTTTTGGAAGACTTTAAAGTAGAGATCAATAGAAATACAATCTAGCAGGGGACTTCAACACCCTACTGACATCACTGGATAGACACTCTAAACAAAAAATTAACAAGGAAACACAGACTCTAAATGAAGCACTAGAACAAATGTATTTAATAACTATCTGCAGAGAATTACACCCCAAAACTACAGTATTCACATTCTACTCAAGTGCACATGGGACATTCTCAAACATAGACCACATGTTATGACACAAACTAAGTCTATTCAAGTTTAAGAAGATTGAAATCGTATCAAGCATCTTCTCAGATCACAATGACATGAAACTAGAAATCAATTTTAACAACAACATGCAAAGACATTGGAACACATAAAGGCTAAATAGCATTTTATTAAACAACAAATTAGTTACCGATGAGTTCAATGAAGAAATTGATAACTTCCTGAAAACCAATGAAAATGAGCACACAACAACACAAAATTTGTGGGGTACTGTGAAAGCAGTTTTGAGAGGGAAGTTTATAGCACTACAGGCCTACCTCAAGAAAAACAAACAAACAAAAAATCTCTATTAGCATATCTAACCTCAAAACTTAAAGAACAAGAAAGCAAACAAACAAACCAACAACAACAACAAACAAAAATACAGAGCAAGTAGAAGAAAGAAAAGAGTAAAGATCAGAGCAGAAATAAATTACATAGAGTCCCCTCCCCCCCAAAAAATTCAAAGACTCAATGAAACAAAGAGCTGTTTTTTATTTTGTTTTGTTTTATCTTTTTTTTTATCCTCACCCGAGGACATTTTTCCATTTTTTGTTCAGGTAGAGTGGGAGGGAGAGAGAAGGAACAGAGAGAGAGAAACATCAACATGAAAGGAACACATCGAGTGGCTGCCACCCACATGACCGACCAGTGCTGGGGACAAACTGCAACCGAGGTACGTGCCCTTACTGGGAACTGAAACCGGGTCTCTCTGGACCGCAGGCTGACACTCTAACCGCTGAGCCAAACCGGCCAGGGCAAGAGCTGATTTTTTGAAAAAATAAACAAGATTAATGGCTCCTTAGCTAGGCTCACCAAGTAACAAAGAGAAAGAACCCAAATACACAAAATCAAAAATAAGAGGAGAAATAACAACTGACACCACAGAAATACAAAAGATTGTTAACCACTGCTATGGACAAATTTATGGCAACAAATTCTGCAATCTAAGCAAAAAGTTTCTAGAAAAATATAATCCCTCAAAACTGGATCAAGTAGAGATCTAAAAATTGAATAGACCAGTAACAACTAAGGTAATTGAAGATGTAATCAAGACTCTGCCAGCAAACAGAAGCCCAGGCCATGATGGATTTACAGGGGAGTTTTACCGAACATTCAAAAAAGAACTAATACCCATTCTCCTCAAACTATTTCAAAAAATTTAAGAAGAAAGAATTCCAAACTCATTTTATGAAGACAGCATAATTCTAATTCCCAAACAAAAAACAAAAAGACATTACAAAGAAAGAAAACTACAACCAATATTCTTGATGAACATAGATGCCAAATCCTGAACAAAATATTAGCAAATTTGATCCAGCAATACATCAAAAATATTGTTCCCCATGACCAAGTGAGATTTATCCCAGGAATGTAAGGCTGGGGCAATATTCGCAAATCAATAAATGTGATGCACCACATAAACAAAATGAAGAATAAAAATCACATGATAATAGCAATAGATGCTGAAAAAGCACTTGAAAAAATCCAGCATCCATTTCGGTTAAAAACGCTCAGCAATGTGGGAATAGAGGGATCACATCTCAACATAATAAAGAATATACATAAAAGAATTACAGCCAACTTCATACTCAATGGGCAAAAACTAAAAGCATTTTCCTTCAGATTGAGAACAAGACAAAAATGCCCACTTTTGTGTCTCTTATTTAACATAGTACAGGAAGTCTTAGCCACAGCAATCAGACAGGAAGATAAATAAAAGGGATCCAAATTGGAAAGGAGGAAATGAAACTGTCATTATTCGCAGATGTTATGATTCTATACATAGAAAACCCCAAAGACTCCATCAAAAATTTACGAGACTTAATAAATGCACTTGGCAAAGTAGCAGGATACAAAATTAATGTCAAGAAATCAATGGCATTCATATACACCAATGATGAACTCACAGAAAAAGAAACTAAGAAAACAATCCCATTTTCCATTGCGGCAAAAAATTAAGATACCTAGGAATAAACTTAATTAAACAAGTAAAAAAACCTAATTGCAGAAAACTACAGGTCATTGAAAAAAGAAATACAGGAAGATATATAAAAGTGGAAGCACATACCTTTTTCATGAACTGAAATAATTACCATCATTAAAATGTCCATACTACTCAAAGCAATTTATAGATTCAGTGCAACCTCTTTCAAAATACCAACGACATACTTCAAAGAACTTCAACAAATACTCCAAAAGTTCATATGAAACCAAAAAAGATCTTGAATAGCTGCAGCAATAATGAAAACAAAAAACAAAGTAGGAGAAAACACATTACCAGATTTTACATTAAACTATAAAGCCACTGTAATCAAAACAGCCTGGTACTGGCAAAAGAACAGGCATATAGACCAGTGGAACAGAGCAGAGCACCCAGAAATGGACCCAGGGAATATGCAATATTAATATTTGTCAAAGGTGGCAAGACCATACACTGGAGTAAAGACAGCCTATTTAATAAATGGTGTTGGGAAAATTGGACAGCTACATGCAAAAAAAAAAAAAAAAATTGAAACAAGCATCATCTTACAGCATACACAAGTATAAACTCAAAATGGATAAAAGACTTAAATGTAACTCATTAATCCATAAAAATTCTAGAAAAAATGTACGCAAAATTTCAGACATTATATGGAGCAGAATTTTCACTGATATATCACCTAAGGCAACAGAAACAAAGAAGAAGATGAACACATGGGACTACATTAAACTCAAGAGCTTCTGCACAGCAAAAGAAACCACCACCAAAATGAAAAGGCAACCCACTGTATGGGAGAGCATAATTTCCAATGATATATCAGATAAGGGGTTAATTTTTAACATATATAGAGTGCTCATAGAACTCAACAAAAGGAAAATAAAGAACCCTATTTAAAATTGGGCAGAGGAACTACATAGACACTTCTCCAAACAGGACATACAAATGGCTAAGAGACAAATGAAGAAATACTCAACATCACATAGATGCAAATTAAGACAACAATGAGGTATCACCTCATACCTGTCAGAATGGCCGCCATCAACAAATCATCAAACAAGTGCTAGCAAGGGTGTGGAGGAAAGGGGATTCTAGTACACTGCTTGTGGGAATGCAGACTTGTGCAGCCACTATGGAAAGCAATATGGTGTTACCAAAAAAAATTAAAAATTGACCCAGTGATCCTGCTTCTAGGAATACCCTAAGAAGCCTGAAACACCAATCAGAAAGAATATATGTACCTCCATGTCCATAGAAGCACTACTTACAATAGCTAAGATCTGGAAACAGCCCAAGTGTTCACCAGTAGATTCATGGAAAAAACTGTTGTACATATACAAAATGGAGGAGTTTGCAGTTGTATAAAAAATGATATCTTATCTTTTGTGATGACCCAGAGGGACCTTGAGAGTTTTACTTAAGTGAAACAGAGAAAGAAAGTATCACATGATCTTACTTATTTGTGGAATATAATAAACATAACAGTATGAGAAAATAAAACAAAAATATTTAGGAGAAAGAAGAAAAATGCAGAAAACAAGAAGAGAGCAGTGAGTGCAGAAAACAAAGAGGATTAAGAGATAGAAATAATGCAAAAAAAAGAGTTAGGACATAGATGAGAGAACTAAAGAAACAGAGATTTGGAAAAAAAGAGACAATGCAAAAAAAGAAAAAGAAAATAAAAAAGATGAAGAGAATCAAGATGATTCAGAAAACAGAAAGATTTTGGAAAGAAAGGAAAGAATGAAGAAAACAAAGTAAATTATGAGATAGAGCAGAGGACCCAAGAAACAGAGACAATCAACAGAGAGAAGAGAAAATACAGAAAGGTTGAGAGAATGCAGAAAACAAAAGGAATCAGGAAAGAGAGCACACACACACACACACACACACACACACACAGAAAAGAATCAGGGGAAAAGAGAGAAAATGTTGAAAATAGTGAAAATCAGTGACCCGTCCCACAGGTCGAGCAACGAGGACTCTAGAGGGGGAGTGAAGATGAGGAGGGACAAGAGACAGGAGAAATGGACACAAGACAAGGCTCTGATCAAGTCTCCTTTATTCTGGGGAGATCCACACTATACACAGGGCAAGAAGCAGTAAAACAAGAACATTTGTTACCAAGTGATAAGTTTGTGGTAACCACCTCGAATCAATTTCAAGTAAATATCAGGGGTGGAACAAAAGGTAAACAGAGCATAACTGGCGGAGTAAATGGATACTTAAAGGAATGCAGAAACATTGTATGCAGAGATATCCTGCCTTGGGGCAGGAGATGGCAGACCAGATTTTAACAAAATGGATGCCATGCAAATAGTCTCTCACATATCAGGAAGAAGAGGAGAGAACCCAGGAAACAGAAAGAATAAGCAGAGAGGAGCGAGATGCAGAAAACAAATCAACTCAGCAGAGAAAAGATAAAACACAGAAAACAAAGAGTCGTGAGAAGGTAAAGAAAAGACAAAAAATGGAGTGAGTCAGGAGATAGAGGAGAGAATGCAAAAAAAAACCAGAGAGAATTAATAGAGAGGGCTGAATACAAAGCAAACGAAGAGAATCAGAAGAGAAAAGACAGAATAAAAAACCAGAAAATAAAAATATACATGTGAGATAGTAGAAATAGAAAGAAATATGGAGAAATAGGAGAGAACACAGAATATGAAGACAACTGGGAAAGGAAAGAGAAAAGGCAAAAAATGGATAGTATCAGAAGAGAGGAGAAAACACAAAAAACAGATTCCAGAGAAGAGAAAAAGCAAGAAACCAAGAGAATCAAGAGATAGAATAAAAAATATAGAAAGCAGAGAGAATTAGAAGAAACAGCAATATGAAAAGCAAATGAAGGGAATAAGAAGAAAGAAGGGAATATTAAAAAGCAGAAGGAATAAATAGAAGAGAAATTGCAGAAATAAAAATCTAGAGAGAGAAGAGGACACAATATGGAGAAAAATCAAGAAAGAGAGCAGAAAACAAAGAGAATCAAGAGAGAAAAGAATGCTGAAAATGGAGAGAAATAGGAGAAAAGGCATAGAAAAAAGAAAATAGAGAAAATCAGGAGGGAGAAGAGAGAAGAATATAGAAAGAAAATGGAGAAAATAAAAAATAAATAAAATCTCAGAGAATCAGGAGAGAGATGAGAGAACACAGAAAATATAAAGATTCCAAAGAGAGCAAAAATCATGCAGAAAATATTAAAAATCAGGGGATAAAAAAACAACAAGGTAGAAAGAAAACTCAGAAAACAGAAAGTATAAGGAGAAAGTGGAGAGAACGCAGAAAACTGACAAAACATGGAGAGAGAGCAGAAAATGTATAAGACTTAGAGAATCGGGAGTGGAATTAGATCATTTAGAAAACGGAGAGATTCTGAAGAGAGAGAAGAGAACGCAGATAAGGGAGAAAATCAGAAGAAAAACTAGAGAAGGCAGAAAACAAAAATAATTAGGATAAAGAAGAGAGAATGCACAAAACATATAAATTTAGAAAACAGAAAACAGAAAAAAATAGAATCACGAGACAGTTGAGAATATGCAGAAAACGGAGGAAATCAGGAAAGAGAGCTGAGAACACAGAAAACGAAAAGAAACAGAGAAAAAAATATGCAGAAATAAAAAAGAATTAGGAAAAAGGAGAAAACAAAAAAATGAGAAAAGAGGAAATGAGGAAAGAGGAAAGGAAGCAAAAATATAGAGAGATTCAGCAGGGAGATGGAGAAAGCTGAAAATGGATAGATTCAGGAAAGAAAAAGAGAACACAGAAAATGAAACATATTAAAAGATAAAAGAGCAAACGAAAAGAGAATCAAGTGATAGAAGATGAACACTGAAGATGGAGAGAATCAGATGAGAGAGGAGGGAACCCAGAAGAAATGGAGAGAATCAAGAGAGAGGAGAAAACACAGCAAACAGAATATGATGAAAAAGCAAAAAATGATGAAGACAGAGAATTAGAAAGGTGATTAAATAAGAAAACAGAGATTCTGAAAACAAAAATTAAGGTAGAAAACTAAGAGAATCAGCAGAGAAAGAATAAGTAGAAAAAAAAAACAAAAGTAAGACTAAAGAACACAGAAAACAAATTTGGAGAAAGAACAGAAAAAACAAAAAACAAAGAAAATTTAGAGATAAGAGACAGAATGCAGAAAGAAAGATAATCAAGAGAGCAAAGAGAAATGTGAAAAATGAAGAGATTCAGGAGAAGAAATAATGCAAAAATGGAGAGATTCTGAAGAAAGAAAAAAATCAAAAAGAAAAAAGAGAAAAAATAAAGCAAAAGAATAGTAAAAATCAGGAGAGAGAAGAGAGAATGCAGTTAACAGAATCATGGGAAAGAGAAGGACCACAGAAAACAGTGAATCAGGAGATAACAAAGAGAATGCAAAATACAAAGAGAATCAGTAGAGAAGGCAGAATATAAAGGAAACAAAAAGAATCAGGAGAAAAAAATGAAAATGAAGAAAATGGAAAGAATAAAAAGTTAAAGAAGAAATCCCAGAAATGGGGAGAATCTGGAGAGAGAGGGTAGAACACAGAATATAAAGAGAATTAAGAGAGAGAGCAGAGAATGCAGAAAATAAAGACAATCAGTAGAAAAAGCTATGAAAAAGAATAAGGAGAGAGATTAGAAAACACAGGGGAAAAAAAGTTAGGAGAGGAGAATGGGAGAACACTGAGAATGGGAGAATCTGTACAGAGAGCAGAAAACAAACAAAACAAAACACTTAAAACAACAACAAAAGAATGTGGAATACCGAGAGGATCAAGAGAAAAAAAGAGAGTGCAGTCAACAAAGAAAAATATTAGAAAGAAAGAAAAGGGAGAAGACAGGGGAATTAAAATAAACAATAGAGAACACACACAAAAACATAACAGAGTTGGAAAAAAGAGAAGAGAATAGAAATGAGAATCAGAAAAGAGAACAACAAATTCAGAAATTCTAGAGGATCAGAAAAAAAAATAAGAGAGAACTCAGAAAACAAAAAAATTCATGAGAAAGTGGAGAAATAGAGAAAAACTGAAAGATTTGTAAAAGAGAGATTACAGAAAATAAAAAGAATCAAGAAATAGAACAGAAAATTCAAAAAACACAGATTATTCATAGAGAGAGAAAAGATTTACAAAACAGAAATTAAAGAAAGGAGAAGAAATTGAGAATCAGGAGATATAAAAGATCACGCAGAAAACAAAATAAATTCAGAAAATAACAACAGCAACAATAACAAAAAACCTGAGAGAATCAGGAGAGATAGTGGACAATGCAGAAAACAAATATATTAGGTTAAAGAAAAGATAATGCTAATTTTTTTAAAAAATTAGAAGAGATAGGAGAGAATACAGAAAACAAGAAGGTTTATGAAGATGGTGGCAGGCAGGACCTGAGAGAGGGTGAGTGTGTGAGAAAGTGAGTGAGTGTGTGAGTGAGTGTGAGTGGACATGAAGGTGGATGAACAAACCCTAGTAGTGCTGAGCCACAGAGCAAAAACTTTCTGTGCTGTGGATGAAAGCAGCTGGCTACCACAGTAAGCGGTCTTATTGGGAACTTCTTTGTGTGCTGTGGAAAGTTCCACCATTATGAAAAATACCTGGTCTTCCCTAAAAAAAATGCTGTGGGAGCAACTAGGGCACAGGAACCTGAGCCCACCAGCGCACCTAACACCAACAGACCAGTGGACACTCTGTGTCAACAGAGACAGGTGCACAGTAGTAGAACACCCAAGGTGCTAATCATGGAAGCTGTAGACAACCCAAAGCCCAGCACCATCCCTCATAGCAGAGGCCTGATCAGAGTAGAAATATACCCACAGCAACAGAGGCAAAGAAGTAGACAACCATCCCCAGGCAACAGAAGCACAGACAAGCAGGTGAGACCAATCCCCAGAAACTACAGCAAAGCTGAGCAGGAGTTCAGCCCCACTAGGAAACAGCATTCCCCAGTTGCCAGCAGCAGGACCTGGGGTTCCAAAGAGGTCTGTGTGGTCCAGTAGCCCACAGGTGCAGTGGGAAGACAGAGACCTCAAAAAACTGGTGCAATCCAGCTGCTTGCACACAAGAACTGCAGGGTGCAGGAACACCAGAGAGGCCTGTATGACCCATCAAAGACTGTGCAGTTCAGTTACCCATAGGACCTGCATGGTACTGAAGCACAAGAGAGGCCTGTGTGACCCAACAGAGGCTGTGTGCTTTGGTTACCAGTGAGACCTATGGGGTGCTGTAACACCAGAGAGACCCAGCAGGAACTGTGCAATATTTTTACCCTTGGGACCTGCAGGGTGCTGAAGCAATACAGAGGCCTATGTGACCCAGCAGGAACTGTGTAATCCAATTACACGTGTGATTTGCAGGGTGTTGAATGAAGCACCAGAGAGGACAGTGTGACCCACCAGAGAGAGCATAATCGAGTTGCCCATGGGATTTGTGGGGTACTGAAGCACCAGAGAAGCCTTTGTGACACAGCAGTTCATAACATAGGCATAGAGCCAGGTTCCTGAAGAGACAGTGTAATCCACTTACCCACAGACCTGGAGTGTTGGGAAGTGTCAGAAAGGCCTGTGTGACCCAGCTGCTCACAAGATAGACTTAGGGATGTGAAAATGGAGGTCGTGTAAATGGAATAAACACAGAAAATCTCCCAGGACCAAAGAAAAATTACAACTAAAATAAAAACATATGATTTTTTAAAAAGCAGCAGGACAAAAGCATACAACCAGAGACACTGGTAGAATCTGTGGAAATGCGAGAGGGTGGCAGGCTACAAGCACAGAAACAACAGCAGTCTTAGCTGTGAGTAGTGCCCTTAAGAAATAAAGACCAAACCAACTCCACAATGTAGAGAACCTGGAGAAAACACTAAAATAGCCACAGACATTCACTTGGGAGCTACAGCTGAAAGAGGAAAGTCTAGGCTGAAACTCTTGGTAACACTCGGAATTTGGAGGGCACTCAGAGTTTTTGCTGAGTTGTGAACATAAAAAATGTAGCCAGTGTTCTCCTTACCTGAGCTTTGGTGAAAAGCAGCAGCCCCCTTCAAAGATTCAGCCTTTCCCAGGTGAGGTGAAGAAATGCAAACTTAGGCTTATTAATAACCTGCATATATCTCACCCTCAGGAAATCCTCTTTTGCAGAACACCGAAACTACACTCCAAGGCACTGAGTAACTGAGACTTCTAGCCACCAGGAAAAAGCTAGAGGATAACTGAACCTTTCCTAGACTTTCAAATCTACCCAGAAAAGTAAGACTTGACAGGGGTGGTTAATGTGGGCCACCCAGGATCATCCAAACCCAGTAGAGGGAGCTACAAACAGCAGAACACCAACACCCTCAGGAAAAATTTGGCAGGCTTCTAAACCACAGAGATAGCCAAAATGATGAAAAAACAAAATAAATTTCAAATGATAGAATACCACCAAAGATGAGATCAATGAAATGCAGCAAAGCAAATGATCAGAAGTAGAGTTTACAGTCATGATCTGAGGAAGCTCAAACGCATGAGTAAGTACATCAGCACCATGAGTAAAGATATAGAAACATTGAAAACCAACCAATTGGAAATGAAATGTGACAGAGCAGAAATTAAGAACACATTGAAAAGACTAACCAGCAGAGTAGAAAATGCTGAGAACGAGATCAGTAAATTTAAAGACAGGATAGAAAACATCAACCAATCAGGAAAAAAAAAAAACACAAGTAGGAAGACAGCTTAAGAGAACTGTGGGACAACTGGAAATATAATGACATTTACATCATTGGAGTCCCCAAAGAGGAAAAAAATGAGCAAAGGATAAAGAACATATCTGAAGAAATCATGACAGAAAAGTTTCCTAACTTGGTGAAGGAAGAAGGCATTCAAGTTCAAGAAGTACAGAGAGCCCATGTAAGAAGAACTTAAAGACGCCCACAATAAGACATATAGTAATTAAAATGCCAAAAATTATAGACAAAGAGAGAATCGTAAAAGAGGCAAAAGATAAGCAATGGGTTACCTACAAAAAAATAAATAAATAAAAAACCCATGAGGCTCTCACCTGACTTCTCAACAGAAACATGACAGGCCAGAAGGGAGTGACATGAAGTAATCAAGGTCATGAAAAACAAGAATCTGAATTCAAGACTTCTCTACCGAGACAGGCTATCATTCAAAATAGAAGGTGAAATAAAAAGCTTTCCAGACAACATAAAACTAAGGGAATATATTAACACCAAGCCAGCACTGCAACTTATGCTCAAAGGCCTGCTGTAATTAGTAGAAGATATGAAGAAAAATAGAACCACACGAAACAAAAATGGCAATTAATAATTACATATCAATTATCACCTTAAACGTGAATGTTTTGAATGCTCTGATAAAAAGACACGAAGTAGCTGACTGGATACAAAAGCATATAAGCTGTTTACAAAAAACTTATCTTGCAACAAAAGACTCAACATAGTTTGAAAGTGAAAAAATGGAAAAAAATCTTCCAAGCAAACATAAAGCACAAAAACAGCTGAGGTAGCAATACTCATAGCTGATAAAGTACATTTCAAATGAAAGGCCATAACTAGGGGAAAAAACAAACAAACAACCTCAACATAATATTGAAAGGATCTAGGGAAGAAAAAATGGAGGCAGAGTGCATGGAGCTACACAGACCATCTCCCAGGACCAAACTGGAAAATAAAGGCAAATCATCAGGAAGGGGCAACTGAAAGACACCTTGGAGTACCACATAACCAGGGACACCGATTCAATTCTGGTAGGCTTGCGAGGATGCAAGAGAGGGCCGGGAGCCCACGATCCTAAGAAGCCTGGGTAAAGACCCGGGAATTCCATGGCGGGAAGTTGCTGCTAAAGCCTCTGCAGCAAGGGCGGGGATGGGAAACTCCATGGCCAGAAGTTGCTGCTAAAGCCTCTGCTGCGACCCCACCCCAGTCCTGCTTCCCAAACCCTCGGATGGTGCCACATGAACTCACTGGGGCCAGGAAACTCGGCAGCCAGGGAACTCAGCAGCGGCAGTGGGAATTTGCTGCTAAAGTCTCCACTGGGACCCCGCCCAGTCCTACGAATTCTGCTGCCTCCCAAGCCCTTGGCTGGTGCAGCACACACTCCCTGGGGCCAGGGAACTCAGGGATGGTAGCGGGAAGTTGCTGCTAAAGCCTCTGCTGTGACCCGGCCTGAGTCCTGCCAACCCTGCTGCCTGCTAAGCCTTTGGCTGGTGCCGCACAGGCTGGCACAGACTGGCTCCGACCAGGGGACTCTGCTATTCCCTGCTACCCAGGCTGACTCCTGTGAACTCTGCGTGCTAAGCCCTCAGCTGGTGCTGCACAAACTCGCGGGGACCAGGGGACTCTACTGGAATCTGCTGCCATCCCGGCAGAGTCCCACTACCGCAGCTCAGTCCTGGGGCTTCTGCCGACTGCAAAACCCTCTGCTGGTGCCACAGCTGAGGCCGCCCTTGGCAGAAAGAAGCGCTCTCAGGATAAAAGTCCCAGGCAGCTGCACAACGCAGATTGAGAGGCTAGATTGGCAGCAGCCACTCACCTTGAGCTTCAGCAGAGGAAAGGCAGACTGGACAGGAACTGTGTGGGGACACTCGGGTTTTGGAGGGTGCTAAGAGCTTTTGCTGAGTGCAGCCACACAGGACTGTGGTCATTTTACTCCTTCCCAGGGCCCTGGGGAAAGGCGAGGCAGAGGCCCCTCCCTCAGAGATTCAATCCCACCTAGTGGCCATTGAAATGCTACTTGAGGCCCATTATAATCAGCAGCTGCCCCAACCTCAGGAAATCCTCTTACACTGAGCACCTGAGGGTGTTTTTCAGGCAACTCAGAAACCAAGGGTCTTCAGATGACCTCTACTAATAGCCTCCAGGCAAAAAAAAAAAAAAAGCTAGAGGATAACTACCATTCCCTGGGCTACCAACACTAACCAGAAAAGCTAAGACTTGAAGGTGGTGTTTAAAGTGGGTACTCCTTGGCTCATCCAAACCCAGGAGAGGGGACCACAAACAGCAGAACACCAACACCCACAGGGAAAATTTGGCAGACTCCAAAGCCCACTGTGATAGCCAAAATGGTGAAAAACAGAAACAAAAGCCAAATAAAAGAACATGAGACCTCTATGGAAGATGAGATAAATGAGGTGCACTTACGAAGTTAACAGAACTAGAATTTAGAGCCATGATGTTGAGGAAGCTCAACAGCATGTGTAAAGATATGAGTGCCAAGAGTAAAGACATAGAAATGTTGAAAATACATCAGACAGAAATTAAAAACCAACAGGAATAAATGAAGAATGACATATCAGAAATGAAAAACACATTGGAAGGTCTAAAAAAACAGAGTAGGAGAAGCTGAGGACCGGATCAGTGAATTGGAAGACAGGCTAGAAAAACCCAATCAGAAAACCAAAAGGACAAAACGATTAAAAAACCAGGAAGACAGCTTAAGAGAACTGTGGGACAACTGGAAACGGAATGATATTCACATCATAGGAGTCCCTGAAGAGGAAGAAAATGAGCAAGGATTAGAGAATATATTCAAAGAAATAGTGACAGAAAACTTCCCTAATTTGATGAAGGAAGGAGGCATTCAAGTTCAAGAAGAACAGCAAGCCCCAAGTAAGAAGAACCCAAACAGGCACAGACCAAGACACATAGTAATCAAACTGCCAAAAATTAAAGACAAAGAGAGAATCCTAAACGCAGCAAAAGATAAGCAACAGGTTACCTACAAAGGAAGCCCCATAAGGCTCTCAGCTGACTTCTCACAAGAAACACTACAGGCAAGAAGGGAATGGCATGAAGTAATCAAGGTCATGAAAAACAAGGATCTGAATCCAAGACTACTCTACCCAGCAAGGCTATCATTCAATATAAAAGGTCAAATAAAGATCTTCCCTGAAAAAAAAAAAAAAAGGCTAAGGGAATACACTAGCACCAAACAAGCACTGAAAGAAAGGTTAAAAGGACTGCTGTAATTACCAGGAGAAATAGGAAGAATAATAGAACCACACTAAACAAAAATGGCAATAAATAAATACATATCAATAATCACCTTAAATGTAAATGGACTGAATGTTCCCATAAAAAGACACAGAGTAGCTGATGGATAAGAAAGCATGACTCATCTATATGTTCTTTACAAGAGACCCACCTCACAACAAAAGACTTACATAGATTGAAAGTGAAGGGATGAAAAAAAATTTTCCAAGCAAAGGGAAAGCAAAAAAAAATCTGGGGTAGCAATACTCATATCTGATAAAATAGATTTCAGAATGAAGGCCATAATTAGAGACAAAGAAGGACACTGCATAATATTGAAAGGATCTATTCAACAGGAAGATATAACCTTGATTAACATATATGCACCCAATATAGGGGCAGAAAAATATATTTAAAAAACTTCTGGAGGACTTTAAAGGAGAAATAGATAGCAATACAATCATAGCAGGGGACTTCAAAACCCCTCTGACATCGCTGGATAGATCCTCTAGACAAAAAATTAGCAAGGAAACAGAGACTCTAAAAGAAGCACTAGACCAAATGGATTTAATAGATATCTACAGAGAACTACACACAAAAACTGCAGAATTCACATTCTTCTCAAGTGCACATTGGACATTCTCAAAGATAGATCACATGTTAGGGCACAAACTAAGTCTCTACAAGTTCAAGAAGATTGAAATTATATCAAGCACTTTCTCAGATGCCAATGCCATGAAACTAGAAATCAATTGCAAGAAGAACATACAAAGACATTTGAACACATGGAAGCTAAATAGCATGTTATTAAACAATGAATGGGTCACCCAGGAGATCAAGGAAGAAATAAAAAACTTCCTGAAAACCAATTAAAATGAAGACACAGCAACGCAAAATCTATGGGATTCAGTGAAAGCAGTTCTGAGAGAGAAGTTCATAGCACTACAGGCCTACCTCAAAAAAGAAGAAAAATCTCCAATAGACTAACCTCACAACTTAAAGAAATAGAGAGAAAACAGAAAGAAAACTCCAGAGCAAGTAGAAGGAAGGAAATAGTAAAGATCAGAGCAGAAATGAATGACATAGAGATCAAAAAAACAATTCAAAGAATCAATAAAACAAAGAGCTGGTTTTTCAGAAAAATAAACAAGATCTATGAACCCATAATTAGACTCACCAAGAAACAAAGAGAACCCAAATACACAGAATCAGAAATGAAAAAGGAGAGATAACAACTCACACCACTGAAATACAAAAGATCATTAACAACTACTATGAACAATTATATGGCAACAAATTCAACAATCTAAGAGAAATGGACAAATTTCTAGAAACATATATTCTCCCAAAACTAGATCAGGAAGAGATAGAAAACTTTAACAGACAAATAACAACAGAAGAAATTGAAGATGTAATCCAGACTCTCCCAGCAAACAAAAGCCTAGGCCCAGATGGCTTCACATGGGGGTATTACCGAACATTCAAATAAGAACTAATACCCATTCTCCTCAAACTATTTCAAAAAATTCAAGAAGATGGAAGACTTCCAAACTCCTTTTATGAAGCCAGCATAATTCTAATTCCAACACCAGAAAGACACAACAAAGAAAGAAAACTACAGGTCAATATCCCTGATGAACATAGATGCCAAAATCCTAAACAAAATACTAGCAAATAAGATCCAACAATACACCAAAAAAATTATTTACCATGACTAAGTGGGATTCATCCCAGGAATGCAAGGCTGGCATAATAATTGCAAATCCATAAACGTGATACACCACATAAATAAAATGAAGAATAAAAACCACATGATAATATCAATAGATGCTGAAAAAGCCTCCGACAATATCCAGCATTCATTTCTGACAAAAACGCTCAGCAGAGTGGGAATAGAGGGATCATATCTAGACATAATAAAGGCCATATATGAAAGACCTACAGCCAACATCATACTCAATGGGCAAAAACTAAAAGCATTTCCCTAAAGAACAGGAACAAGGCAAGGATGCCCACTTTCACCACTCCTATTTAACATAGTACTGGAAGTCTTAGCCACAGCAATCAGACAGGAAGAAAAAAATAAAAGGTATCCAAATTGGAAAGGAGGAAGTGAAATTCTTATTATTTGCAGATGACATGATACTATACATAGAAAACCCCAAACACTCCATCAAAAGTTTACTAGACTTAATAAATGGACTTGGCAAAGTAGCAGGATACAAAATTAATGTCAAGAAATCGATGGCATTTTTATACACCAATGATGAAATCCCAGAAAGAGAAACTAAGCCAAAAAAATCTAATTTACCATTGTGGCAAAAAAATTAAATACCTAGGAATAAACTTAACCAAAGAAATAAAGGACCTATTTGCAGAAAACTACAGGTCATTGAAAAAAGAAATAGAGGAAGATATAAAAAAGTGGATTGGGAGAATTATCATCATTAAAATGTCTATATTACCCAAAGCAATCTATCGATTCAATGCAATCCCCATTAAAATACCAATGGTATACGTCACAGAATTAGAACAATTACTTCAAAAGTTCATATGGATTCAAAAAAGGCCTCAAATAGCCACAGCAATCTTGAAAAGGAAGAACAAAGTTGAAGGGATCACTTTAACAGATTTCAGGTTATACTACAAAGCCACTGTAATCAAAACAGCCTGGTACTGGCGCTAGAAAGGCTTATAGACCAGTGAAACAGAACAGAGAACCCAAAAATAAATTCAAGGCAATATTCTCAATTAATATTTGATAAAGGGGGCAAGAGCATACAGTGAAGTAAAGACAACCTCTTTAATAAATGGTGTTGGGAAAATTGGACAGCTACATACAGGAAAATGAAACTAGACCATCAATATACATCTTACACAAAACAGATAAGAGACTTAAATGTGACTCATGAATTCATAAAAATCCTAGAAGAAAGTGTAACCAATAAAATTTCAGACATCATACGCAGCAGAATTTTTACTGTTACATCCTCTAAGGCAACAGAAAGAGAGGAGAAAATGAACAGGTGGGACTACATCAAATTCAAAACTTGTGCATAGGAAAAGGTACAATCATCAACATGGAAAGGCAACCCACTGTATGGGAGAGCATAATTGCCAATTGTATATCAGATTAGGGATTAGTTTTCAATATATGTAGAATGATTATACAACTCAACAAAATAAAAACAAATACCCAATTACAAAATGGGTAGAAGAACTAAATAGACACCTCTCCAAACAGGACATACAAATGGCTAAGAGACATATAAAGAAATGCTCAACATTACTAATCATCAGAGAGATGAAAATTAAAACTACAATGAGGTATCACCTTACAGCTGTCAGAATGTTCACCATCAGCAAATCATCAAACAAGTGTTAGCAAAGGTGTAGAGAAAGGGGACTCTAGTACACTGCTGGTGGGAATGCAGACTGGTGTGGCTACTATAGAAAACAATATGGTGTTTCCTCAAAAAATTAAATATTGAACTTTTATTTGACCCTGTGATCCCAGTTTTAGAAATATACCCTAAGAAACCTGAAACATCAATCCATAAGAATATATGTATCCCCATTACATAGCAGCACTATTCACAATAGCTAAGATCTGGAAACAGCTTAAATGTCCATCAGTAGATGGATGGATAAGAAAACTGTGGTACATATACACAATAGAGTAATATCCAGCTTTAAGAAAGAAATATCTCATTTTTTGAGGGACCTGTAAAGTATTTTCCTAAGTGGCACAAGTCAAACAGAGAAAGACAAGTATCATATAATCTCACTTATTTGATGAATATAATGAACATAACAGTCTGAGGAATGGAAGCGGGGTACAAACTGACAATATTTAGGAGAGGGGGTTGTGGGGGAGAGATAAACCACAGAACCTTTATGTATGTATTCATGAACAATAAACATGGACAACAAGGCTGGGGGCAGGGTGGGGAGGAAGCATGAGGGGCAATTGGTGGAGTAAATGAAGAAACATCTGTAACAAATTAAATAAATTGATTAAAAATAAATACATAAAACCATTGTTTTCCATACAAAAAAAAAAATTCAGAAAACCAACAGAATCTGAGAAGATAAGAAAATACAGAAAACAAAAAGAATCTGGAAAGCGAAGAGAGAATGAATAAAACAAAGAAAATCAATAGAGAGAAAAACAAAAAGCAAAGTGAATCAGAAAAAACAAACAAACAAACAGAGAACAGAGGTAAAAAAGAGAACCAGAAACAAAGGGAGAATGCAAAAAACAGAGAAACAAAAAACATAAAAGAGAATGCAGCAAAAACAGGAAAGTAAGAGAGAGAAGATAAAATGAAAAAATCAGATAATAAATCAGGACAGAAAGAAAAACCCAGAAAACAGAAAAAATCAAACAAGAGAAGAGAAATGCATAACACAGACAAATTTAACAAATAAACGATAAAACACAGAAAATGGAGAGTATCATGAGGGAAAAAAAGAATGCTGAAATAGGAAAATATCAGGTGGTAACAAAGAGAATGCATAAAACAAAATCAGTAGAAAGGGCAGAATACAAAGCAAACGAATAGAATCAGGAGAGAGAAGAGAGTGTAAAGAAAACAAAAAGAATAAAAAGATAAAAGAGATATTGCAGAAACAGAATATAAGGAGAGAGAACAGAACACAGAGTATGTAAAGAATCGATAGAGAGCAGAGAAAATACTGAAAATGGCAAATAACAGGAGAGAGAAAAATATAAAATAAAACCAAAATAATCAAAAGAAACAGAAGGAAAACAAAAAACAGAGACATTCAGGAAAGAGAGGACAAAAGGCAGAGAATTAGGAATGAGAGGTGAAAACCCAGAAAAAGCAGAGAATTGAGATAGAAAGAAAAGAATGCAGAGAACAGAGAGAATCAGTGGAGAAAGCAAGTACAGTAAAAAATAAAGAGAATAGAGAAAAAGAAGAGAATAAAGAAAACAAAGAGAATAAGGAAAGAGATGAGAGAACACAGAAAACAGAGAGATTTAAGAGAGAGCAGAGAGAACACACACACAAAAAATGAAAATCTGGGAAAATAAGAGAGAACACAAAACACAAAAACATCACAAGAGAGAGAACAGAGCTAGAAAAATGGAGACATTAAGAAATAATAAGAAAATGAAAGAACGCAAAAAACAAACAACAACAACAAAAAAACCACAGGAAGAATCAGGAGATATAAAAATAATGCAGTAAACTGAAAGAATCAGGAGCAAAAGCAGAGAACAAAAATAAAAAAGAGAGAATACAGAAAACAAAGAGGATCTGGAAAGAGGAGAGAATGCATACAACAAAAAGAAAGCAGAAAGTAAAGAAACATAAAGTACAAAGAGAAATAGAAGAGAAAATAGAAGGAAAAAAGATTCACAAGAGAAAGAAGAAAACAAAGAAATAGAAAAAATCAAGAGAAAAAGCAGAAAATGCAGAAAACACTATCAGGAGAGATAATACAAAATGCAGAAAACAAAAAGAATCAGTAAATGGATGAGAGAACTCAGAAAAATAAACTGATTCAAAAAAAAAGTATAAAAATGCAAAAAAAAAAAAATTCAGGAGAGAAAATAATGCAGAAAAATTTAAAAATCAAGGAATAAAACAGAAAACGCTGGAAATTGAAATATTCAGAAGAAGAAAAAATAGGAAACTAATAGGTTAAGAAAAAGGAGAAAATGTAAAAAACTGAGACTTAGGAGTTATAAAACATCACGCAGAAAATGCTAAGGTTTAGAAGAACTTGCATAAAAAAATGAATAAATAAAAGAGAGAATATAGAAAGCAGAGAAAATCAAAGAAGAGAGAAAACACATTAAACAAAGAACATCAGAAGAAATAAGAGAGAACAAAAAAACACAAAATATATAGAGAGCGCAGGATATGTAGAAGACACCAATATAAAAAGAGTGGGTAAATAATTTGGAAAACAAAAGGATTCTGGAGAGAGAGAGAGAAGAAAAGGTAGTAAATGGAGAGAATAAAAAGAGAGATCAAAGAACGCACAAAACAGAGCATTAGATGAAAGTTGAGAAAACACCAATAAAAGATAGACTTAGGAGAGAGTTGAGAGGACACACACAAAAAAGCAGAGAATCAGGAGAAAGCAAAGAAAAAAGAAAAAACAAAATTAAGAGAAAAAAGAGTAATGCAGAAAACAAAACAAAAAAATTAGAAGAGGCAGAAGAGAACACAGAAAACAAAGAGAATAAGCAGAGAAGAGAGAGAGCAAAACAAAACACTCAATCAAAAAACCCAAGAGATTTAGCAGAGCGAGCAAAAAGGCAGAAAACAAAACAAAACGAAAAAATTGGGGGAAGACAGGAGATAGCACAGAAAGAAAGAAACAATACATAGACTAGAACGCAGAAAAAAAAATCAAGAGAAAAAACAATAAAACAAATATATTTGAGAGAATAAAGAAGAGAATGAGAAAAGAACAGAGAAATGGAAAGACTCAGCAGAAAAGAGAATGCAGATACAGGAGAGATGTAAAAGAAAGACGAAAGAACACAGAAAAAGTAGAAAATAAAAAGAGATAGAAGAGAATGTAGAAAACAAAACATCAAAAGAGAGAGGAGAACACAAACAATAGAGAACATAGAGGAGGAAAATGCAGAAAACAAAGAAAATCAGGCGAGAAAGTAGAGAATGCAGACAACAAAGAGAATCAGCAGAAAAAAGAGTCGAGAATACAGAGATTCAGAAGAGAAAAGAACACAAAATATATATTGTCAAAAAAAATTGCAGAAAACAAAGAGAATCATGAGAAAATGCAGATAATGCAAAAAACAAAAAGAATCAAGAAAAAAAGAAGAAAACTAAAAAAAAACAGATTCAAGAAAAAGATGCAAAAATGAAGAGATTTAAAAAAGAGACTAGAGAATGCAGAATATAAAGAGAATTAAGAGATAGAACAGAGAACCCAGAAAATGGAGATTATTGAAAGAGAAAAGAAAGAACAAGAGAACTGAGAGATTTAAACGAGTGGAGAAATAGTAGGAAACAGAGAGTCAGGAGAGATAAAAAAATTTTTCGGAAAATGGAGCGATTCAAGAGAAAATGGAAAGAATGGAGTAAAATGGAAGAGAGAAACGAGAAAGCAAAAAACAAAGAGAATCAGAAATTAGAAGAGAAATGCAAAATACAGGGAGATTCAGCAGAGAGAAGTCAAAGCACAGACAGAAAACAAAGAGAATTAAAGGATAGAAGAGAGAATGCAGAAAACAATGAGAATCAGTATAGATAGCAGAATATAAAGGAAATTGAAAGTATCAGGAAAAATAAAAAATGAAGAGAATGTGATAAAGGAGAGATAACAGAAACAAAGAGAACCTGAAAAGAGAGAAAATAACGCAGAAAACAAAAAAAAATCGAGAGAGAGCAGAGAATGAAAAAAAAAATGGATAGAATCAAAAGAGAGCAAGAAAATGCTGAAAACAAAAAGGAACAGAAAAGACAGAATAGAAAGCAGACTAAAAAGAAGCAAGTGTAAAAGAAGAGTAAGCAGAAAACAGAGAATCAGGAAAGAGAAAAAAACTCAGAAAACAGAAGCAAAGACAATGCAGAATAAAAAAATGTAGGAGAGAGGAGGGAACACAAATAACTAAGAAAATCAACAGATAGAAGAGAGATTGCAGAAAACAGAAAGTAGCAAGAAAAAAATTAAGAATGCTGAAACTGAAAAATTTAGGAGAGGACAAACCTTAGGGGGAAAAAGAAGAATTAAGGGATATAAAAGACTATGCACAAATCAGTGAACAGACCAAAGAAAATATAGAGAATCACTAGAGATGGAGAAAATGCAGATAATGGAGAGGTTCAAAGGAGAAAGCAAAGAATGCAAAAAACAGACAAAATCACGAAACAGCAGCAATAATGTAGAAATTGGTGAAAACTAGAAAAAAAAAGATACAACGCAAAAAAAAATAGAGAAAATCAGAAGTGAGAGGAAAAAAACGCAGTAAACAAAGAGAATTAGCAGAAAAAGAAAGAACAAAGAAAAGAGATTTAGGAGAGAAAAGAAAGAATCCCCTTAAATAAAAAGATTTGGGAGAGAGAGGAGCAAAAGCAGAAAACAAAGAGAATCAAGACATAGAAAGAGAACAAAGAAAATAGAAAAAAGCAGAAAGAAATGAGAGAAAACTAAAAATAGAGAGATTTAGGAGAGGGTACAGAGAGTACAAAAAAAAACAAAACAAAGAAAATCAGAAAGTAAAAGAACACAGAAGATGGGGAGAGAATTAGAGGAAAGATGACAGAAGGTAGACAATAAAGGGTATCAGGAAAGAGCATAGAGAACGCAAAAATGGACGGAATATGGAGAGTGATCAGTGAATGCAGAAGAAGCAGAGAATCAGAAGAGTGATTAGATAATTCAGAACACAGAGATTTTATTTTATTTTTACATTTTTTATTTTATTAATTTATTTTTGATACACATGTTTCTGTTTTTTCCCCTCCATTGACATCCTCCTCTTTATCTCCCCCACCCTATACCCAAATTTGTTGACCATGTCCATTGCCCATGCGTACATGCATATACGTTCTGTGGTTTATTTCTTTTCTCCCCCAACCAACCCATCATCTGAGGGTTGTCAGTTTGTACCCTACTTAAACGTCTCTGGGTCTAACCTATTTTTCATATTGTTATGTTCATTATTTTCTACAAATAAGTGAGAACATAAGTATTTGTCTTTTTCTGCTTGGCTTGCTTTGCTGAGGAAAATACATTCAAAATCCCTCCATGTCATCTCAAAGGATAAGAAATTTTTCTATCATACTCAATTGTGTATATATTTCACAGGTTTTTTATCCATTTGTCTACTGATGGACATTAGGGTTGTTTCCAGATTTTAGCTATTGTAAATAGTGCTGCTATGAACAGGGGTGTACATATATTCTTTCTGATTGGTGTTTCAGGCTTCTTAGGTTATATTTATAACAGGGGGGGTCACTAGATAAACTGGTAATTTAATTTTTAATTATTTGAGGACACATCATAGTGTTTTCTATACTGGTTGCACCAGTGTGCATTCTCACCAGCAGTGTACTAAACTCCACTTTTCTCCATACCCTCACCAACACTTGTTTGATTATTTTCTGATGGCAGCCATTCTGACAAGTATGAGGTAATACCTCATTGTTTTTTTCTTAATTTGCCTCTCTGGTGATTAGTGATATCAAGCATTTCTTTATATGTAATTTGGCCATTTGTATGTTTTGTTTACACAGGTGTCTATTTAAGTCCTCTGCCCAATTTTTATTAGGTTCTTCATCGTTTCTTTTTGCTGTTGTTGTTGACGTGTATGAGTACTCTGTACATTTTAAAAATTAACCCCTTATCTGATGTATCATTGGCAATGATGCTCTCCCATGCAGTGGATGGCTGTTCTAATTGGATGGTTGTTTCTTTTACTGTGCAGAGGCTTTAATCTTCAATGTAGTCCCATGAGTTCGTTTTGTTTGTTTTTTTGTTTCTGTTGCCTTGGGTGATGTATCAGTAAAAATTTCTCTGCATATGATGTTCGAAATTTTGTTGCCTACATTTTCTTCTAGGATTTCTATGTATTCACAAATCACATTTACGTCTTTTATTCACTTTGAGTTTATTCTCCTGTATTGTGTAATTTGATGGACCTCGTTTCATCTTTTTGCATGTAGCTGTCCAATTTTCCCAACACCATTTATTTAAAAAGCTGTCTTTAATCCATTGTATGCTCTTGCCTCCTATGTCAAATATTAATTGAGCATAATGTCTTGGGTTTATGTCTGGGTTCTCTGTTCTGTTTTGCTGGTTTATATGCTTGTTCTTGTGCCAGTACCAGGCTGTTTTGATTACAATAGCTTTGTAGTATTACCTCACCTCTGGTATTGTGATTCCCCAAAGTTCATTCTTTCTGTTTTTTTCCAAGATTTTTGGGGGGCTATTTGTGATCTTTTTTTGGTTCTATATGAACTTTTGAAGTATTTGTTCTAGTTTTTTGAAGTATGTTATTGGTATTTTGATGAAGATTGGTTGAATTTATAGATTGCTTTTGGTAGTATAGACATTTTAATGATGTTAATTCTTCCAATACATGGACAATGTGCTGTTATTTATATATGTTCCTCTACTTATTTTTTTAATGTTGTGTACTTTTCAGCAAATAGGTCCTTTATTTCTTTGGTTAACTTTATTCCTAGGTATCTTAATTGTTTTTGCTGCAGTGGTAAATGGGATAGATTTTTTCAGTTTCTCGTGCTGTGAACTCATTATTGGTGTATAAGAATGTTGTCAATTTCTTTACATTAATTTTGTATCCTGCTACTTTGTCAAATTCACTTATTAAGTCGAGTACATTTTCGATGGAGTCTGTAAGGTTTTCTATGTATAATATGTCACCTGCAAAAAATGCCATTTTCACTTTCTTCTTACCAATTTTTTTTTGTTTTATTTTTTCCTCTTGTCTGATTGCTGTGACTAAGACTTCCAGTACTATGTTAAATAGGAGTGGCAAAAGTGGGCATCCCTATCTTGTTGCTGGTCTTAAGGGAAATTATTTTAGTTTTTTCCCATTGAGTATGATGTTGGCTGTAGATCTTTCATATATGGCCTTTACTATGTTGAGCTATAATCCCCCTATTCAGAAATGGATGTTGGATTTTGTCAAATGCTTTTTCAGCATCTATTGATATTATCATGTGGTTTTTATTCTTCATTTTAACCTGTAGCTGTTTTTCTTTGTAATGTCATTTTCTGGTTTTGAAATTAGAATTATGCTGGCCTCATAAAACGAGTTTGAGTCTTTTTTCTTCTTGAATTTTTGAAATAGTTTTAGGAGAATGGGTGTTAGTTCTTTTTGCAATATTTGGTAAAACTTTCCCATGAATACATCTGGGCCTAGGCTTTTGTTGGGTGAGATAGTCTTGAATACCTCTTTAATTTTCTTAGTTGCTACTGATCTATTTAAGTTTTCTATTTATTCCCGGTCCAGTTTTGGGAGACCGTGTGTTTCTGAAAATTAGTCCATTTTGCTTAGATTGTCAAATTAGGTACCATATAATTGTTCACAGTATTTGTTAATGATCCTTTGTGTTTCTGCAGTGTCAGTTGTTACTTTTCCTCTTTCATAATTTTATGTATTTTGGTTCTCTCTCTCTTTTTTTCTTGGTGTATCTAGCTAAAGGTCCATCAATCTTGTTAATTTTTTTGAAAGATCCCACTTTGTTTCATTGGTCCTTTGAATGATTTGGGGGCTTTATGTCATTTATTTTTGCTCTAATCTTTACTATTTCCTTTCTTCTACTTGCTCTTGAATTTTCTTTTCTTTGCTTTGTAGTTCTTGAGGTTGTGAGATTAGATAGTCTATTAAACATTTTTCTGTTTCTTGAGGCAGCCCTGTAATGCTATGAACTTCCCACGCAGTTTTAGAACTGCTTTTGCTGCATCCCATAAATTACTTGTTGTTGTGTGTTCATTTTCATTGGTTTCCAGTAAGTTATTAATTTCTTTCTTGATCTCCTCGATAACCCATTCATTGTTAAATAACAGGCTATTTAGCCACCATATGTTCAAATGTCTTGGCATGTTCTTGTTGCAATTGATTTCTTATTTCATGCCATTGTAATCTGAGAAGATGCTTGATATAATTTAACTCTTCTTGTACTTGTAGAGACTTAATTTGTGTCCTAACATGTGGTCTGTGTTGAGAATATCCCACGTGCACTTGAGAAGAATGTAAATTCTGTAGTTTTGCGGTGCAACTCTCTGTAGATATATATTAAATACATTTGGTCTAGTGCTTTATTTAGAGTCTCTGTTTTCTTGCTAATATTTTGTCTAGAGAATCTTTCCAGTGATGTCAGCCTTTTGTTGAAGTCTTCTGCTATGATTGTATTTCTGTCAATTTCTCAGTCCTCCAAATAATTTTTAATGTATTTTGGTGCTCTAATATTGGGTGCATATATGTTTTCCAAGGTTATACATTCCTGTTGGATAGATTCTTACAATATTATGTAGTGGCATTTTTTTGTCTCTAGTTATGACCTTCATTATGAAATCTTTTTTTTTTTATCAGATATGAGTATTTTATTGAATTTTATTTCTGTTTGCTTAAAAAATTTTTTTCCATCCCTTCACTGTAACCTATGTGAGTTTTTTGTTTTGAGGAGGATTTCTTGCAAACAACATTTATATGAATCATGTTAATCCATTCACATTTAAGGTTACTACTGATATGTACTGATACTACTGATATTGCTGATATTATTGCCATTTTTGTTTAGTGTGGCTGTAGTTTCTTTAATATTTTTTATATTACTTACAGCAGTCCTTCTGGCATATCTTGTAGTGCTGGTTTGTTGCTAATGTATTTTCTTACACTTCTTCTTGTCTGGGACGATCTTTGTTTGACCTTATATTTTGAATGATAGCCTTCCTGGGTAGAGTAGTCTAGGATTCATATCCTTATTTATTATGACCTTGATTTTTTTATGCCACTCTCTTCTGGTCTGTAGTGTTTCTGTTGAGAAGTCAGCTTATAGCCTTATGACATTTCTTTGTAGGTAACTTGTTGTGTATCTCTTGCTACCTTTAATATTCTCTCTTTGTCTTTAATTTTTGGCATTTATTTATTTTTATTTTTTTATTTTTTTATCATCTCCCAAGGACATTTTTTTCCATTTTTTGTTCAGATAGATGGGAGGAAGAGAGAATAGAAGACGAGAGAGAGAGAGAGAGAGAGAGAGAGAGAGAGAGAGAGAGAGAGAGAAACATCCACGTGAAAGGGACACATCCAGTTGCTGCCACCCGCATGACCAACCAGGGCTGAGACAAACTCCAACCAAGGTACGTGCCCTCAGTGGGAACCAAACCCAGGTCTCTCTGGACCACAGGCTAATGCTCTCACCACTAAGCCTAACAGGCCAGGGCTAATTTTTGGCATTTTGATTACTATGTGTCTTGGTGTGGACCTGTTTGCATTTTTGTTAGTTGTGGTTCTCCGTGCTTCTTGAACTTGAATGCTTTCTTTACCATATTAGTTAAGTTTTCTTTCACTATTTTTTTCAAATATATTTTCTAACCCTTGCTCATTTTTGGGGGGGGGGGGCTTCTATGATGCATATATTATTATGTTTCCAGTTGTCTCACAGTTCTCTTAAGCTGTTTTTTTTTGTTTGTTTGTTTTTTTCTCTTTTGGTTTTCTGATTGGTTGATTTTTTCTATCCTGTTCCAATTTACTGATCCGATCTGCCGCTTTCTCTAGTCTGCTGTTTAGTCCTTCCAATGCATTCTTTATTTCTTCTATGTTATTCTTAATTTCTTTCTGGTGGCTTTTCATTTCCAATTGGTTGATTTTTAATGTTTCTATGTCTTTACTCATAGTGTTAACATCCTTACTCATGCTGCTAAAATTTCTCAATATCATGTATCTAAATTTTAGTTGTTAACTTTTTTAACTGTATTTCATTTATCTCATTCTCAGTAGAGGTCTCTTTTTCTTGCATTTGAGATTTATTTTCATGTTTTACCATTTTGGCTATCTCAGTAGACTTTAGAATCTGCCAAACTTTCTTTTTGGTGTTGATGATTTTCTATTTGTTGCTCCCTCTACTTGGTTTGGATGAGCATGAGAGGACCAAAGTTAAAAACCACTGTGAAGTTTTAATTTTATGGGTAGAGTTGCAAGCCTAAAAATAGTTCAATTATCCTCTAGCTTTTTGCCTAAAGGCTATTAGTCGCAGTTACTTGAAGAGCCTTTTGTGCCCAGTTGAATAAAAAAAATTTCCTCATTTGTTCAGCATGAAAAAAATTTCCTTAGAATGGAGCAGGTCCTGGTTGTTAATGTGCATCAATTTACATTTCAATCACAAACTGAGCCCTGGGAATGGCTGGGGCTATTTAGGGCTCTGTCCCCACTCTCTGTACTGTGAAGTGTGCTTTGATTTTTAACCTCTAGGGAACTGCTCATAGCTAAGACCACTGTTATTTTGGGGCTCCCAGTTCTTTTCTCTTATCTCTACAATCCTACCTGGATCAATTCAGTGTTCCTGATTATGTGGTTTTCACAAGCTGCTATTTTGATGCTTTTCCCCAATGATTTGTCTTTATTTTAGTTGTAATTTCATTTTTGTCCTGGGGGATAATCTGTGTAGGTTCCATTCACTTTGCCACCATTTTGGAATCTTCAGAACACTATGGGATTTTAAAAAGAACACAGAAAACTTAAAGATTCTGCATAGAAAAAAAGAATCAAGATAACAGAAAATTTCAGGATAAAGAAGAGACAGGCATAAAACAAAGTAATTTTGGAAAAAGAATTTTTTAAAAAGCAGAAAACAACAAAAAGAGGCTGGAGAGCAGATATCCATACCCAGGCAACAGAAGCACAGACCATCAGCTGAAACTCATCCTCAAGAAATAGAAGAGAGAATGCAAAAAATAAAGAAATTCAGAGAAGGGGAAAGAAAACATAGGCAACAAAGAAAATCAGGAACAGCTAAGGCACAGCAACCTGTGTTTACTAGAATGTCCTGCACCATCCATCCAGTGAACTCAGCTGTGTTGGCATGTTCAGCACAAAGTAGGTACCTGCAGCAGTAGCAGAAACTAACCAGAGGCCACAGCTCCACCCACAACAGAAGCAGCACTTCTCTCAGGCCCAGGGATGCAATGTTGTGGCCTACAGTCTCCAGGCTTGCAGTTACCCGTGGGTTTTGCAGGGTGATGAAGCACCAGAGAAACACCTGTGACCCAGAAAAACTGTGCCATCCAATTACACGTGTGACCCAGCAAGGATGGTGCCATCTAATCACATGCAAAACCTGTGGGGTGGTAAAGCACCAGAAAGGCCTCTGCAACACAGAAGCCCATAAAATAGATATAGAGCCAGGTCCCCAAAGGAACTGTGCAATCCAATGATCAGTGGTACCTGCACAGAGCAAGGACATCAGAAAAGCCTATGTTATTCAGCTGTGCACTAGATGGGCTTAGAGGATGTGGAAAAGGAGGCTGAGTGAATAAAAGCCACAAAGATTATCTCCCAGGACCAAACCAAAATTACAACTAAAATAAAGACAAATCCTCATAAAAAAGCAAAAGACAAGCAGCAGAACAAGACCATATAACCAAAAACACTGGTACAATTTGCAGAGGCAGGAGAGGGTGGTAGGCTGGGAGACCCCCCAAAAAGCAGTCTAGCAGTCTTAGCTGTGAACAACACCCTTGGGGAATAAAGGCCAAGATTGCTACTAACATCGATTCTCCTCAAACAATTTCAAAAAGTTCATAAAGAAGGAAGACTTCCAAACTTGTTTTATGAGGCCAGCATAATTCCAATTTCAAAAACAGAAATAAACACTACAAAGAAAGAAAACTACAGGTCAATATTCCTAATGAAAATAGATACCAAAATCTGAACAAAATACTAGAAAACTGAATTCAGCAATACATCAAAAGAATTATTCACTATGACCAAGTGGGATTCATCCCAGAGATGTAAGGCTGGTACAATATTCACAAAATAATAAATGTGATACACCACATAAACAAAATAAAAGATAAAACTTATATGATCAGCCCTGGTTGGTGTAGCTTATATGATCATATCAATAGATGCTGAAAACGCATTTGACAACATCCAGCACCCATTTTTGATACAAACACTCAGGAATCTGAGAATAGAAGGATCACATCTTGACATCATAAAGGCCATATATAAAAGACCTACAGCCAACATCATACTCAATGGGCAAAAATTAAGCATTTTATTTAAGAACAGGAACAAGACAAGAATACTCACTTTCACCACTTTTATTTAACATAGTTCCGGAAGTCTTAGCCACAGCAATCAGACAGGAATAAATAATAAAAGAGGATCCAAATGGGAAAGAAAGAAAAGTAAAACTCATTATTTGCAGATGACAAAATACTATACGTAGAAAACCCCAAAGACGTTATCAAAAATTTATTACACTTAATAAAAAATTTGGCAAAATAGCAGGATACAAAATTAATGTCAAGAAATTGATGGCATTTTTACACCAATGATGAACTTACAGAAAGATAAACTAATAAATCAATTTCATTTACCATCGTGGCAAAAAACTTAAAATACCTAGACATAAAATTAACCACAGAAGTAAAAGACCTATTCACAGAAAACTATAGCTCATTGAAAAAAACAAATAGAGAAAGATATAGATAAGTGGAGGCACATACCTATTTCATAAATTGGAAGAATTAACATCATAAAATTTCCATATTACCCAAAGCAATCAATAGATTCAGTGCAATCCCCATCAAAATACCAATGGCATACTTCACAGAACTAGAATAAACACTTCAAAAGTTTATATGGAACCAAAATAACCTAAATAGCCACAGCAATCTTGCAAAGAAAGAACAAAGTTGGAGGGAGCACATTACAAGATTTTAGGTTGTATACAAAGCGAGTGTAACCAAAACAGCCTGGTACTGGCACAAGAACAGGCATATAAACCAGTGGGACAGAACAAGAACCCAGAAATGGACTCCAGGCCATGTGCTATATTAATGTTTGACAAAGGTGACAAGAGCATACAGTGGAGTAAAGACAGCCTCTTTAATAAATGGTGTTGGGAAAATTGAACACCTACTTGAAAAAAATGAAACTAGACCATCATCTTACACAATACACAAAAATAAACTCAAAATGAATAAAAGACTTAAATGTGACTCATGAATCCATAAAAATCCTAAAGGAATGTGTAGGCAACAAAATTTCAGTCATCATAGACAGCAGAATTTTCATTGATACATCACCTAAGGCAACAGAAACTAAGGAGAAAATGAACTCATGGGACTATATCAAACTCAAAAGCTTCTGCACAGCAAAATATATAATCATCAACATGAAAAGGCAACCCACGGTATGAGAGAGCATAATTGCCAATGATATATCAGATAAGGGCTTAATCTCCAATATATAGAGAGTGCTCATACAACTCATCAAAACAAATACCAATAAAAATACCCAATAAAAAAATGGGCAGAGAAACTAAATAGACACCTCTCCAAACAAGACATACAAATTGCTAAGAGACATATGAAGAAATGCTCAACATCACTAGTCATCAAAGAGATGCAAATTAAATAACAATGCGATTTCACCACACACCTGACAGAATGGCTGCCATCAAAAAATTATCAAACACAAATGTTGGCGAGGGTGTGGAGAAAAGGGGACTCTAGTATATTGCTGATAGGAATGCAGACTGGTGCAGCCACTGTGAAAAACAATATGGTGTTACCTCAAAAAATTAAACATTGAACTGCCATTTTGACCCAGTGATCCCACTTCTAGGAATATACCTTAGAGGCCTGAAACACCAATTAGAAAAAATATATGTACCCCCATGTTTGTAGCAGCACTATTTACAATAGCTAAGATCTGGAAACAGCCCAAATGTCCATCAGTAGACAAATGGATAAAAAAGCTGGCTACATATACACAGTGGAGTACTATGCAGCTGTATGAAAGAAAGTTCTTTTATCTTTTGAGATGACATGAAAGGACCTGGAAAGTATTATTCTAAGTGAAACAAACCAGACAGAGATAGACAAGTATCATATGGTCTCACTTATTTGTGGTATATAACGAACATAACAGTCTGAGGAATGGGCTTGCTTAGAGTCATGGAAGTGGGGTACAGACTGACAATCCCCAGAAGAGGGGGTAGGGGTGGAGATATAAACCATAGAACTTATATGCATGTATACATGAACAATGGATATGGACAACAAAGCTGCGGACAGGTTGGGGGGGAGGTGAGGGTGAATCAGTGGGAAAAAAGAGAAAACATCTATAACAAAAATAAATTAATTAATAAAAAAATGATACATGTCATAGTTAATGGTTCACTTTGTGTTGGTAGCAGCAGCAGAGAAACCACTCACTGGGGCCTTTTATGAGTTAAAGACCATGATTCTTTTTTTTTTATTTGTGTTTGTTTATTTAACCCTTAAAAAACCCTATGGAATGTTTGTAATTAACAGAAATAGATACTGACATTCAAAGCTTTAGATAATTGTCTCAAGTTTGCAGAACTAATAACTTAAAAGTTAGAATATTAATTGGGGCAATATCTTATCCATATAATTCACAGCATCTGTAATTCCAAACATTAAAGTATATTATATTTAAAATTATTTAATTTGGTCAGTACATACTTGTTAACACAACTATCATAATTAATCAAAGTGCTTAAGAAAAAAATGATATTTACTGAGCACCTATGGTGTGTCAAATCTTGTATTATGTGTTTGTGCACACTGTATACCATGTCTTCACAGCAAATTTTTAATGTGGATATTATACCCACATTTTAAAAAAAATTTTACATGGGGTATTTATATCAAAAATAATAAAAAATAAATAAATTTTCCCCAAAAAAGAGAGAATCAAAATAGACAGGCGAGAACATATAAAACAAAGAGATTTAGAAGTGGGTAAAAACAATGCTAAATATAGAGATAATCAGGAGAAAGTAAACACCACAGAAAATGGAGAGAATCAAGAAACTGAATAGAAAATGCAGAAAACAGAAAGATTCAAGACAGAAGTCAAGAAAATGCAGAAATAGAAAAGTGATAGAGGGCAAAACACGCACACACAAAAAGAAAAAGAAAACAAAGATATTCGGGAAAGAGTTGTGAGAATGATACAGAGAGATTCAGGAAAGAGAGTAAAGAATGCAGAAAATAAAAAATTAGAATATAGAGAGAACACAAAATGCAAGGATTTAAAAGGAAGAGAAGAGCATGCAGAAAACAAACAGAATCGAAAGATACAGGAGAGAATGCAGTAAATGAAGAAGTAGAAGACAGAGGGGAGAGAGCAAAGAAAATAAACAAAAAAAAGAGAATGCAGAAAATGGTGAAAATCAGGAGAGAGAGTGAAGAATGCCAAAAAAATTTTCAGGAAAAAAACAAAACAAAACAGAATACACATCAAATAAACAGGGAGAATTATGAAAAAGGGCAGAGAATGAAAAATATGGAGTAATTAAGATAAGAAAGGAGAGAACGTGGAAAACAAAGAATTCTGGAGAGAAAGGAGAGAATGCAGAAAACAAAGAAAATAAAAAGAAAGACAGAATATAGAAAAGAGAAATACAGAACCAAAAAAAAAGAAAGCAGAAACTAAAAATATCAGAAAAAATAAAAGAACACAGAAAACTATATCAGCAAAAAGAGCAGAGAAGGCAGAAAACGAAGAAAATCAAAAGAAAGAATGAGAATGCAGATAATAAAGAGATTATGTAAGAAAGTAAAGAATGCAAAATATGGAGATAATCTGGAGAGAGAGAAAATGTAAAAAACAGAGAAAATACAAAGAGCTAGCAGAGAATGCAAAATCACAAAAATAAATAAATAAAATTAAGAAAGAGACAAAAAATGCAGAAAAAAAGAAAAAATCTAGAGACAGAAGTAAAAACACAAACAATGGAGACATTCAGAGGAAACAAGAGTGAACACATTAAACAGAGAATCAAAGGACTAAAAAAATAAAAAACCACAAGATGAAGAGCATCAGGAGAGGAAAGAATGTACAAAATGGAGAAAATTAGAAGATAAAAAAGAGAACACAGAAAATGGACAGAATCAAAAAAGAGAATGAGAATGCACCAAACTTCATCAAGAGAAAATAGAGAGAACACAAAAAATGGAAAGAATCAGGAGATGAGAATATGCAGAAATAAAGAAAATCAGGAGAGAGAGAGAAAAAAATAGAAAATGGAGGGATTTAGAAGTGGGTGGAGAGGATGCTGAAAACAGATATTAGAAGAAAGAAAACAATGCAGAAAATGGAAAAAGATCTAGAAAACAGAGTGATTTAGGACAGATAAGAGAGCATACAAAAATGGATAAAAATTTGATAAAGAGAATACTGCAGAAGGCAAACATATTCAGGAACAAGTGGAGAGAATACTAATAACAACAAAATTCAGGAGAGAACAAAACTCAGAAAACAGAAAAAAAAAATAATTTTTTAAAGGGGAGAACACCGAAAATGCAAAGTTTCAGCAGAAAGAGAAAAATATGAAGAAGAAGCATCTTCTCAGAAAACTATGAATGAAGAGAAGAAAACAAAGAGAATCAGAAGAAAGAGACTAGAATGAAGAATTCTAAGGGAATTATGATAATAAGCAGAAAATTAAATGAAGAAAAAGAGAGAACAACCCTAAAAAAGAGATTAAAATAAAAGAGCAAAGAACTCAGAAAAGAGAAAGAATTAGCAATGAGAGAAGAGAACAAACAAAGAAATTCAGGAGAGAAAAAAAAAAACCAAAGAAAATAAAAAAATAGAAGAGAGAATACAAAAAATGAAAAGATACACAGCAGAGAGGAGTGAACAGAGAAAACAAAAATAAAAATCAAAGTAAAAGAAAGAACACAGATAAAGCTGATCAGGAGAGAAAGCAGAGAATAAAAAAAATTAAAAATCAGAAATAGAGAAAAATGCAAAACACAAAGAAAATTAAAATAGAAAGAAGACAATGCAGAAAATGCAAAATATGAAAAAAGAAATGAGACAACGCAGGAAAGGTACAGAATCAGGAAAGAGAGAAGAGAATACAAAAAAAAATAAAACAGAGAAATTTAGGAAGAGGAAAACATGCACAGAAACAAAGAAAATCCATAAATAGATTGCAGAACAAAAATAAATGGAAAGTTTCAGAGAAGAAAGAAGACCTCCAGAAAACAAAGTTACTCAACAGATAGAGCAGAACACAGAAAACAGAGAATCAGGAGAAAAAAAAACAGAATGCAGAAAACAAACATAATCAGGAAAGAAATAACACAATGCAGAAAACAAAGAGAATCAAGAGGGGAAAAAAGAATGCAAAAAACTAAGAAAATCAACAGAGAACAGAGAAGAAATAGAGTCAGGAGTGAGAGAAGAGATATAAAAAAAATAGTATATTAGAATTGAGAAAAGAGAACCCAATCAATGGACAGAATCAGAAGAGACAGAAAAGAACACACACACACACACAAAGGCAGAATCAGAAGAAAGAGATCACAAAAATCAGAGTCAATAAAAAGAAGTACAGAATGCAGTGAACGGAGAGAATTAAAAGAGAAAAATGAGAAGATGCAGAAAAGTGAGAAGATGCAGAGATTCGTGACAGAGGGAAGAGAACGCAGAAATCAAAAAAAATAAAGAAAAAGAAAAAAGAGCATCAGGAGAAAAAGAAGGAAATGCAGTAAACGAAAAAAAATATGAAAGGAGAGAATGCAGAAAACAGATTGAATAAGAAGTGACAAGAGATAACAAAATCAACAAAAAGAATCAAGAAACAAAAGAAAATGCAGATAACGCAGAGAATCAGAAGAGACCAAAAAAGGCAAAGACGCTGGAGAAAAGCAAAGAATGCCGTAAACAAAGAGAACCAGAAGACAGTGAAAAGAATGCAAAAAAGGTAATAATTTAAAAGAATATAGAGAACAAAAAATATGAAAAATATTTGGCAATAAATAAAATAACACAGAAAATTGAAAAAATTGGATTAAAGTGGGGAGACTACAGAGAGAATCAGAAGAGAAATAAAAGAACACACAAAAACAAAAATATCAGTGGAGAGAACAGGGAACAGAAAAATTAAGGACACAAAGAAGAGAACAAAAAAAAACTGATAATACGGAGAAATAGAAGAGAATCAGCAGAAAAAAGAAAAGTGAGGAAACAGAAAGAGCAGAGAACAGAGCGGACACAAATAATAAAGAGAATAATGTTGAGAAAAGAAAACAGAGAATTTAGAAAGAGGGAAAAGAACAAAAAAAGTGAAGAGTATCAGGAGCAAGAGATGAGAATAAAGAGAGAGAAGAGAGAATGAAAAAAAAAATCAGGAAAGTAAAAAGAAAATGCACAAAACAAAGAGAATCACTGTAGAGAGGAGAGAACACAGAGAACAAAAAAATTAGGAGAAAAAGAACACAAAAAAATAGAGAAAATCAGTAGAGAAAATAAATGCAGAAAACAAATTAAATCAGTAAAGGGAGTACAAATGTGAACAACAACAAAAATTTGCAGAAGGACAGATTAAAAAAAAAAAAAAAACAAAACCAAAACCAGATACAATCAAGATAATAGTAGGCAATGCAGAGAATAAATACAATCAAGAGTAAATTCAACATACAAAGAGAATCAGTATAAAAATTAAAAATTAAGAAAATGATGAATATTAGTAAAGGAAGTACAAAATGCAAAAAAAAAACAAAAACAAAACAGAGAATCAAGATTAAAAAAATCAGAAAATGCAAAAATCACAAGAAAGAGAAGAGTGTGCATAAAACTAAGAAAATGTGGATAGAAAAAAGCCAAAAAAAATTTAAAAATCAGGAAAACAAACAGAAAATGCAGTAAACAGAAAGAATCAGTAGAGAGAAAAACAAAAGAAATAAAAAGAATTAGTAGAGAGAGAGTACAAAATGCAGACAATATAGAGAGATAGGAGAAGGATGAATAAAAAAGAAAACAGAGAATCTGAAGAAAGAGAGAAATGCAGAAAACAAACAAACAAAAAATCAAAAGAGGAGAGATCAAAAAACCAGAATAAAAAACAAAGAAATACAAGGAAAAAAAAAATAATGCAGAAAACACAAAGGATAAATAGAAGATAGAATGCAATAAATGAAGAAAATTTGAACAAAGAAAAGGAATGCAGAAAACAGAGGGATAAAAAGAGAACACAAAAAACAAATATAATAAAAATAAAGAAAAAAATATGAGAAAATAAAGTTAACCAAGAATAAAAGCAAAGCATGCAGAAAACAGAAAATCTGGAGAAAGAGAAAAAAAATGCAAAAAAATAAAAATAAAAATCAGAAGAAAGAGGAGAGAAGTCAGAAAGGGGTGAAAATCAGGATTAAAAAACAACAACAACAACAACAAAAACCTGAGAGAGATTCCAAAATGTCAGTGGGGTAAATAGAAGTTACACAAACCATCTCTCAGAATCAAAAGGGAATTACAACTAAAATAAAGACAAATTGTCAGGAAAAAGCAACAGAAAAGCAGCTTGCAAGGACCATATATCCAGGGACACTGAACTGATCCTGGGATTGTGGAAACAGAAGAACGGTCTGAGAGCCCACAAAAAGCAGCGGTCTTAGGTGTGAGTAGCACCCTTGGAGTTAAACCTCCAAATCCATTCCACAGTCCAGAGAGCACAGATAGCTAAAATAGCCACAGCCACTCACCTTGGACTCCAACAGAGAGAGTGTGGATTGCACTGGAACTGTATGGGGAAACTTGGGATTTGAAGGGCGCTCACAGCTCTTGCTGAGTTGTGGCCATGCAGGATGGTGGTCATCTTATTTCTCCCAGGGCCTTAAGGAGAGGCAGTGGTTTCTGTCTAAAAGTTTCAACCCCACGTGGTGGTGGGCCACTGAAATGAAACTTGAGGTTCATTACCAACCAAGAAATTACCTCATCCTCAAGAAATTCCCATACGCTGGACACCTGAGATAGTCTTTTATTCAACTGAGAACCAATGGTTCTTTAAGTAACCTCTACTAATAGTCTCCAGGCTAAAATGTTGAGGATAACTAAACCATTCCTGGGCTTGCAACTCTACCCAGGAAAGTAAGACTTGACAGTGGTATTTAACATGGGTCCTCCCTCACTCATCCTAAAGACAACCACAAAGACAGAACAACAATACCCACAGGATAAATTTGGCAGGCTCCAAAACCCACTGAGATAGCCAAAATTGTGAAACAAACAAACAAAAAAATTCCAAATGAAAAAATAAGAGACCTCTACCAAATATGAGAAAAATAAAATTCAGTTAAGCGAGTTAACAGAACTTAAATTCAAAGCCGTGATCTTGAGGAAGCTCAACAGCAAGTGTAAGAACATCAACATATTGTGTAAAGACATAAAAACATTACAAATATACAAACTGTAAATTAAAAACCAATGAGAAAAAATGAAGAATGACATAGCAAAAATGAAGAACATGTTGCAAGGACTAAACAGCAGAGTAGAGGAAGCTGAGTACTGGATCACTGAATTAGAAGACAAGGTAGAAAAAAATCAACCAATCAGAAAACAAACAAACAAACAAACAAAAAACAATTTTAAAAAAAGAAAGACAGCTTAAGAGAACTGTGGGACAACTGAAAAGGTAATAATATTTGCATCACTGGAGTACCCAAAGAAGAAAACATTGAGCAAGGGTTAAAGAATATATTTGAAGAAATCCTAACAGGAAACATTCCTAATACATTTCTAAAAAGCATTCCAGTTTAAAAAGCACAGTGAGCCCCAAGTAAAAAGAAACTAAATTAGACCACTCCAAGACACATAGTAATTAAAATGTCAAAAATTAAAGACAAAGAGAGAATCCTAAAGGCAACAAAAAATAGGCGACAAAATACCTACAAAGGAACCCCCTTAAGGCTATTAGGCGACTTCTGAAAGGAAACAATAGAGCCCAGAAGGCAATGGCATGAGGTAAAGTTATAAATTAAAAAAAAATGTGAATCCAAGACTACTCTACCCAGCAAGGCTAAAACTAAAAATAGGTCAAACAAAGAGCTTTCCAGACCAAAAAAAAAAAAAAGGCAAAGGGAATATATCAGCACCAAAACAGTGCTGCAAGAAATGTAAAGAAAACTACTGTAATTAGTAGAAGAACTAGAAAAAAAAAGTTGAACCACACTAAACAAAAATGGCAATAAATAAGTACATATCAATAATCTCCTTGAATATAAATGGGTTGAATGCTCTGATAAAAAACAACAACAAACAGAGTAGCTGATTGGATAAGAAAGCATGACACATATATGTTGTTTACAAGAAACCCACTTCACAACAAAAAACTCACATAGGTTGAAAGTGATAAATGAAAAAAAAAAAAATGTTCCAGTAAACAGAAAAGAAAAATGTCGGGGTAGCAGTACTCATATCTGATAAAATAGATTTCAAAATGAAGACCATAAGTAGAGACAAAAAGCTATTACATAATATAAAAACGCATCTATCCAATAAAAAGATGTAACCTTGGTAAACATATATGCACCCAATATAGAAGCACCATAATATATTAAAAATCTTCTGGAGACCTTCCAAGGGAAAATTGACAGCAACTCGATCATAGCAGAAAACTACAACACCCCGCAGACATTACTGGATAGATTTTCTGAACAAAAATTAACAAGGAATCAGAAACTGTAAATAAAGCACTAGACGAAAATGATTTACTAAATATCTACATAGAATTACACTCCAAAACTAAATAATTCACAATTTTCTCAACCACACATGGGACAGTCTCAAAGAGAGAACACATGGTAGGATGTAAAAATGTCTCCAAGAGTTCAAGAGGATTTAAATTATATCAAGCATCTTTTCAGACAACAATGGCATGAAACTACAATAACTTGCAACAAGAACATGCAAAGACATTGGAACACATGGAGAATAAATACCATGTTATAAAACAATGAATGGGTTACTGAGGAGATTAAGGAAGAAATACAAAATTTTCAGAAAAACAATGAAAATGAATACACAATAACAAAAAATCTATGGTATGCAGTAAAAGCAGTTCTGAGAGGGTAGTTTATAGCACTACAGGCCTACCTCAAGAAGCAAAAAAAAAAAAAAAATTCTAATAGACTATCTAACCTCACATCTTAAAGAACTAGAAAGCAAACAAAAAGAAAACCCCAAAGCAAGTAGAAGAAAGGAAATACTAAAGATCAGAGCAGAAATAAATGACATAAAGACAAAAATAGTGATTCAAAAAATCAATAAAACAAACAGTTGGTCTCTTGAAAAGATAAACAAGACTGATGAACCCTTAGCTAAACTCACCAAAAAAATAAAAAGAGAGAACCCAAATAAACAAAATAAAAAGTAAAAACAACTGACACCACAGAAATACAAAAGATCGATAAAAAATATTATGGAAAAAAAAAATAACACAATCTAAGCAAAATGAACCAACTTCTAGAAACACATAGTCTTCCAAAACTGAACCAGCAAATGATAATTACTTGAACTGACCAACAACACTAAGAAAAGTAAAAATGTAATGAAGACTCTCCCAGCAAACAAAAAACCAACACAGATTGTTACACGGGAGAATTTTACCAAACATTCAAAAAAGAAATAACACCCATTCTTCTCACACTATTTTAAAAATTTTAAGAAGAAAGATTTCCCATCTCGTTTTATGAGGCCAGAATAATTCTAATTCTAAAACTAGAAACAGACACTAAAAACAAAGAAAACTATAAACCAATATACCTGATGTACATAAATTCCAAAATTGTTAACAAAATACTAACAAATTAAATCCAGCAATACATAAAAAAAAATTACTAACCAGGACCAAGTGGGATTCAACATAGGGATGCAAGGCTGGTAAAGTATTCCCAATTCAATGAGTGTGATATACCACATAAACCAAATGAAAGATAAAATTTATATGATCATATCAATTGATGCTAAAAAAAAAAGCATTTGACAAAATCTAGCATCCATTTCTGATAAAACACTCAGCAATCTGGAAATAGAGGGATTATATTTTGACATAATAAAGGCCATAAATAAAAGACCTACAGCCAACATTATACTCAACGAGCAAAAATTAAAAGCATTTTTCTTAAGAACAGGAAAAAGGCAAAAATGCCCACTTTCACCACTCTTATTAACATAGTATTAGAAGTTTTAACCACAGCAATCAAACAGGAGAAAAAATAAAAAAGATTCAAATTGGAAAGAAGGAAGTGAAACTGACATTATACGTGGATGACATGATACTATATGTAGAAAACCCCAAAGAATCCATCAAAAATTTACTAGACTTAATAAATAAATTGGAAAAAGTACCAAGACACACAATTAACATCAAGATATTGATGGTAATCTTATACACCAATAATAAACTCCAGATAAAATAAACTAAAAAAAAAAATCTTATTTACCATTGCAGCAAAAAATTAACATACTAGAAATAAACTTAACCAGAAAATAAACCTATTCACAGAGAACTATGGGTCATTAAAAAATATATACAGGAAAATATAAATACAGGAAGATATAAAAAAGTAGAAGCACATAACTTGTTTATGGATTGGAGAATCAACATCATTAAAATGTCCATACTACTCAAAGCAATCTATAGATTCAATGCAATACCCATCAAAATACCAATGACATACTTCAAAGAACTAAAAAAATTTTTTCAAAAGTTCAAATGGAAACAAAAAATACCTCAAATAGCCACAGCAATCTTGAAAAAAAGAATAAAGTTGGAGATATTACATTATTAGATTTCAAGTTATACTACAAAGCCACTATTATCAAAACAGCCTGGTACAAGCATAAGAACAGGCACATAGACAGTGGAAGAGAACAGAGAACCCAGAAATGGACCCAAGGCAATATTCTCCTTAATATTTGACAAAGGGGGAAGAGCATACAGTGAAGTAAAGATAAATGGTGTTGGGAAAATTGGACAGCTACATGCAAGAAAATGAAACTAGACCATCAACTTCACTGTACACAAAAATAAACTGATAATAGATATAAAACTTAAATGTGACTCATGAATTTATAAAAATCTTAGAAGAAAATGTAAGCCACAAAATTTCAGACATCATTTGAATAAGAATTTTCACTGACACATCCCCTAAGAAACAAACAAAACAAAACAAAAAAAGTGAACACATGGGACTACATCAAACTCGAAAGCTTCTACAAAACAAAAGACACAATCATCAAAATGGAAAGGCAACTGACTGTATGGGAGAGCATCATTGCCAATGATATATCAAATACATGGTTAATTTCCAATATATAGAGTGCTTACAAAACTCAACAACAACAACAAAAAGACAAAGAACCCAATTGAAAAATGGGCAGAGGAACTAAATAAACACCTCTCCAAACAGGACTTAAAAATGACTAAGAGACATATAAAGAAATGCTCAACATCACTAATCATCAGAGAGATGCAAATTAAAACCACAATGAAGCATTACCTCACACGTCTGAGAATGGCTGCCATCAATAAATCATCAAACAAGTGTTGGCGAGGGTGTCGGGAAAGAACTCTAGTACACTGCTGGTGGGAATGCAGAATGGTGCAGCCACTATGGAAAACAATATGGTGTTACCTCAAAAAATTAAAAATTGAACTGCCATTTGACCCAGTGATCCCACTTTTAGAAATATATTCTAAGAACCTGAAACACCAATCAGATAAAATGTATGTACCCCCATGTTTGTAGCAGCACTATTTACAATAGCTAAGATCTGGAAACTGTCCAAATGTCTATCAGTAGACAAATGGATAAAAAAGTTGTAGTACATATACACAATGGAGTATTATGCAGCTATAAGAAAGAAAGATCTCTTATTCTTTGAGATGACATGGAAGGACCTAAAAAGTATTATCCTAAATGAAACAAGCCAAACTGAGAATGACAAGAATCATTTGATCTCACTTATTTGTGGAATATAATGAACATAACAGTCTGCGGAATGAAGTATTTCCAGAGACGTGAAAGTGGGGTACAGACTGACAATTTCCAGAAGAGACAATTTCCAGGATGGTGGGGGAGAGATAAACCACAAAACTTCTGTGCATGTATGCATGAAAAATGTCATGAACAACAAAGTGGAGACAGGGTGGAAAGGGAGCAAAAGAGGGGAATCAGTGAAGGAAATAGAAGAAATATCTGCAACAAAAATAAATTAATTTTAAAATAATTATTTCAATTAATAAAATATATATATATATAATTACATTTCCATTTGCAACACCCAAATAATGAATGAGTAAAATAAAATACTTTATTTTAATTTTTGTCTTTAAGAAAAAATAAGAAGTAAAAGAAAATGATAACATGACAGAAATATAAAGAATTGTTAACAAATATTACGAACAATTATATGGCCACAAATTTGAAAATCTAAGCAAAATAGAAAAAATTTTGGAAACACGTAGTGTTCCAAAACTGAACCAGGAAGAGAGGGTCCACTTAAACAGACCAATAACAACAAAAGAAATTGAAGATGTAATCAAGACTCTCTCAGCAAACAAAAGCCCAGGCCTGAACAACTTCACAAGTGAATTTTACCAAACATTTAAAGAAGAACTAATACCCTTTCTCTTCAAACTATTTTATAAAATTCAAGAACGACTTCTAAACTTGTTTTATGAGAACAGCATAATTCCAATTCTAAAACCAGAAAAAGACACTACAAAGAAAGAAAACTACAAACCAATATCCCTGATGAATATCCAGCAATACATCAAAAAGTTATTCACCATGACCAAGTGGGTTTCATCCCAGCAATGCAAGGCTGGTACTATATTCACAATTCAATAAATGTGATACACCACATAAACAAAATAAAAGATAAAAATGATATGATCATATCAATAGATGCTGAAAAAGCATTGAACAATATACAGCTCCCATTTCTGATTAAAAACACTCAGCAATCTGGGAATAGAGGGATTATATCTCAACATAATAAAAGCCATATATGAAAGACCAAGAGCCAACATTATACTCAATGGGCCAAAAATAAAGCATTTTCTTTAAGTACAGAAACAAGACAAAAATGCCCACTTTCACCACTCTTATTTAACATAGTACTGGAAGTGTTAGCCCCAGCAACCATACAGGAAGAAAAAATAAAGGGGATTAAATAGGAAATAAAAAAGTAAAACTGTCATTATTCACAGATGACATGATATTATACATAGAAAACCCACAAAAACTCCATCAAAAATTTACTAGACTAGCCCTGGCCGGTTTTGCTCAGTGGTTAGAGCATCAGCCTGCGGTCTGGAGAGACCCGGGTTCGGTTCCCGCTAAGGGCATGTACCTCGGTTGCAGTTTGTCCCCGGTTGGTCGTGTGGGTGGCAGCCACTCAATGTGCCTCTTTCACGTCAATGTTTCTCTCTCTTTCTCTCTCTCTCTCTCTCTCTCTTCCTCTCTCTCCCTCCCACTCTATCTGTGCAAAAACTGGAAAAATGTCCTTGGGTGAGGATAAAAAAAAAAAAAAAATTACTAGACTATCTAAATGAATTTGGAAAAGTAGCAGGACACAAAATTAACATCAAGAAATCTTATACACCAAACTCACAGAAAGAGAAACTAAAAAACAATCCCTATGGTGGCAGGCAGGACCGCAGGACCAGAGGAAGGGTGAGTATATAAGAAACTGTGAATGGACATAAAGTCAGATGACCAAACCTGAGGAGTGCAGAGACCCTGAGCAAAAGATTTTTGTGCTGTGGACAAGAACAGCCAGCTACAGTAGTAAGCGGCTCTTCAGAACACTTCTCCCTGTGCTCTGGAAATGTCCCATCATTTTGGAAGATCCCTGGTCTTGCCTGAAAAGAGGCAGCAGGAGCGGCTAGGGCCCAGGAACCTGAGTCCTTCAGAACACCTGAAACCATTGAACCAGTGTACACTCTGTGTCAACACAGACCAGTGCACACTAGTGGAGCTTCCAAAGTGCTGGTTGCAGAAATCACAGACAGCCTGGAGTCCAGCACCATCCTCCATAGTAGCAGCCCAATCAGAGTTAAGATATGCTCCCAGTAATAGAAGCTGGAAAGCAGACATCCATCCCCAGGCAACAGAAGCACAGACAAGCAAATGAAACCCATCCCCAAAATCTACATCAAAAGCTGAGCAGGAATTGAGTCCCATAAGGCAGCAGGACTCCCCAGCTACCAGCATCAGAACCTGAGGCTCCAGAGAGGCCTGTGCAGTCCAGCAGCTCACAAGTGCAATGAAAAGCCCTAGCCCCAGTGAGACTGGTGTGACCCAGCAACCCAACCATGAGAACTGCAGGGTGCAGGGACTGCAATCCAGTTACCCATGGGTCTTTAGTTATATATCATCTCTTCTCTATGTGACATCTATCAATCATTTTACATCTCTCATCAATGTGTCATTTATCAGTTCTGTCACTTCTCATCTATTATTTATATATGAGTCAAATGTCATCTCTAATATATCTCTCATCAATCAATATATTTACCTCTCATCTATATCTCATTTATCAGTCATCTGTCATCTTTCATCTATCAGCTATCTGCCCTCTCTCATCTAACAGCCATTTAACACCTCTCACTTATCTCACAATTATCATTCATTTGAAACATTTTTCTATCTCTCATCTATCAGTTTTTTGCAACCTCTCATAAATCACAAATTATCAGTATTCTGTCACTTCTCATCTATCACTCATCTATCCATTATCTGTCATCTCCTATTTACCTCTCACCTCTCATCTATAACCTCTCATCTATCTTTCATATATAACATTTTTTGGCTCTCATTATTTCTCATCAATCAGTCACCTGTCATGTCTCATCTATCTTGTATCATTCAGTCATTTGTCACCATTCACCTATCTCTCATGTGTCAGTCAACTGTCACATGCCATCCATCACTCATTTATCCATCCTTTGTCATCATCATTTATCTCTCAGTAACCTAATCTCTCATATGTGTCATTTATTCTTCATTTGTCACCTCTAATCTATCATTCATATAGCATTCAAATTCTTCTCTCATTTTGTTTTTTATCAATTAGTTATCTCTCACTTCTCATCTGTATCTCATCTATGAGTCATTTGTCATCTCTCGTCAATCAGTCATCTGTCACCTCTTACCTAAATCTTTTCAATCATTTATTTGTCACCTCTAATCTATATATCATTCAACATCATCTATCATTTTACATATAACTTTCAAATATCAGTCATCTGTCATATCATCTATGTGTTATCTATCATTCATCTGTAACATTTCATCTATGTGTCATGTATTAGTCATCACTTTTATCTATCTCTCATCTATCAGTCATTTGTCAACTCTCATTTATCTCTCATCTAACAGTCATCTGTCACATCTCATCTATCACAAATCTATTTATTTTCTGTCATCTCTCATTTATTTCTTATTAGTAATTTGTCATCCCTCACGTGTGTCATTTATCACTCATATGTCACCTCTCATTTATCTCTAATAATCAATCATCTGTCACCACTCATGTATCTGTCAACTATCAGTCATTTGTAATATTTCAAGTAACTCTCACCAATTAGTTATCTGTCCACTCTCATATATCTTTTATCTATCAGTCATCTGACTTCTAATCCATCTCTCATCTTTCATATATCTGCCCACATCTATCATTAATATATTAATCCAGTGTTATCACTCATCTATCTATTATATATCAGTCATCTGTCATCTCTTATTTTTCTCTCATCTATTACTTATCACCTCTCTATCTTATATCAGTCATTTATCACCTTTCATCTATATCTCATCTATTATCATCCATAATCTCTCATCTATGTTGTTTCTGTCATCTGTCAATTTTTATCTATCCATCATCAGTCATCTTTATTTATCTCTCTTTCATAAGTCATATATCACCTCTCCTCAATGTGACATCATCCATCAGTCATCTGTCACTGCTCATATATAATTTATATAAGTCAAATGTCAACTATCATATACCTCTTATCAATCTATCTGTAGCTGTCATTTATATTTCATCTATCAATCATCTGTCCTCTCTCATCTATCTCTCACCAATAGTCATCAGTCAGCTCTCATCTATCTGTCATCTGTCTGTCATCTGTGGCCACATGTCTATGCATCATCTATCAGTAATGTTTCACTGCTCATCTAACTCTCATCAATCAATCACTTGTCATCTCTAATTTATGTTTCATCTATTATAATTTGTCATATTTTATCTCTTATCATCTATCAGTTATCTTTCATCTCTCAACTATGTGCCATCTATCATTCATCCATCAACTTTCTTGTCTGTTTCATCTATCCATCATCTGTCACCACTAATCTCTCTCATGTATTATTCATCCAACACCAGTCACCTATTTCTCCTCTATATGTAATCTTTCATCTATATCTTATATATTAGTCACCTGTCATCTCTCAACTTTCTCTTATTTATCAATCATTTGTTACCTTTCATCTATCTCTAAGCTACCTGTCACATCTCACCTATCTCTTATTTATCAGTCATCTCTCATTTTCATTTATCTCTAACCTATTATTCCTCTGTCCTCTATTATCCATCAGTCATCTGTCACCTATCACCTACCTATCATCCATCATTTATCTGTCACCACTCAACTATCTCTTTTTTTTAGTCATATGACAGCTGTCATCTACCTCTCATTTATCATTCATCTGTCACCTCTCGTTCACTATCCCTTCCTATGTGCTATTCACCAGATGATGTTTACTAACTCAACATTAAGATTTCTGATTTTCTACCTAGCACACCTTCTTTGATACCTGGGCTCCTGTCTGGCTTCACTTCTTTCACATTCTACTTTCACATTCCAGGCCAGTCTCTTCCCATACTACACTGTGACACCTTTGGGGCTGTTATCGTACACAACCCTAGCCCAGCTGGTGACTGAGCTCCTGTCTGGCTTCACTTCTTCCTCTCCTCCCCAGGCAGCAGTGGTTTTGAGAGCACTTACTTGTGAAATGCTGCCCTACAGTCTGGGGGAAGCAGGTGACCAGAGTTAGTCTATATATGGATTCATGCGCTTTATAAGTGTTTATCTGTGAAAAAATAATATGAAAAGATATCCTCCATCTTTAATTCCAAGGCTGTAACACTAGCACCACCTGCTGTCCAGACCTCCATGTTGACCCATCAGAGCCTCCTCAAACATGACAGCACCCACTGCTCAGAGCATCCCAGCTCTCTACTTTTTTTCCACACTCTCAGTAGCTGAGGGAAGCCGAGGGACACCACATCTTGTCCCTGGCCAACACTGTTTAATTTAAGAGAGGAGACTTTTTCACTTATCTTCTTGCCCCAGGAGACTTCTATTTATCCTTCAAAAGTCCCTACACATGGCATCTGTCTATGTTCCCTCTCAAATCTGAGTCAGCATCTTACCTTCTGTATTCCAAAAACACTTGACTCTTGCTAGACTGTGAATACTTAGTGAAAAAGGACTGAGCTTTCCTTAGCAGTGTAGTAGGCAGTGATATAATAGTTTTTTGGATAAACAAGTAAAAGGAATGAACAATAAACAAAGTAGGAGCTCTCACAACACATATTTCTTCCCTGAGATCACTGAGAGGCATGTCAACCCAAATTCCACCCAGGACGCCCTATGCCCTTCAGTCTTCCATAAGGAACCCGTGACCATAAGGATCTGGTGGGAAGTCTGAATAGCTGAAGCTCTGATAGGATATATATGTTTCTCAAATAATTTCCTACAGATCTATTGAAACTGCCTGTGTCTATCTGTCAGAGCCACAGCTTCCTCTTGATATCCCTAACACCAAGGTGAGGTTGACAGTGGGCCAGTATTAGAAGTGACTAGGTGTGAACATAGGGCCAAGTGATGACGTGCAGACCAGTTGGGGTGAGGCAGCAAAACATCCAGGAGCTCGAGACTCTCTGGAGCATCATAAACTTGCAGGACCTTCTAGGGGCCTGGCTCCTGCTTCTGCAGTAGGTGCAAAGGAGCATGGCAAAGAGGCTAACACCATAAAACAGGCCAAGAGGGGGAGCTACTGAGTAACTTATACCCACATTTAACCATACATCTGTTAATTCTCAGAGCCACCACTCTAATTTGAACCATAGTTCTCACAAACCACACTCTACTTTCACATTCCAGGCCTGTCTCTTTCCATACTACACTGTGACACCTTTGGGGCTCTTATTGTACACACTCCAATGTGACACCCCAGGAATCTAATGCCCACACTCCAATGTGACACCCTCGATTGCAATCCCCATATTCAACCCTGAAACCTAGGGATTCTACTAAACACACTCCACTTTCAACCCTAGCCCAACCATTCTACACTTTCCTCTGTGACTCCCCATGGGTCTCACTGCCCACACTCTACTCTGGCACTTCAGCTAGAAAGACACACAGAGACTGAAAGGGAAAAAAATTATATTTACGGACTTCCGGTCAAGATGGCGGCGTAGGTAAACACGGTATCGCGTCCTCCCACAACCACATCAAAGTTACAACTAAACTACAGAAAAACCATCATCCAAAACCGCCTGAAATCAATCTGAATGAAAGTCTTACAACTACGGAACTAAGAAAACAAAAGCAGCTACATCCAGACTGGTAGGACGGGCGGCGGCGGCGCACAGCGGCAAGACGGGCTGGTCCCACACCCAAGCGTGGTGGATAAAAATCAGGAGGCTGCTGTGGCTGGGAAGGCCCTTCCTGAGGACTGAGGGGTCCCCGTCCCACACCAGGTTCCCCGTTCAGGGTTCCAGTGCCAGGAAGAGAAGTCCCCATAACTTCTGGCTGGAAAAACCAGCAGAAACTGAGGCTCAGGGAAGCTGAAGTGTCTGGAGCCCCAGGCAGCTCCCTAAAGGGCCAGCACATGAACTTATCGGACTCTCTCCCTCTAAGCTCGGAAGGGAGGCAGCTCGAGGGGCGCCAGAGACATACAGGGAAGAACTGAGCTGTTTGGCACTGGAGTGAGCACTGGAGAGGGGGCTTCCTCGGGGACAAACATGCTGTCAGAGGCCTTTGTTCCTTTGGTGAGCCCTTCCCGGGGGCGGCAGACAGAAGCCATATCTGGGACTCCAGCAACCTGGCTCACACTGGTAGCCCCACCCTGCTGACTCCCTGAGGCCCTGCCCCGCCCCACACAACTTTCAAGCCCACCCAAGCTGTTGCCACTTGCTTAACCATAGGATCAGCCAATCTTGGATCCTGCTTCAGGTTTTTCCTAAATTCTATCAAACAAGCAGCACCGGGTCTCAGCGAGCCCCATACCTCTCATTAAGTAATACACAGAAACAAACACAGGGAGGCAGCCAAAATGAGGAGACAAAGAAATAGGTCCCAAATGAAAGAACAGAACAAAACCCCAATAAAAGAACTAAGCGAAATGGAGATAAGCAACCTAACAGATACTGAGTTCAAAATACTGCTTATAAGGATGCTCAATGAACTTAGTGAGAACCTCAGTGAACTTGGGGAGGGCCTCAAGAGTATAAAAAAGGACCAGTTAGAAATCATGGATGCACAGTTAGAATTGAAGGAGCATTAACTGAAATAAAGAATAATTTACACAGCTTCAATAATAGAGTATGTAAATCCAAGGAGCAAACCATCGATTTGGAATATAAGGAAGCAAAAAATCCCCAATCAGTACAGCAAAAAGAAAAAAGAATCAAAAAAAAAAAAATGAGGATAGTGTAAGGAGCTTCTGGGACAACTTCAAGCATGCCAACATTCGCATCTTGGGGGTGCCTGAAGGAGAAGAGAGAGAACAAGAAATCGAAAACCTGTATGAAACAATAATGGCAGAAAACTTCCCTAACTTGGTGAAGGAAACAGACATACAAGTCCAGGAAGCACAGAGAGTCCCAAACAAGATGAACCCCAAGAGGCCCACACCAAAACACATCATCATCAAAATGCAAAAGGTTCAAGACAAAGAGAGAATCTTAAAAGCAGCAAGAGAAAGGCAGCTAGTTACCTATGGGAGTTCCCATTAGGCTGTCAGCTGATTTCTCAAAAGAAACTTTTCAGGCCAGAAGGGAGTGGCAAGAAATATTCAGAGTGATGAAAACCAAGAACCTACAACCAAAATTACTCTATCCTGCAAAGCTGTCATTTAGAATCGATGGACATATAAAAACTTTCCCAGACAAGAAAAAGTTAAAGGAGTTCATCACTACAAACCGTTATAATATGAAATGGTGAAGGGTCTTTTTGAAGAAAAGGATAAAATGTATGAGCAAACAAAGTGGCAATGAATACATATCTATCAACAATGGAATCTACAAACAAAATGAACAGGAAGAACAGAAACATTCTCATAGATACAGAGAACATTTTGTTGGTTGCCAGTTGGGAAGGGGGTTGGGAGAATGGGTGAAAAAGGTGAAGGGATTAAGAAGGACAAATTCATTGCTAGACTGACAAACATCAAAGGGAAAGGGGTTGGGGGGGCGAGAAATAAACCAAAGAACTTATATGCATAACCAATGGACACAGACAATAGTGTGGGAAAAGGTGGGAGGGGGGTGGGAGAGGTGAGGAGGGGGTCAATGGGGGAAAAATGTGGAACATCTGTAATACATTTTACATCTGACAATAAAGATTTGGGGAAAAAAATGATATTTACGTGTGTGTGTGTGTGTGTGTGTATTTGATGCAAGTAAGAGAGAAAAAATCAGGGGTGGCAATGATAATATCACACAAATTAGTCCTCAAAACAAAGGCTGTAACAATAAAAACAATGGCATTTTGTAGTGAAAAGGGGATCAATCCAACAACTGGATATAATCCTTGTAAGCATGAATGCTTACAAAGTAGAAGCACCTACACATACAAAGAAAACATTGACTATTGACACACATGCCCTGATCTGTACGGCTTATTTGTTAGAGCAGTATCACATCCCTTTATGGTCCGGGCTTGAATCACAGTCAAGGGCACTTACATGGATTGCAAGTTCTAGACACATGTGGGAGGCAACCAATTGATTTATCTCTCTTATGTTGATATTTCTCTCTCTCCCCCTCCCACCCTACTACTCTCTCTATAAGTCATTGTAAAAAATACCCTCAGGTGAGGACTAAGAAAAATATTGACAGACATGAAGGTGGAGATCAAAAGTAAGACAATAATAAAAGGGAATTTCAATGCCATCTGACAACAATCAATATATTATTGAGACAGAAAAGGAAAAGAAAGCATTGGCCTTAAGTACCACATTATACCAGATTGATTTAACTGATATTTGTAAAGCACTTTACTTAAAAAAAGCAGAACATGTATTATTTTCAAGTTCACATGAAACATTTTCCAAAATAGCCCACATAGTCCACAAAGAAAGACTAGATATCTTGAAATAATTTAAGCATATCAAGAAACTTCTCTTATTACAAAGGTATGAAGTTAGAACAAGAAATAACTAAAAAATCATACAAACTTGTATAGTCTAAACGTGTGATACCAAACAATAAATGAATTAATATTGAGGTCAATGAGTAAATCAAATGATATCCTTAGAAAACTAAAAATGATATCACAACAAAACAAAATTTATAGAACACAGCCAAAGCAGTTTTTTAAAATATTGAATTTATGGGGGATACATTGGCCTGCAAGATCATATAGGTTTCAAGTGTACAGCTGAACAAAATATCTGTATACTACATCCTGTGCCTATCACCCAAAGTAAACTCTCTTTTCATCCCAATTTACCACCCTTCTTGCCTAATTCCAGCTTCCCCCAAATTCTACCCCCTTTCTCTCTAGCTATCATTTTACTGTACCTATGTGTTATATATACACATTTTTTTTGATAAATATATTCATCTTCCTTCATCCAGACCCCAACCTTCTTCCATTATGACAATTGTAATTCTGTTCCATGTCTCCATGCTTGCTTCTTTTTTGTTATCAGGGATCACAGTGTAGTGTGGTAGTGAGGTTGATCAGGGTCAATGTGACATATGGATACTATGAATCTTGGGGTGGGTCAGTGTAAACTGCATTCATAGCACTGAGTGAGCACAGTAGAACTGGGCAGGGGGATACTTGATGGTTTAGAGTGGAATAAGGTCACTGGTGCTATAGGCTGTTATGATAAAGAGAAGTCAGTGAAGCCCTGGTGTGTCCAAGAAGAATATGGGCAGTGGGGGCCTTGTGATTTCACAGTGGAGTGTGGGCAATAGGATACCTCAGTGTAACAGTGAAGTGTGCACTGTGGGAGTTCCCTGGGATCTTTGTGAAGTATTGAGATTTAGAGTAATGGCTTCACATGGAGTTTGTGCAGACAGAACACTTGGGGAAATCACCATGTAGTATAGGATGTGGGGCTCAAGAATATCAGTAGGTTTTAGGTAGTGGGAGTCATAGAAATTACAGTGGAGTGTGGGAATTTAGAACAAACAGGGTTCAGAATGAATAAAAGTAATGTAGCCCTCTGTGTCATAGTGGACTATGGGCTATGATAGCTTTGAGATGTCACAGTGGGTATAGGAGCCATGGAATGTTACATGCAGTATGAGCAGTGTAAATCCTGGGATGTCCCAGTGCAGTGTGCGCAGAGGGAGCCATCAGGTTTCATGTGAAATGAGGCTAGTGAGAACCCTAGGTATAGTGTAAGAGTGGGAAGAACCACTGACATGTACCTGCTCCTTTCCTCATAATATAATTCCTGTGTAGCCATGAACCAAAGAACCCATGGCTAGAACACAAGGCCCAAATGCAGGTCTTCACCAATGGCTTCTCAATGCACTTGGCATGAAGTCCAGATGTTGCATTCACTTCTTCTCTCTGATGAACTCCTCTCCAGACACCTGCCCTCCTTTTGAGGGTTCAGTTCAGTGGTGTGTTCTGGACCCAAGGTGCTTGCAGTTGCTGCTCCCTGTCAGGACCACTCCTGCCCCTGGTCTGCACAAAACAGGTGCATTTCTATTCTTCAGGTTTCACCTCAAACTGAGCTCTGAGAGAGCCCAAAAATGACCTGCACCAGATGTAGCCTTTCTCCTCTGTCATCCTCTTGGCCCTTGGCCCCTCCCAACCTCAGTGCCAGTCACCCTGGTCTCCTCCCTGTTGGTGACACAAGTATCATACTGCCATCTCAAAGCCTTTGCAAATATTGAGCCCACTACCAGGAATGCAAGAATACAACCTCCTCCTTCATTGGTTGTTCTGCTTGACTGTGGTCAGGGATGAGTGAGACATAAACTCAGGAACATGCTTCTCAAGACCAGGAAGTTAGTATTGGGTATACTGACCCAGAGTGTGTGCTTCTTCAAGCTCATCTCCTATAATCCTCCTCATGTCCTTTATCCATGAAGACTTTACTTTTCCCATTTTCCATCATAAAAGCTAAATCACACACAGAGAGTTATTTGCCCCAAGTCGCATAGTATTTCAGTGGTGTTGTGAGAAATGAGCTGTGTTTTGAGGACTGTGCTCTTAGTCTTTCCACTCCAACCCAGGAACCTCTCTTGTGGGACGAGTCTGTGACTTTCAGAAATGGGAGACCTGGGAGCCCAGGCCTCCAGCATAATTTCCACCAGCAGCCCCAATATTTAGAAAGCATTCTGGCTGGTCAAAAATAAAGCCATGTCCCAAATTTCTGCCCAGGGTAAGCATAAGCAGGTGACTGACAGAGAAAACAATATATCCATCTGTAGTTGGGGGTGTTAGAAGCACAGAGTTCCAGAGCTCCCAGGAACATCCCTACTAATGCTCTTTGTGGCTCTTACTCTGTATCTCAGTAGGACAGTATGTCTAATTGGTCAGGGTCACTAGCTGTTACTAAATATTTTTACTCTTCCACTGTGAAAAATGCATAGTATATGCTAAGGTTCTATGGAAGGAGATGACATGGCACAGTGAAGAAAAATAATGCCATTGTGACTAGGGTAGGGTATGCAGGAAGCAGAGGAACAGAAGACAAGGAGCATCTGGGGTCTAGGGGTCATTGCAAAGGCTGAGAGTTGTCTCACTTTGATAATGGCTATAACACAACTCTGAAAACTAAAAACAGAGCTCAGGTCTGCAGCTGGGTGCCAGCCAGCTATTCGCTGTGCCTAAGGTCTGCCTTCACAGCATTCTGATTTTCTGCCCACTGGGAATGCTGGTCACCTTTGTGAAAATTATTTCACAGGTTTAGATTATTCCTAGGTATCTTAATTTTTTTGCCACAATCCCATAATCCCAGCAGATTCTGTTAGGGTTTGAATGGGTACAAAATTTGGAGGGACAAGCAAGCTGAGAGAGGTCTAAAAAAAGGTGGCATAGAAGCCTGATTCAATACTCCTTCCAACATGAAACCTATACTTTGGCCTGAAGTTTCTCAATCTTTTCGTCCCTTAAAAATCAGATCATTGGTGTTTTCAGACATTATTAGATGACTGGAGAAATTTTACCATGTCTTATCTCTTTATCTTTAGGCATTATGCAGAAAATTTAAAAAATCAGTGAACACATAAAGACAAAAGGTTAAGTCACAGTCTCCCCATTCTCAGGTGTTGACAGTTAATGACAGAGGGACATGTGTTCCTTCAGGCATTTTACTGGTTATGTGCTTCACACTGAATCAACAGTATGATGACCTGTATTTTCTTTTACTAACAGTCATCGAAATCATTGCGAAAACCATCCATTTTTTAAGGCTGCAGCATACCTTAGCACATGCTGTCACCATGTACTTTTAACCAGATCCCACTATGGGACATTTCCATGATAGGTGTCTGAGGTTTTACTTTAATTGTAGTTATTGCAAATACAGATACACACAGAGGAATGACAAGGTCTGAATACTAATTTTTTATGTCAACTTCACTGGTCCAGGGATATCCATCTATTAGGCTCTGCATGATTCTGAGAGTGAATGGGAGAGTGATTCTGGATGAGGTTAACATTTAAATAGATAGACTGAACATAACAAAGAGTCTTTCCCAATGTGGATGGGCCTCACCCAAGTTGGAAAGTCTGAATAGAATAAAAGGGCTAAATAAGAGGGAACAATACCTGCTCACGGCCCTCAAGCTAGGACATCAGTATGTTCCTGCAGCTAGACTCAAAATGAAACATTGGCTATGCTGCATTTCAACCTACTGGTATCTGGACTGGAAATGTACCTCAGCTCCTAGGAGTTCTGAAATTCCATATGTCCAGCTAGCCATCTGAAGACCTACGGTTTCTCAGCTTCCATAATCACATGAGCCAATTCCTTGAAATAAACAAACAAACAAATAAATATATGCATTAAATAAATACACAAAAACAACATATGAGCACATATATACATCATCTCATTGATTCCTTTTCCTTCAATGATTGGACTACTATATGATGTAAAGACACAGTGAAACTTTGACTGTCTGTACACCAAGAATTAAAGACTACAAATAAACCAACCCTGAAGACAGCTTGATTATAGTCTTCTTCCATTAGAACTGTGAACATTTTTTTTCTGTTGTTTAAGCTGCCCATCCTGTGATTGTTTTGGCAGCCAAGCAAACCACAATAAGACTTCTGTTCATTCATTTGTGCAGTGGCATAAAAATTTATTCTCAGGCTCATCATGAGACTCTGTTGAACACAAAGTATGTACACATGTTCTGTACCCTCAGTAGAGCCAGTGTGTCTGGTGTGTAGTACACAGACTGTAACAGGTCTGTGGCTAGTGAGAGAATTTAAGACAGTGCCCCAAATCTCAGCAAGTAAGTAAACAAAATGTCAAAATTATACATGAATAATTGCCCAGGCTGGTTTGGCTCAGTAGTTAGAGCATTGGCCTGCAGACTAGAGATTCAGGTTCGGTTCCCGCTAAGTGCACATACCTCAGCTTCAGATTCTCCTCAGCCACAGTTGGGTTTGTGTGGGTGGCAACAAGTCAATGTGTCTCTGTCACTTCAGTGTTTCTGTCTCATCCTCCCTCCCTTTCTTCCACTTAATCTGAAGATAAATGCAAAAAAATGTTCTTGAGTAAGGATTAAAAATAAATAAAATTATTATTTTTTAATTGTACATGAAGTCAGGCTATTCTTGTACAACAAAAATATCATTTTGACACCTGCCTGGTCCTGCAACCCTATATGTCCTGCAGTGCGGGTATACAAAGATTGACAATGATGTGCAAATGCACTGGGCAATGTAGGATAGTAGATATTATTTTGAAGCTATAGTAAGTTTTTTACTTGGTTCAAAATACAGAAGACTAATTTCTTAAACATGTACACTGTATACATTTCTCTTTTGCATCAGGCTCCTACACAGCTCTGCAAAGTGCTGCTGCTGGCCCAGTAATGTCCCATCTAGATGCTGCATTGTCCAATATCAAAAGGATCAGGTGAGGAACACCATCCTGAGAAAGTACATTTATTCTGCATATTTCCTTAAGGAAGTTTATGAATCTGAGATTATTTCTCCATGGAGGACATCATTAGGTCACTTGGTAACTTGGAATATGATCTGAGTAGTGGATAGTGGTATTGAAACAATGTTAATGTCCTGATTTTCAATATTTTATTGTGATAATGTCAGAAAATGTTCTGGTTTTTAAGAAAGAATCTCTGAAGTAGAAGTGTAACTGACACCTAGGTTCAGCTGCCTGCAGTCCAAAAAGCCAAACTTGTAAAACAGATGCTGCTGAAAAAGGAAAGAGGTTTACTCGAGTGCTGGCATCTCTAGAAGATGGGGGACTCTTGTCCAAAGCCCATCTTTATATCTAATTAAAGCTTGAGGATTTTATAGGGAGGGGGAGGGAATGCAGAACAAAGACATCTGAAGGAGGGGCTGTGGACCTGTAGGCAGTGTCCATGCTGGGCCAGATATGGATTGTTAATGTCAGTACACTGGAACTGGTCAGTGCCAGACAAATTTCTGCAGTTGAGCAGTCTACATTAGCCAAACTCATGGTCAAGGCCATTTCTTTTATTGGCAAGGACTGGAATTGCTGATGTTCACAATATGCTTATAAGTAAATTGTCAGCATCTGACTTTATTTTATTGCTTTATTTTATTACATTTTACTTAATTCTATTTCATGGTTAGTCAGAGTGTGATAACATTTTTATTCCATCTTACAACTGAGCTTCAGCTAGACAACTTACTTTCAAAGTCTTTGAAAAACAATGAGAGAGTGTGTGTGTGTACCTAGAGAGAGAGACTATGATAAAGAAAATAGCATACAATGTTAACATGTGGGGAATCTGGTTCAAGTTTATACAATAATTCTTTGTATTGTTCTTGCAACATTTTTGTAAGTCTTGACTTACTTTAAAATACTAAGTTAAAAAAAAACAGGAGTTGCTGGGGGATGGTTGCATGTGGTCAGACTCTCAATTATGCTGGAGCCTGTGTCAAGATCACCCCATTGCCACCTTCTGTCTTTCAGGGCTCACCTCAAATATCACCTTCTCAGAGAGATCCTCTCTTATTGTCTTCCGTTGTACCAAACCTCTTTCCAAGTTGTCATATTTCATACCCCGTTTTTTCCTTTCTCACCCTTACCACCACCAAAATTATCTCATGTATTTGCTTAGCATTTGTCCCCAGGTAGATAAACCTTTATTGCAGGTGGTTACTTAGCCTGGATGTTTCCTATTTCCTCTACTCCATTCACTGTATGTTTCATGTCCAGGTTCCCAAAATGAACTCCAAAATACATTTTAGAGTTGATTTGTTTAAATCATAATCCTAATGATACCCCTACACTGAATGACTCTTTACCATGTAATTGTTAAACACACTAGCCACTTGCATTAGGATGTCCCACAATTTGTTTTGAGCTGATCATCTCTCCCAGTGGTGTTATTAAGCCTGTTCCTCTTTCTTTCACAGATGCTACCAAGAGTTAGGTCAGGATGTTTGTTTAGGTTTAATATTGTAAGCCTCTTGGTTTTAATAGAAAATATTACATATTATTAAATTAAATATAAGACGATCGATAGAGAGAGTCTGCTCCATAAAGATGTCTAAATATTAATTTGGGACCTGAGGATGGAGAAAGGAATGGGGAAGATTCAGATAGGAACCTATCTAGACAGGTCTAGGTTTTGAAAAACATACTGAGGGGAGAGACAGACTGAAAGGAAGCAGAGAGACTGTAGAGGAACTAAAGTCCCACAGTAATGCATCATTACCAGTCCTCTTTGAAGTATTTTGTGTGTGTGTGTGTGTGTGTGTGTGTGTGTGTGTGTGTGTGTACGCACACTTTCTGTCTCACCCACACAGCCAATGAGACTTTATTTGAGGAAACTTGATCCACATGCTGGGACCTAGGTAGCTGTGAGCCAGACCCAGTGAATTTAGGACTCTCAACAAAGAATGGGGTCAAACAAAGCATATTTCATTGTTTTTCTGAGAAGGAAGTGGGAATTGAATAACCTGCAACAAAAGGGACCTAGGTTAGACTTTGAGAAAGAATTCAATGCCATACTAGGAATATTGTGTTACATAGTGTTTACAGTGTGTGTTTTACAGATTTGTTTGGTTTTAAATATAGCTTGTTAACTTTTTATTTTTATTTGGAATCTTCTGTGCCTCAGTTCCTCACTCTAAAGATGAGATAATAGTACCTGACTCATAGGATAAAACAAGGTGTCTAGTGAGTTTATCACATGTACTAGGTACTGAAAGTACTCAATAACCATTAAGAATTATTATTGAATCATACTAAAATATTTCTCCTTGAGAATTTAAAAAATTTTCATACACAGAATATTTTAGAAACTAAAAGCTGAGTGGTTAGTTCTTTATATTCATAATCCTCCAGGTGACTTCACAGAGCATCAGCTCCTTCCACAAGTTTAGTCTTCATAAAGCCCACTGGAGACAGGCTCCAATTCTTTCCCCATTTGGGAGCTGAGGAGTGGGTGTGTGAAAAATGGCTTGAACAATGTTAAATAAGAGTGGCAAGGAAGATGGTGACGGGCAGGACCAGAGGGAAAATGAGTGTGTGAGAGAGTGAGCTAGTGAGTGAGAAAATTGGAGTAGTGGTCGTGAAGATGGATGACCGAACTCGTGCAGTGCAGAGTTCTTGTACTATGAATGGGAGCAGCCGGCTACTGCAGTAAGCAGCAGTCAGGGCTCTTCTCCCTGTGCCACGAAGAGGTCCCACCATTTTGGAAGATTCTGGGTCTTCCCTGAAAGGAGGCAGTAGGAGCATCTAGGGTCCAGCAAACGGGGCCCACCAGCATACCTGGCACCATGGGACCAGTAGACACAGAAGTGAAGGTCCCAAGGTGCTGGTTGTGGAAGCCACAGAGAGCCGGGGGTCCTAAACCATCCCCCATAGTAGCAGCCCAATCAGAGTCCAGATATACACACAGCAATAGAGGCTGGGGAGCATACTTCCATGCCCAGGCAACAGAAGCACAGACCAGCAGCTGAGACCCATTCCCAAAATCTATAGCAAAAGCTGAGCAGGCATTGAGCCCCATGGGGCAGCAGCACTCCCAAGCCACCAGCACTGGGACATGGGGCTCTACAGAGGCCTGTGCTGTCCAGTAGCCCACAAGAGCAGTGGGAAGCCATGCCTCAGAGAGAATGGTGCAGTTCACCTCCCCAACCGGCAGGAACCGCAGGGTGCAAGGGCCTGTGTGACACAGCAGGATCTGTGCAATCCATTTACCCCTGAGACATGCGGGGTGCTGAAGCACCAGAGATCCCTGTGCTACCCAGCAGGTACTGTGTCATCCAGTTACCTGTGGGACCTTCAAGGTGCTGAAACACCAGAGATGCCTGTGCAATCCAGCAGAGACTGTGCAATCCAGGTACAGTTCAGAGCCATGACCTTGAGGAAACTCAACAGCATGAGTAGGTCATCAGCACCATGAGTAAAGATACAGAAACATTGAAAATTAACCAAGTATAAATGAAGAATGACATAACAAAAATTAAGAACATATTGGAAGGACTAACCAGCAGAGTAGAGGAAGCTGAGGACCAGATCAGTGAATTAGAAGACAGGGTAGAAAAAATCAACCAATCAGAAAACAATAGGAAAAACAATTAAAAAACAGGACAACAACTTAAGAGAACTGTGGGACAACTGGAAATGTAATAACATTCACAACATAGGAGTCCCCAAAGACAAAAAAAAATGTCAAGGGTTAGAGAATATATTTGAAGAAATAGTGCCAGAAAATTTTCCTAACTTGGTAAGGGAAGAAGACATTCACATTCAAGAAGCACAGAGAGGCCCAAGTAAGAGGAACCCAAACAGGGCCACACCAAGACACATAGTAATCAAAAAGCCAAAAATTAAAAACAAAGAGAGAATCCTAAAGGCAGCAAGAGATAAGCAACAGGTTACCTACACAGGAATCCCCACAAGGCTCTCAGTTGTCTTTGTAACAGAAACACTTCAGGCCAGAAGAAAGTGGCATGAAGTAATCAAGGTCGTGATAAGTCAGAATCTGAATCCAAGACTACTCTGTACAGCAAGGCTATCATTCAAAATAGGAGGTCAAATTAAGAGCTATTAGATAAAAAAAAAAAAAAAAGGCTAAGGGAATATATTAACACCAAACCAGCACTGCAAGATAAGCTACAAGGATTGCTGTAATTAGTTGAAGAAATGATAAGCAAAATAGAACCACACTAAACAAAAATGGCAATAAATAAGTACACATCAATTATCACCTTAAATGTGAATGGTTTGAATGCTCTGATAAAAAGACACAGAGTAGCTGACTGGATAAGAAAGCTGACTCACCTATATGTTGTTTACAAGAGACTGTTGTTTACAAGAGACCCACCTCACAACAAAAGACTCACATAGGTTGAAAGTGAATGGTTGGAAAAAAATTTTTCAAGCCAAAGGAAAGCGAAAAAAAGCTGTGGTAGCAATTCTCATATCTGATAAAGTAGATTTCAAAATAAAGGCATAACTAGAGACAAAGAAGGTCACTCCATAATATTGAAAGAATATATCCAACAGGCAGATGTGTTGGTAAACATATATACACCCAATATACGAGTAGCAATATGTTTTAAAAATCTTTTGGATGGCACAGTCCCTGCAGGTCACACAGGCCTCTCTGGTATCCTCTGAGAAGACATGGAGGGAACTGGAAAGTATTCTCCTAAGTGAAATAAGCCAAGGAGAAAAAGACAAATACCACATGATATCACTTATATATGGAATATAATAAAAATATCAGTCTGAGGAATGGTGTAGTCCCAGAGACAAGGAAGTAGGATACAGAATGACAATCCCCAGAAAAGAAGAGGGGAGATAAACCACTAAATTTATATGCATGTATATATGAACAACGGACATGGACAAAAAAGCTGGGGGCAGGAGGGAGGGAGAGAAAGTGGGAAATCAGTGGGGGGAAAACAATAAACATATGTAACAATGATAAATAAATTAATTAAAATAAATCAATAAATGAATCATTTGGAGGTCTTCAAAGGAGAAATCAACATCAATATAAACATAGGAGGGGACTTCAATACCCCGCTGATGTCACCGGATAGATCTTTTAGATAATAAATTAACAAGGAAACACAGACTCTAAATAAAGTGCTAGATCAAATAAATTTAATAGATATCTACAGAGAATTACACCCCAAAATGAAGAATTCACATTCTTCTCAAGTGCACATGGGACATTCTCAAAGATAGACGACATGTTAGGGCACAAACTAAGTTTCTATAAGTTCAAGATGATTGAAATCATATCAAGCATCTTCTCAGATCAAAATGGCATGCAACTAGAAATCAATTACAACATGAACATGCCAAGACATTTGAAAACATGGACGCTAAGTAGTATGTTATTGAACAATGAATGAGTTACCATGGAGATCAAGAAAGAAAATCTTCCTGGACACCAATGAAAATGAGCACACAACTACACATAATCTATGTGATGCAGCAAAAGCAGTTCATAGCCCTACAGGCCTTCCTTAAGAAGCAAGAAAAATTTCTAATAGACTAACCTCACAACTTAAAGAACTAGAAACCAAACAAAAAGAAAACCCCAGAGGAAAAAGAATGAAGGAAATAGTAAAGATCAGAGCAGAAATAAATGTCATAGAGACCAAAACAACAATTCAGAGGATCAATGAACAAAGACCTGGTTCTTTGAAAAGACAAACAAGATTGATTGAACCTTAGCTAGACTCACCAAGAAACAAAGAGAACCCAAATACACAAAATCAGAAACAAAAAAGAAGAAATAATAATTGATACCACAGAAATACAAAGAATTGTGAACAAATATTATGAACAATTATACAACAAATTCGACAATCTAAGCAAAATGGACAAATTTCTAGATATTTGTCTCCCAAAACTGAATCCAGAGGAGATAGAAAACTTAAATAGACCAATAATGACAAAAGAAATTGAAGATGTAATCAAGACTCTTCCAGCAAACAAAAGCCCAGGCCCAGATGGCTTCACAGGGGAATTTTACCAAATATTCAAATAAGAACTAACACCCAGTCTCCTCAAACTATTTTAAAAAATTCAAGAACAAGGAAGACTTTCAAACTCATTTTATGAGGCCAGCATAATTGTAATGTCAAACCAAAAAAAAAAAAATACTACAAAAAAAGAAAACTGGCTAATATCCTTGATGAACATAGATGCCAAAATCCTGAACAAAATTCTAGCAAATCAAATCCAGCAATACACCAAAAAAAATTACTCACTATGTCCTAGTTGGATTCATCCCAGTGATGCAAGGCTGGTACAATATTCACAAAGCAATAAATGTGATACACCACATAAACAACATGAAAGCTAAAAATCATATGATCATATCAATAGATGCTGATAAAGTATTACACAAAATCCAGCAACCATTTCTGATAAAAATGCTCAGCAATCTTGGAATAGAGAGATCATATATCGACATAATAAAGGCCATATATAAAAGACCTACAGCCAACATCATACTCAATGGGCAAAAACTAAAAGCATTTTCCTTAAGAACAGGAACAAGGCAAAGATGCCCACTTTCACCACTCTTATTTAACATTGTACTGGAATTCTTAGCCATAGCAATCAGACAGGAAGAAAAAATAAAAGGGATCCAAATTGGAAAGGAGGAAGTGAAACTGTCATTATTAGTAGATGGCATGAAACTATACGAAGAAAACCCAAAAGACTCCATCAAAAATTTATTCGACTTAATAAATGAATTTGGCAAAGTAGCAGGATACAAAATGAATGTCAAGAAATTAATGGCACTTTTATACACCAATGACGAACTCAGAAAGAAAAACTAAATAATCAATCCTATTTATCAACACAGCAAAAAATTAAGATACTTAGGCATAAACTTAACCAAAAATATAAAGAACCTATTCACAGAAAACTATAAGTCATTGTAAAAAGAAATAGAGGAAGATATAAAAAAGTGAAAGCACATATCTTGTTCATGGATTGGAAGAATTAACATCATTAAAATGTCCATACTAGGCAAAGCAATCTATAGTTTCAATGCATTCCCCATCAAAATACCAACGACATACTTCACAGAGCTAGAACAAATACTTAAAAAATTCATATGAAACCAAAATAGACCTCAAATAGTCACGGCAATCTTGGAAAAAAAAGAACAAAGATGGAGGGATCACATTACCAAATTTCAGGATATACTACAAAGCCACTGTAATCAAAACAGCCTGGTACTGGCACAAGAACAGGCTTATAGACCAGTGGAACTGAACAAAGAACCCAGAAATAAACCCAAGGCAATATGCTCAATTAATATTTAACAAAGGTGGCAAGAGCATACAGGGTAGTCAACACAGCCTCTGTAATAAATGGTGTTGGAAATATTAGACAGCTATATGCAAAAAAACAAACAAACAAACAAAAGAAACTAGACCATCAACTTATACCACACACAAGAATAAACTCAAAATGGATAAAAGACCTAACTGTGACTCATGAATGCATGATAATCCCCAAAGAAAATGTAGGCAACAAAATTTCAGACATCATACGCAGCAGAATTTTCACTGATACATCACCTAAGGTGACAGAAAAAAAAAAGAATATGAGCACATGGTACTACATCAAACTAAAAAGCTTCTGCAAAGCAAAAGATACAGTCATCAAAATGGAAAGGCAACCCACTGTATGGGAGAGCATAATTGCCAATGATATATCAAATAAGGGGTTAATTCCCAACATATATACAGAGCTCATATAACTCAACAAAATGAAGACAAAGAACCCTATTTAAAAATTAGCAGAGAAAGTAAATAGATATCTCTCCAAAAGGACATACAAATGGCTAAGAGATATATGAATAAATGTTCAACATCACTAATCATCAGAGAGATACAAATTAAAACAACAAGGAGGTATCAGCTCATGCCTGTCAGAATGGCCACCATCAACAAATCATCAAACAACACGTGTTGGTGAGGTGTTGAGAAAAGGGGACTCCAGTACACTGCTGGTGGGAATGCAGACTGGTGCAGCTACTATGGAAAACAAAATGCTGTTACCTCAAAAAATTAAAAATTGAACTTTCTTTTGACACAGAAGGGTTTGACACACTTCTAGGAATATATCCTAAGAAGCCTGAAACACCAATCAGAAAGAATATATGTATCCCCCATTTTTGCAGCAGCACTATTCACAATAGCTAAGATCTGGAAACAGCCCAAATGTCCATCAGTAGATGAATGGATAAAAAAGCTGTGGTACATATACACAATGGAGTACTATGCAACTGTAAAAACAAAAAATCTCTTATCTTTTGAGACAACATGGAGGGCCCTTGAAAGTATTATCCTAAATATGTCATTGGTATTTTGATGGGGATTGCATTGAATCTATAGATTGCTTTGGGTAGTATGGACATTTTAATGTTAATTCTTCAAATCCATGAACAGGGTATGTGCTTCCACTTTTTTATATCTTCCTCTATTTCTTTTTTCAATGACCTGTAGTTTTCTGCAAATAGGTCCGTTACTTCTTTGGTTAAGTTTATTCCTAGGTATTGTAATTTTTTTGGCGCGATGGTAAATGGGATTGTTTTTTAAGTTTCTCTTTCTGTGAGTTCATCATTGGTGTACAAGAATGCCGTCAATTTCTTGACGTTAATTTTGTATCCTGCTACTTTGCCAAATTCATTTATTAAGTCTAGTAGATTTTTGATGGAGTCTTTATGGTTTTCTATGTATAATATCATGTCATCTGCAAATAATGACAGTTTCACTTCCTCCTTTCCAACTTGGATCCCTTTTATTTTTACTTCATGTCTGATTGCTGTGGCTAAGACTCCAGTACAATGTTAAATAAGAGTGGCAAAAGTGGACATCCCTGTCTTGTTCCTGTTCTGAATGGAAATGTTTTTAGTTTCTGTCCATTGAGTATGATGTTGGCTGTAGGTCTTTCATATATGGCCTTTATTATGTCGAGATATGATCCCTCTATTCCTACATTGTTGAGCATTTTTATCAGAAATGGATGCTGGATTTTGTCAAATGCTTTTTCAGCAACTATTGATATGATCATGTGGTTTTTATTCTCCATTTTGTTTATGTGGTGTATCACGTTTATTGATTTGCGAAGATTGTACCAGCCTTGCATCCCTGGAATGAATCCCACTTGGTCATGGTGAATAATTTTTTTGATGTATTTCTGGATCAGATTTGCTAATATTTTGTTCAGGATTTTGGCGTCTATGTTCATCAGGGATATTGGCCTGTAGTTTTCTTTCTTCATAGTGTCTTTTTCTGGTTTTGGGATTAGAATTATGCTGGCCTCATAGAACGTGTTTGGAATTCTTTCTTCTTCTTGAATTTTTTGAAATAGTTTGAGGAGAATGGGTGTTAGTTCGTTTTTGAATGTTCGGTAAAACTCCCCCATGAAGCAATCTGGGCCTGGGCTTTTGTTTGCTGGGAGAGTCTTGATTACCTCTTCAATTTCCTTAGTTGTTATTGGTCTGTTCAAGTTTTCTATCTCTTCCGGGAATAGTTTTGGGAGACTGTGTGTTTCTGGGAATTTGTCCATTTCGCTTAGATTGTCGAATTTGTTGCCATATAGTTGTTGGTAGTAGTTGTTAATGATCTTTTGTATTTCTGTGGTGTTGGTTGTTACTTCTCCTCTTAAATTTCTGATTTTGTGTATTGGGTTGTCTCTCTTTGTTTCTTGGTGAGTCTAGCTAAGGGTCCATCAATCTTGTTTATGTTTTTGAAAAACCAGCTCTATGTTTCAATGATCCTTTGAATTGTTTTTTTGGTCTCCATGTCATTTATTTCTGCTCTGATCTTTACTATTTCCTTCCTTCTACTTGCTCTGGGGTTTTCTTTTTGTTTGCTTTCTAATTCTTTAAGTTGTGAGATTAGACAGTCAATTAGAAATTTTTCTTGTTTTTTGAGGTAGGCCTGCAGGGCTATGAACTTCCCTCTCAGAACTGCTTTGGCTGCATCCCACAGATTTTGTGTTGTGAGTTCATTTTCATTGGTTTCCAGGAAGTTTTTAATTTCTTCCTTGTTCTCCTCAGTGACCCATTCATTGTTTAATAACATGCTATTTAGCCTCCATGTGTTGAAATGTCTTTGCATGTTCTTGTTGCAATTGATTTCTAGTTTCATGCCGCTGTGATCTGAGAAGATGCTGGATATGATTTCAATCTTCTTGAACTTGTAGAGATTTAGTTTGTGTCCTATCATGTGGTCTATCTTTGAGAATGTCCCATGTGCACTTGAGAAGAATGTGTATTCTGTAGTTTTGGGGTGTAATTCTCTGTAGATATCTATTAAATCCATTTGGTCTAGTGCTTCATTTAGAGTCTCTGTTTCCTTGCTAATTTTTTCCCTAGAGGATCTATCCAGTGCTGTCAACGGGGTGTTGAAGTCCCCTACTATGATTGTATTGTAGATTTCTCCTTGGAATTCCTCCAGAAGATTTTTAATATATTTTGGTGCTCCTATATTGGGTGCATATATTTTTATCAAGGTTATATCTTTCTGTTGGATAGATCCTTTCAATATTATGTAGTGGCCGTCTTTGTCTCTAGTTATGGTCTTCATTTTAAAATCTATTTTTATCAGATATGAGAATTGCTACCACAGCTTTTTTTTTGCTTTCCATTTGCTTGGAAAAATTTTTACCATCCCTTCACTTTTAACCTATGTGAGTCTTTTGTTGAGAGGTGAGTCTCTTGTAAACAACATATAGACAAGTCATTTTTTCTTATCCAATCAGCTACTCTCTGTCTTTTTATGGGAGCATTCAATCCATTTACATTTAAGGTGATTATTGATATGTACTTATTGATTGCCATTTATGTTTAGTGTGGTTCTATTTTTCTTCCCATTTCTACTACTAATTACAGCAGTACTTTTAACATTTCTTGAAGTGCTGGTTTGGAGCTAATGTATTCCCTTAGTCTTTTTTTTTTTTTTTTGTCTGGGAAGCTCTTTATTGGATCTTCTATTTTGAATGATAGCCTTGCTGGGTAGAGTAGTCTTGGATTCAGATCCTTGTTTTTCATGACTTTGATTACTTCATGCCATTCTTTTCTGGCCTGTAGTGTATCTTGTGAGAAGTCCGCTGAGAGCCTTATGGGGTTTTCTTTGTACGTAACCTGTTGCTTATCTCTTGCTGCTTTTAGGATTCTCTCTTTGTCTTTAATTTGTGGCATTTTAATTACTATGTGTCTTGGTGTGGGCCTGTTTGGGTTCTTCTTACTTGGGACTCTCTGTGCTTCTTGAACTTGAATGCCTTCTTCCTTCGCCAAATTAGGGAAGTTTTCTGTCACTATTTTTTTGAATATATTCTCTATCCCTTGCTCATTTTCTTCTTCTTTGGGGGCTACTATGATGCAAATATTATTACATTTCCAGTTGTCCCATAGTTCTCTTAAGCTGTCTTCCTGTTTTTTTAATAGTTTTTTCCTTTTGTTTTTCTGATTGGTTGAGTTTTTCTACCCTGTCTTCTAATTCACTGATCCGGTCCTCAGCTTCCTCTACTCTGCTTTTTAAACCTTCCAATGTGTTTTTCATCACATATTTTCATATGTCATTTTTTATCTCTTCTGGTTGGTTTTTAATTTCCAATCGGTTTATTTTCAGTGTCTCTATGTCCTTACTCATGCTGTTCAGCTTCTTCAAGATCATGGCTCTGAATTCTCACTCTGTTAACATGCCTAATTGCTCCACATTGATCTCATCTTCGGTGGAGGTCTCTTGCTCTTTCATTTGGCTTCTGTTTCTGTGTTTCACCATTTTGGCTATCACTGTGGGCTTTGGAGCCTGTCAAGTTTTCCCTGTGGATGTTGGTGTTCTGCTGTTTGTGGCTCCCTCTCCTGTGTTTAGATGAGCAAGGGAGGACCCACGTTGTACACCACTGTCAAGTCTTACTTTCCTGGTTAAAGTTGCCAGCTCAGGAAAGGTACTGTTGTTATCCTCTAGCTTTTTGCCTGGAGGCTAGCAGTCTAGGTTACTTGATGAGTTTTGGGTTGTCAGTTGATTGAAAAGCTCCCTCAGGTGCTTAGCACAAGGGGATTTCCTGAGGGTGGGCAGATGCTGGTTGTTAGTGAGCCTTAATTAGCACTTCAATGGCCCACAGGGTGGGGTTGGATCTCTCAGGGAGGGGCTGCTGCCTCTTTCGGAGCCCTGGGGAGGAGCAATATGGCCACCATCCTGAGTGGCTGCACTCAGCCAAAGCTCTGAGCACCCTCCAGATCCCGAGTGTCCCAACCCAGCTCTAGTCCAGTCTGCCCTCCCTCTGCCGGAGTCCAAGGTGAGTGGCTATGGCTGTTTCAGCCTCTGTCCCGGCTCTGTGCTGTGGAGCCACCTGGGAGTGTAACCCGAGGGCGCCGCTCCCAGCTAAGGCCGCTGCTGAGCTGCCGACCGTGGGCTCCCAGCCCCCGTCTCCCGCCTTCACAAGCCTACCGGGTTGGAGTCAGTGTCCCTTGCTATATGGTCCTCGCCAGCTGCTTTCTGTTGCTTTTTCCCATCGATTTGTCTGTGTTATAGTTGTAATTCCACTTTGGTTCTGGGAGACGGTCTGTGTAGCTTCCGTTCACTCCGCCGCCATTTTTTTTTTCCCGCTCAAAAGTTCATATGGAACCAAAAAAGACCCCGAATAGCCACAGTAATCTTGAAAAAAAAGAACAAAGTAGGTGGGATCACAATACCAGATATCAGGTTATACTACAAAGCGAGTGTAATCAAAATAGCCTGGTACTGGCAAAAGAACAGGCATATAGACCAGTGGAACAGAACTGAAAACTGAGAAATGGACGCAAGGCAATATGCTCAATTAATATTTGACAAAGATGGTAAGAGCATACAGTGGAGTAAAGACAGCCTCTTTAATAAATGGTGTTGGGAAAATTGGACAGCTACATGCAAAAAAATGAAACTAGACCATCAACTTACACCATACACAAAAATAAACTCAAAATGGATAAAAGACTGAAATGTGACCCGTGAATCCATAAAACTTCTAGAAGAAAATGTAGGCAACAAAATTTCGCACATCATACGGAGCAGAATTTTCACTGATACATCACCTAAGGCAACAGAAATAAAGGAGAAAATGAACACATGGGACTACATCAAACTAAAAAGCTTCTGCACAGCAAAGGAAACAATCATCAAAATGGAAAGGCAACCCACTGTATGGGAGAACATCATTGCCAATGATGTATCAGATAAGGGGTTAATTTCCAATATATATAGAGTGCTCATACAACTCCACAAAAGAAAGACAAAGAACCCAATTAAAAAATGGGCAGAGGAGCTGAACAGACACCTCTCCAATCAGGACATACAAATGGCCAAAAGACATATGAAGAAATGCTCAACATCACTAATCATCAGAGAGATGTAAATTAAAACAACAATGAGGTATCACCTCACACCTGTCAGAATGGCCGCCATCAACAAATCATCAAACAACAAGTGTTGGCGAGGGTGTGGAGAAAACGGGACTCTAATACACTGCTGGAGGGAATGCAGACTGGTACAGCTGCTATGGAAAACAATATGGTGCTACCTCAAAAAATTAAAAATTGAACTTCAATTTGACCCAGTGATCCCACCGCTGGGAATATACCCTAAGAAGCCTGAAACACCAATCAGGAAGAATATATGTACCCCCATGTTCATAGCAGCACTATTTACAATAGCTAAGATCTGGAAACAGCCCAAGTGTCCACCAGTAGACGAAATGATAAAAAAGCTGTGGTACATATACACAGTGGAGTACTATGCAGCGGTAAGAAAGAAAGATCTCCTATCCTTTGAGAGGACATGCAGGGACCTGGAAAGTATTATCCTTAGTGAAAGAAGCCAAGCAGAAAAAGACAAATACCACGTGATCTCACTTATATATAGAATATAATGAACATAACAGTCTGAGGAATACAGTAGGCTCAGAAACATGGAAGTAGGGCACAGACTGACATCCCTCAGAAGAGGGGGTTGGGGGGTAGGGGGGTGGGAAGAGATAAACCACAGAACTTATATGCATGTATGCATGACCAATGGATATGGACAACTAAGCCGGGGACGGTGTGGAGGTGGGGTGGGGTGGGGGGTGCCAATGGGGTAAAAAGGTAAAATATCTGTAACAAAAATAAATAAATAAATAAAAATATCTTAGATATTTTAAAAAAAAAAGAAAGTATTATCCTAAGAAAAACAAGCCAAACTGCAAAAGACAACTATTATATGATCTCACTTATTTGTCGAATATAATGAACATAACAGTGTGAGGAAAGTGGCAGTCCCAGAGATGTTGAAGTGGGGTACAGACTGACAATCACCAGAAGAGGGTGTGGGTGGGGGAGAGATAAACTACAGAAGTTATATGCATGTATGCATGATCAATGACCATGGACAACAAAGCTGTGAACAGGGTGGGGAGGGAGGGGAAGAAGGGTATCAGGAGGATGGGAAGAAGAAACATCTGTAACAAAAATATTTTTTTAAATGCATCTGGAAAGCTAATGAGTATTCTGCTGAAACCATTGCCTAATATTGTGCCCCACAGTAGAGAGATAAACATCCTCAGGGAAAAGGCTCAGTGTATGCTGGCTCTACTGCATGCCTATGCTCCTTCCCAGGCAAAACTTTTTACTTCTTCCTAAACTACAATTGTCCCCACAAGACCTGCCACCAGGAGAGCAGCAGGCAGTGGAAGCTTGACCCAGACTACCCTCTAAACCTGTCTCCAAGGCTGCCTTTTCTCTGACTTCCCAGTGAGCTAACAGCAATCCCTTCTTAGCTCACTTCTTTCCTATTATGTTTCTAGGGAGCCAAATCAAAGCACTGCCTAGGCTCTCTCCTGTTGATTCTTCTACCCTAAGTTCTTCCTTGTTTCACTGTCCCCAGCTTTAGTAAATAAACTCTCAAAATCACCTGGACTCATGTTGCTAAATTATTACTACACAAAGTTTGGAACCCACATACTACAGGCTTGCCTGAGACATAATCACTCTGGACACGTCCTGGTCAAATAACAAAAGAATGGCCTGACACTACTTTTTATACAAGTCTGTGTCTGTGACTGCAAGTGTGTGAGTGTCATAGCTCTAAAGAGAGTATTTTGTTCAGATGTGAAATTAATCTTCTTCTTTTTTTTTTTTTAATCCTCATCCGAGGACATTTTTCCATTTTTTGTACAGATAGAGTAGGAGGGAGAGAGAGAAAGAGAGAGGGAAACTTCAATGTGAAAGGGACACATCGAGTGGCTGCCACCCGCACGACCAACCAGGGCCGGGGACAAACTGCAACCAAGGTACGTGCCCTTAGCGGGAACCAAACCTGGGTCTCTCCGGACCGCAGGCGGACGCTCTACCTGCTGAGCCAAACTGGCCAGGGCTGAATCTTCTTTTTAACATGGACGTTAACGTGTGAGCTGAATTCCAACAGGGAGGATACTTCAAAGAGGATCTCAGGTAGAATTGAGCACTGAACAGTTTAGAACCTTTCTCTCAATACCATTTCCCTCATCCCTCGTTAAAACAGCAAGATTCAATTTACTGGCCAATAACTTATTTGTTCCTCCTCCCCATATGCACCACAGAGAAAGCATTCTGGTTTCTAATGCAATTCCAAAGCATAACTTATGCCCTCTGAAAATGTACCTGCCAGCCCTCAGAGGGACTGATCATTTCCAGGTAGGGAACTGAAAAGCCTTCAAGGACTCACCTTAAATCCATGAACAAACAACATGCACACAGACACACACTTAGTGTTGTTTATTTATGCCTTGCCACTGCAACACTCCAATTCTTTCCTGTGCAGGAAATCAATGTTTCCTTGAAAACACATTTTATCTTAAAACCCTTCTTGCATGCTCTACTATTATTTGAAGTAAAGTGAATGATCTCTCATATTTATCTCAAGTGGCAGGAGTCCCCTGAACACAACACACCTAATATCATCTTTTCTGAGCATTATTGAAAGGGTGTATGCCACAACTGGGATGTCTTAAATTTGTTCCAGCACTGGTCACTGATTATTGCTGACAGATCCGGGTGGCTGACAAACTGCTTTGGGTCAAGGAGCCTGCACACTGCATTCTGCATGTGAAGTGGCTAGAAAATGGGCCAGAACTCGGGAACGGCCTTGCATTCCCTGGATTCTCTATGCCTCATGTCCCCTCTTCCACACAAGTGCAAAAGGAACACAGTGGATATTGATGCCTGCAAGGATCAACACCAACAAAGGCCAAATCTCTTGCCTGACACACCCGGATCTCCAACTGATGCTTTGTGCTGCTGGCTGGACAGAATGCAATATGCTTCCTTCTGCCCTCCCTGTTTTCCTGACTCTGATTCAGGAGGTGCACATTCAGACCCTTCCACTGCAGCAGTACTCCTAGTAGGAACTGTGCCATATGTATATATTTGCTGTTTCGCGATTCTGATGTAGAACCAAGCCCCCGCACTGTTTCGGGGTGCCATAAACAGAAGGGACAGCTCAAAGTCTGGGACTCTACTCCAAATGCTCTCCACACCAACTTTCCCTCCAATGTATCTTTTGCTTGTGAACTGCCCTCGCTAATCCCTTTCCCTGCACTGGCAGAGCCGCATTGCGGACACCCAATACAGCCTCAAGGATACAGCTTTGGCCCAGAATCCAGGAACGTGCTCAATATGGGTGCTTCTCAGTTCTAAGTAGGGCCGGCGCCTCCGACACGTCATGCGCTTGAGCCGAGAGAAGGCCTTGCTGGCTTGCTCATTCACCGGCTCCATCTCTGACTGGAGGGCCTGGAGCCCCTTCAGTGCGGACCAGGTGCACTGCCCACCCTGCCCAGACTGGGCCTGTGCCCGCTCCTCGGATTTCTCTCCTTGCTGCTTTGGTTCTGCCTCTGACTCCGGTTGACTCTCAGCTCCCGTCTCCACAATCTTCAGGATGGCCGCCCCATCCAGGACAGTCGGCTTCTCAGCAATAAATTTCCCCTGACAGGATTCCTTCCCCACCCCCTTCTCCTCTCTTTCTGGACCCAGAATGACCTCATCCTCCTTCTCACCCTGCAACAGCTCTCCATGCATCCCGTCCTCCTGCCTCCCTGGCTCCAGCTTTGGAAAAACCTCCACCCCTTCCTCCATCTCACCACGTGCTGCCACCCCCTGCAACAGCAACCCGAAGCCCTGTGATTGCAGGAAAATGTTCTGCCCCGACTCCAACTCCACCTCCTGGCCCATGTCCTCTTTCCAGGGCACCTCACACTCAGGTCCCTGCTGATTCTCACGTTCCTCCTGCAAAACGCTTTCCTCCGACATCACCTCCTTCTGCTTCCCCTGCTCCAGGTCAGGCCAGACCTCCTCGCTGGCTGCCAACTATGCTTCCCTTGTCACCAGAGACAACTTCTGCCTGCTGTTCTCTAGCTCGACCCCCAGTGTCCTCTCAGTACCGCCTCCATTCTCAGCTCCTGGGCCTCACCACCTCCCTGCACAACGCTGGACCTGAAAGGACCCTGCTCAGTCCCACTCGGCCCCTCCTCCATGGTGCCAACGCCCCTAGGGTCCTGGCTGCCTGGGGGGTCTCGGTCACCTCACGGCCTCCTACAGGAATGGAAGTCCCAAGGGGCCTTTGGGGCCCGCTAACACCAAACACAGCCTGAGTGGCCATGGGTTTTGGCAGAGGCCTGGGTGTGCCCGGAAGTAGGTAGCAGGGCGACTGCAGAGACCACGAGGTCCGCTGCCAAAGCTGAGGCCTGTGTCTGGGTCCGGGACTTCCTGTACGTGCCCCCAAATGCAGGGCGTATGCAAATGAGATTGTGTCTAAGACAAGGAACAGGAGTCGCCCTGCCCAAGCCCGAGTTTTGTCCCGCCCAATCAGGGTCTGCAAGTCTCTTCCAATCAGAGCGCGCTCAGTGGGCGGCACCCCGCCCCGCCCCGCCCCGAGGGGAGGCTGCCTCCTTCTCCCCAGGAGCCCAGAGTCCCTGGGGAAGGCCGTCCTCCCTCCACCCCGCTGGCCTTCCTGCGACGTCTGCTGGTCACCCTGCCTCTCCCCGCCGCTTCCCAGTCCAGGAGTTTCCCGCCTCACTCTGCCCCTGGTCCTCAGGGACCCTGGGCACAGACAGGGCGGGCGTCCTGGGCAGGAGAGCCTCTCCCGGCACCTCGGGTAGCTGAGGTCCCAGGTGCAGGCAGGGGAAGGCTGTGTCGGGAGGGCCCGGTCCTCCGTCCTGGGAGAGTGCAAAGCTCAGGGACCCGGTCACGGGAAGACTCCTGCTTCTCTCTAGTTTCCGTCCTTCCTCTGCCCTTGGTTTCTGTGCTCTTTGCGGTGAGCCCTTGCCCCCGTGTCCCTCACCTCTCCACCCGCGCCAGGGTCAGTCATAGCCAGAAGGTGTCTCCAGTGCAGATTTCCATTTTATTGAAATAATATTTTTTGTTTTGTTTTGTTTTTATTTTTTATCCTCAGCCAAGGACATTTTTGCATTCATCTTCAGATAGAGCAGGAGGGAGCCAAGGAGGAAGAGAGAGAAACATCAGTATGAGAAAGACCCATTGACTAGCTGCCACCCACGCAACCCCCACGCCGGGACAAACTGTAACGGAGGTACATGCCCTTAGTGGAACCCAACCCTGGACTTCCTGGTCCACAGGCTGATGCTCTAACAGCTGAGCCTAACCGACCAGGGTTACTTTTGGTTTTTATTTATTTATTTTTATAGATATTTTTAGAGATATGAAGTGGGAGAGAGAAATGTCAATGTGCGAGAAAAATATGAACGTTTCAACTGAGCCATACCATCCCAACTGTTTCATAAAGAGTTGTTTAGCAATTAAAAGACTTCTCCACTTCTGACATAGTTATCCATTCAGGTGAAACTTTTTCTTCCCACCACTTTATTCAATGCTTTTCTAATGGTTCAAGATACACCTGTATTTCTTCTATAGATGTGACAGTGCACATGACAGTGGCTCTTTTCAGAGTAGCAGTGAGGGACACCTCTCTGTCTTAGGTAACAGGGTTTGGTAATCTGGGCAGTATATATTCAAAAACATGCCCGGTGGAAGCTGCTGGAAATGCAGACATTTGCTGCTGTTAACAAGGGAGCTGGAATTGTGCCTTCAAAATAAGTTGTATTAAAACTACTTCAACCCTTCACGCAACCTTCATGTGCTAAATTTTGCCAGCCTGCTCCTTATTTGCAATACAGCAAACCACAAGCTAGTGGACAAGATAAAGCTTATATTTTGCATAATTCTTACATACTAGAATTTTAACCAAAAAAAAATCTTTGTTGTTTTTTATACCAGCAACATCAGAGTATGGAATCTGGTATAATGAAATACAGGCCAATCCCCCCACATAAATGAAGTATGTTATGCCTGTATTCAGTTGTCCTTGGGGAACAGGTTCGCCATTGCTTTATATGAAAATAAATTGTGTTGTTTAATGGTTTCCTCTAATCTTGAATATCCTGATTGAGCCTATTTGGTGCCCTGTGAAAAAGACTTTAGTCTATTGACATAATTTAGGCTTTGTCCCTTTAGTATGACTGACTGTTGCAAGGTGCTGCAGGGTGCCCCTGCCTACATATACCCAGGACTTAGCACACTGCCTGGTATGTAACATCACACGTCAAATCTGCTGAACCCTTACCTGCAAACAGCCCCAAATAGGGAGGGCAGCTCTGGCTATAAACTTTTCTTATTCACATGAAACTACCTTGGCTTCTGGTTTAGCAGTCAGGCCAATCTGAAACTGTCATTTGTTTTCTGTCATGTCAAAGGTATATGTCAGTGAAAAAGGGCATCTAAGTAACTAAACAAGCCAAATGAAATAGGAACTGGATGTCACTGTGACATCTAGTAATCCAGGACTGTTTAAAATGTCTTTCACCTAATCAGAGTACAAGACTGTAAATTGGAGGTCAGTCTGTTCTTGCTTTGTCATTCCAGACAATATCCGCAAAGTAAGGAACTAAATGTTAAGGCCTGCCATACCTCACCCCTATCTCCATACATCTGGTTCTTGGCCACACCTGTGGAATTCTGTCAACTGCTGATTCAACAGCTCCTCATTATTTGATCTACTTAAAAAAAGCATATTTCTGGTCAAACAACCTGAGGACACAATCACAATGTGAGTTTATTCATGTCTCTTTGCATATTACTCAGGAATCACTGTGGAGTTGAAGAGTGCAGACCCTGAGGTGTCAGAGGAAAAAAAAAAAAGCATGCAATAAGATCCCTGGAGTGTCACAGTGGTTATTGATTGTGGGAGGCTTGGATGAGATAGAGTGCAGTGTGTTCCATGGGATCCCAGTGCTATGAACTGGGCATACCCACATGGGGAACCCTTGGGATCACAGAGGTATGTGTGCAATGGAATCTCTGGGGTGTCATGGTAGATTGTACATGTTGGCAGCCATTGGTTATCAAAGTGGAGTTTTGGCATTGCATATGCTAATATCTGACAGTGTAAGGAGGGCAAGAACTTGGATTTTGGACACTGACCGTAGTCTGTCACAGTAGACTGCGGTCAAGAGAAAGCACATGGTGATATGTTGTACTGTGGAACATGGGAGCCCAGAGATTCAGTGGGGACAGTGTGCAATGAAACTGCTATGTTGTCAAAGTGGAAGGTGGGCTGTGGAACCTTGGAGGGTCATGCTGGAAAGAAGACAGTGGAAGCCATGTGGTGTCACAGTGGAATATGGGCAGTGGAGACAGAGGGTGTCACAAGGGAGCAGGTAATGTGAGGTCTCAGTAGAGTGTGGGCCCTGCAGTTCGTGAAGCATCAAAAGAACATATCTACTTCTGAAACATAACAGACCCAGCCCTCAGAGGGACTGGGCATTGCCAGGCAGGTAATTGAAAAGTTTTCATGGACTCAGCTCAGATCCGTACACAAACAACAAGCAGACACAGACATTTGATCCTGTTTATCTTCCCACTTTATTTCAGGCTGTTTATGTCTCCAAGTGTAAATGCCTTGCCATAGAGACACTTCAGTTGTTTCCTGTGCAGGAAAACAAGATTGGTTGAAAACATATTTTTATCTGAAAAACCTTTGTATGTGCTCTACTATCATTTGAAGCAAAGTTGGATAATAATGCATATTCATCTCAAATGTGGGATGTTCCCTGAACACAACACACAAAATAACCTCTACTCTGAGCACTGCAGAGGAGTATTTAATAATCATTTGAGGACCTAACAGACAAAGGAGGTCCATGCTGCAACTGGGACCTCTAAAATTCTCTGCAGTCCTATGTTCAACATGTTCCATTCCAACCTCTTTACAATAAACAGTGTTCTCACTGGGCCCTACAGGATTGGGGCACCCAAGGAGGGTACAAAACAGCTGTGATGATCAGAAGAGGTAACTGGGGCAGAGGTACACCTTTCTATAAAGAAGACAGCTGGCTACTTTTTTAAAAAATCTTCAACAGAGACATTTTTTGCAGTTATCTTCAGATAGAACAGGAAGGAGAAAGAGAGACATCAATGTGAGAGAGACACATCAAATGGTTGCCACCCACCTGACCTTAACAAGGACCAGGGACAAACTGCAACTGAGGTAAATGCCCTTAGCAGGAACCAAACCCAGGACTCTCTGGTCCGTGGGCCAACTCTATTAACTACTGAGCCAAACCAGTCTGGGAAAGACAGCTGGCTATTTGTGGGAGTTGGGAACAACATGAAGCAAGTGTTTTCTTCTAGAGGAAAACGTGGTCTGGGGGGAGGAGGTTTGGAGGCCTGGAAGAAGAGTTCTGAGGAGCGAGACAATGAGTGTGCTGTTGTTTTGAGGGATATTGGAGTGCCCACTCCCTCATCTTCCTCCGGACCGCAGGCCGACGCTCTAACCGCTGAGCCAAACCGGCCAGGGCTCCCTCATCTTACTTAAGCTTCCTCAGTAAGTGTCTGAATGGCAATGCAGTTCTCCAGACTTCCTGTATCCTGGTGACACTATGAAAACTTGAGGACACAGGTTCTATTTCTCCCAGCCTCAATGTGTCCATGTGGGAAAGAAATGCCCCAGCTATTGGGCAAGGCAAGGTTGAGACCCTAGCTGGGACCTCCTCACCTGTCCGACTCCTTCTCCCCTCCCCTGAAGCAATCGTCCTCACATAGTACTTCAGAGGATTGCGCCACAGGTCCTTTATGATGATCTGGTTGAAAGAACACAGCTGGTCAGAATAAGGCTGGCCTTTGAATGTCAACTCAAGCAGCTAAAGAACACCTCAGCACCATTGTGACATTGCACGTGAGGCCCCACCTCCGCAATCCTGCTGGATCCGGCCACGTTGTGGTCCGAGAACCAGTTGAAGAAGTTCAGGCTGCTGTTTTGGTGCCAGCGCCGGTAGACCTGTCTTTCATAATACTGGGACCACTGAATGGGAGTGCAGTGGGACACCCTGTATCCTGCAGGAAGATGTGTATGTGACCAGGAATGCACAAACTTTCAACCTCAACCCACCCCCTGCTGCCACCCATGCAGGCAGCCTCCTCTTACCTTGCAGAGTAATGAGATACTCCTTCACAATCACATTATTGCAGAAGTAGGGGTTCTTTTGAAAGAACAGCAAAATCTTGCAGCAATCACTGGCATCCCTGACCTCCTCCACCTGTAGAATTAAAGTGTATCAGGAGGGTGAAATTTGTCATGGGGACACACGCCTTCTCCAGTTGGCAAGGATAAGGTCAATTTTCCACTCTGCCTCCCTCCCCTGTCTCTGTAACCCCAGGCTGACCTTCAAATTGATCATGTGGCTGAGCATCTTTTCATCTTGCTCACAGATCATGGCTGACAGATCCGGGTGGTTGACAAACTGCGCTGGGTCAAGGAGCCTGCACACTGCATTCTGCTATCAACACCAACACAGGCCAAATCTCTTGCCTTACACACCAGGATCTCGACCTGAACCTGTGTGCTGCTCTCTGGGCAGAATACAATATGCTTTCTTCTGCCCACTAAATAAATATATATATATATAAATATATATAATATATATATATTTATATATATATATAATATATATATAATATATATATTTTCATATAATCTGCTGTTTTCCTGAGTCTGATGTGTAACCAAGCCCCCGCACTACGTTTCCAGAAACCATATAAGATAAGGGACATCTCCAAGGTTTGGGCCAGACTGTGGTCTCTACACCAAGTTTCTCTCCAGTGTGTCTTTTGCTTCTAAACTCTCCTTGTTGATCTCTTCTCCTGCACTGGCACAGTCACATTGTGGACACCCCATTACAGCTTCAAGGATACAGCTTTGGGCAACTGTAATCAAAACAGCCTGGTACTGGCACAAAAACAGGCATATACACCAGGAACAGAACTGAGAACCCAGAAATGGACCCAAGGCAACATGCTCAATTCATATTTGACAAAGGTGGCAAATGGAGTAAAGATAGCCTCTTTAATAAATGGTGTTGGGAAAATTGGACAGCTACATGCAAAAAACTGAAACTAGACCATCAACTTACACCATACACAAAAATAAACTCAAAATGGATAAAAGACTTAAATGTGATCCGTGAATCCATAAAAATTCTAAAAGAAAATGTAGGCATCAAAATTTCGGACATCATATGCAGCAAAATTTTCACTGATACATCACCTAAGGCAACAGAAACAAAGGAGAAAATGAACACATGGGACAACATCAAACTAAAAATCTTCTGCACAGCAAAAGAAACAATCATCAAAATGGAAAGACAATCCAGTGTATTTGAGAACAGCATTGCTAATGATATATCAGATAAGAGGTTAATTTCATATATAGAGAGAGTGCTCATACAACTCAACAAAAGGAAGACAAAGAACCCAATTAAAAAATGGGCAGGAGAGCTGAATAGACACCTCTCCAAACAGGACATACAAATGGCCAAGAGGCATATGAAGAAATACTCAACATCACTAATCATCAGAAAGATGCAAATTAAAACAACAATGAGGAATCACCTCACACCTGTCAGAATGGCTGCCATCAACAAATCATCAAACAATGAGTGTTGGCGAGGGTGTGGAGAAAAGGGGACTCTTGTGCACTGCTGGTGGGAATGCAGACTGGTGCAGCCGCTATGAAAAACAATATGGTGTTACCTCAAAAAATTAAAAATTGGACTTCCATTTGACCCAGTGATCCCACTTCTAGGAATATATCTTAAGAAGCCTGAAACAATAATCAGGAAGTATATATGTACCCCCATGTTCATAGCAGCATTATTTACAATAGCTAAGATCTGGAAATAGCCTAAGTGTCCATACTAGATGAATGGATAAAAAAAGCTGTGGAGTACATATACACAATGGAGTACTATGCAGCTGTAAGAAAGAAAGATCTCTTATCCTTTGAGATGACATGGAAGGACCTCGAAAGTGTCATCCTAAGTGAAATAAGCAGAAAGAGACAAATACCAAATGATCTCACTTATATATGGAGTGTAATGAACATAACAGTCTGAGGAATACAGCAGAACCAGAAACATGGAAGTAGGGCACAGACTGACATCCCTCAGAACAGGAGGTAGGAGGATAGGAAGAGATAAACCACAGAACTTATATCATGTATGCATAAACAATGGACATGGACAACAACGCGGGGGATGGGGTGGGGGGATGGGGAGGAGGGTGTCAATGGGGTAAAAAAGGAGAAACATCTGTAACAAAAATAAATAAGTAAAATATTTTTTAAAGAAAAGGATACAGCTTTGGCCCAGAATCCCCGGATGTGCTCAATAGGGGTGCTTCTAAGCTGTAAGTAGGGCTTGCGCCTCTGCCATGTCTTGCGCTTTAGCCGGGAGAAGGCCTTGCTGGCTTGCTCATTCACGGGAGCCATCTCTGACTGGAGGAGCTGGAGCTGCTCCACCGGGGACCAGGTGCACTGCCCACCCTGCCCAGACTCAGCCTGTGCCCGCTCCTCGGACTTCTCTTGCTGCTTTGCTTCAGCCCCTGACTCAGGATGCCCCTCACCTCGCATCTCCACAACCTTCACCATGTCCTCCCAATGCAGCACATTCTGCTTCCCAGCAATTAAATTCCCCTGAAATACCTCCTCCTCCTCCCCCTGCTCCTCCTGAGGACCCAGCATGAGCTCATCCTCCTTCTCCACCTCCCCATGCACCACCTCCTCCTGCCGCCCCAGCTCCAGATCTAGAAAAACCTCCTCCCCTTCCCACAGCAGGCCATGCCCTGCCACCACCTGCACCTTCTGCATGAAGCCCTGCTGCTCCATGACAAAGTGTTGCCCGTACACCAAATCCTCCTCCTGGGCCTCCCCCCCGTCATCCTGTTCTTCACTTTCTGGACCCAGCAAGACCTCATATTCTTTCTCCACCTGCAACAGCTCTCCATGCAACATGTCCTCCTGCCTGCCCGGCTTCAGGTCTGGAAAAACCTCCTCCCCTTCCCCCAGCATGCCCCGCGCTGCCACCCCCTGCTCCGGCAGCCCGAGGCCGTGCTGCCCGGACCCCAACTCCCCCGCCTGGCCCCCCTCCCCTCGCCAGGGCTCCTCACACTCTGGTCCCTGCTGATCCTCCTCCTCCTCCTGCACAAAGCCCTCACCGGACAACACCTCCTTCTCCCTCCCAAGCTCAAGCTCCACAAAAATCTGCTCCCCTTCCACCACTTCTCCCTCCATCTCTTCTTCCCACTGCTGCTCCCTATGTGGCCTCTGTTGGACCTCATGCTCCTTTTTCTCTACCAAGTCCTGTCCAGCCACTACATCCACCTCACTCCTCACTTCAAGTTCCCACAAAACCTCCTCTCCTTCTTCCAGCATGTCACATGCTGGCACCACCTGCATCTCCAGCCTGAGGCCCTGCTGCTCCAGGACAAAGTGCTGCCCGGACCCCAACTCCCCCGCCTGGCCCCCCTCCTCTTGCCAGGGCTCCTCACACTCAGGTCCCTGCTGATCCTCACCCTCCTCCTGCACAAAGCCCTCCTCGGACAACACCTCCTCCTGCCTCCCCACCTCAAGTTCCAGAAAAATCTGCTCCCCTGCCACCACTTCTCCCTCCATCTCCTCCATTCACACTATTCTTCCCTCTCTGCCACTTGCAGAACCTCACCCTTGTCCTCCTCCACTAACTGCTCTTCAGCCACCACCTCCTCCTCCCTACCTACCTCAAGATCTGGCCAAACCTACTGTACTTCCACTACCACCTCTTCCTATGCTGTTACTTCCACTACCTGTATAGGGTCCTCCACCTCCAGTACAAAGTACATCCAGCACCAGCTCCTTCCTCACCACCTCCAGCTCTGGAACAACCTCCTGCCCACCAACCAGCTCCTCCTCCACTGTTTCCTCCCAATGTACCTCCCCTTCTCTTCCCTGACCTTCTTCCCAATCCTCCTCCACAACCACCTTCTCCTCCACACCCTCCTCCCACTGTTTCATCTCCTCTGCCCTTGCCATCCTCCAACTCCTCCTCCTCCACCAATTCTCTCTCCAACCCCTCATCCTACTTCCACTGCTCTTCCCTGTATGCCCTCTGCTGACTTCCCACTTTTCTTCCTCCATTTCCTCTATGGTAACCACAAAACCTCCTCCTCAATTGCCATAACTCCTCCTTCTGCCAACACTTCATTTCTGATCCAACTTCCACCACCTGTGTGAGGTCCTATAGCTCAAGCAACAACTCTGCCTTCAATATTGCCTGTGTCCTCACCTCTGGGGGGTATCACTTTCCTAAATTTCTTCCAACATAAAATTCTTACAGGCATCTTCAGCAGTTTGATCTGCACAGTTTTCACACCCACTACTGTATCCTGTGTCCTCAAGGGCCTCTGTCACCTAAAACCCCCTTCAGAAAACTAAGGTAATCCAAGTGACCAGGAAGCACAGCAATTTCTATACCCAGTCTCCTCTCCTTTTGGCCGAGGTCAGGAGCCTAGCAGTTGCCAAGAAGCACATCTTGAAAGGGTGCAGACTGCATAGCCAGTGAAGCCCGCTGTGCATGCACTTGCCATGTCCTGATCCAGGTTTTTACTGCTGACCCTGTGCTTGGCAAAGATAGGGGTATGTGCACAGGGCTTTGGGATGCCACCATGAAGATTCTGTAAGCAAGGGAAGTTTTCTGCCCACACGTTTCCAGCACTTTTTGCTTCCTGCTGTTTAGACTTCTATCTAATTCCATTTCTTCACTACATAAGTAGTTTATCACCTCACTCTGCCCCTTGTCCTCAGTCACCTCTGGGAAACAGACAGGGTGAGCATCCTGGGCAGTAGAGCCTCTCCTGCCACATCGGGTAGCTGAGGTCCAAGGTGCAGGCAGGGGAAGGCTGTGTCGGGATGGCCCCGATCCTCCGTCCTGGGAGAGTGCAAAGCTCAGGGAACCCGGACACGGAAAGACTCCTGCTTCCTCTCGTTTCCCTTGTTCACTCTACCTTTGGTTTCTGTGCTCTTTGCAGTGTGCCCTTCACCCCACCATTTCTCTCAACTCTCTGCCTGTGTTGTATACAGCTACAGCCAGAAAGTGCTTTTAATAAAGAAGCCACTTTTTTTAAAAGTTACTAGCCCTGGCTGCTTTTGCTCAGTGGTTAGTGCATCAGCCTGTGGACCAATGAGTTGTGGGTTTGATTCCAGTCAAGGGCACATACTCTGGTTGGAGTTCGTCTCTGGCACTGATCAGGGTCAGGGTCATGCGGGAGGCAACAATCTGATGCGTCTCTCTCACATCAATGTTTCTCTTTCTCTCTCTCTGTCTCCCTCCCACTCTATCTGAAGATAAATGAAAAAAAAATATATCCTCAGGAGAATTTTTTAAAAAGTTACTTAGTAAATAAAAGACCTATTCTTCTCTTTCATAGGCACCCATTACAGTTACCAAATAGAATCAGGAACTTTTTGTTCCTACCTTTCCATTATGGTTTTATCATGGATCAAGACAGAACTGTGTCCCCTCTAAAGCTGTGACAAAGCACAAGACTAGGTATTGATGGCTCTTTTGAGAGGGGCAGTGAGAGACTTTCTTTTTGCCTTGGGGGGCACAGTGAAGCACCAGATCAGCCGGGCAGAATATGTTCCAATATGTCCCAGTCGGCAGCTGATACATTTGCAGGCATTCACTGAAGCCAATAGGGAGAGTGTACTGTGTCCACAAATTGAGTTCCGCTGAAGTTGGAACAAAATCTTGTCCAGATAACAGATGGCATCGCTTGCCCACCCACCCCTTACATGCTGCCCAGCTGACCTCAGGCAGAGGACAAGCTATGTCATCTTTTGCACAATACATTCCTAACTTCTTCCCAAGGAGCTGTGCTGTGTTGCAGCAGCAAAATGGGTGTGGACAAACTGGCACAATGAAAGGCATGGGAGACTCCTGAACTTGAGCAAAAAGCAAGATTTGATTCTGTGCAGTCTCCTCTGGGGAAGACTTTTCACCGTTGCTTAACAGGCAAATAAACTTTGTTCTTTAGGGGTTTTCTCTACACTTGAACCTCTCATGGGTGTTATGCTACTCATTGTGTCCAAGGCTTCAGTGCTTTGACACAGTTTAGCCTTTGTCCCTTTTGCATTACTGACGGATGCAGGCTGCTGCACTGCACGCCTGCCGACATTCACCCAGGACTGCACACCCTACTTGCTGTGTAAAAACACCCCTCTGAGGAAGTAGTCCTGCACACTTCCTTGCAAGCTGGCCCCACAGAAGAAGGGTGACTCTGCGTATTAAGTTTTCTCCTTGACACAACCCTGCCCGGGTCTTTAGCAATCATGCCTAGCTGAAAAGGACATCTCTCTTCTGTCATGTCCATGGCAGATGCATGAGAACATGGTCATATGAGCAACTTCCCAAGCCCAAGGATGTGAAGACTTATGTGTCAGAAGCTACCATCAGGCTCCTGTTCTCCAGATTTGCACACAGTCATGTCACCTGACCAAAGTACAAGACCTGTCAGTTCCTCCTCACTTCTGCACATTATCTTGAAAGACAATAAAACATTAAGGCATTCTGGACACTCATTGCCACTTCCATACCCCTGTTTTTCTGCTCCACAAGCAAAATTCCAGGAGATTCTCCTTCTACAGAGCCTTGTGAGGTCATTTGCTGAACACTACTACATTTCTCTGCTATAAACAACTCAAAACAGAAATGCATTTCAAGCTTCTTTATGGTTCTTTCAGTCACAGTTAGCATATATGACATATTCTCACCTAAGGGAGTCTGACAAGTGGTTGATAAAAGTGAAAGTAATTTAAATTATAAGACTAAAAGAAAGATAAGACATCAGAAAGAATGACTATGCCTGTAGTGGCAAGAGGCCTAGAGAAGTACTGAAGGCACCAAAAATACTATTACAGAAACATGATAATAAACCAATTTTCTTGCCTAGTTTCCTGGGCCATTCACCCTAAAGGCTTAGGTGCTCAGAGCTCTTGCACAAACTTGTATTCTGTGGGCCTTAAGGTCTCCCAGATGCTTTTATCTACCCTCCATCCCTATCCCTGCTGCCGTAGAGTACCCTCCACTTGACTTGAGATTTTTTTTTTCCTACATTTCCTTAGGAAAGGACATTCACAGGTGTTACAACTCACCATGGAGTTCTTAGCACCTGGGCTCCTCAGAAACACGTTTGCCTCCCTGCTCCCTCCGCTGGGTTCTGCATCCCTTGGTAGTGCTGCAGGGGGTTGGCCCACAGGTGATCACTGATGATCTGGGTGGAAAGACATAGCAGAGAGAGACTGAACCAGTCCACTTTCCATTCCCTTGGATCCATCAATACCTCCTTTTCTAAAATGGCCAAAGGACTATTACCTGTGCAATCCTGCCTGACCCTGGAAGGTGGTGTTCTGACAAACAGTTGAAGAAGTTAACACTTGTTGTGTCTTGCCTGTGGTTGGGGACTCCATGTTCATAATCCCAGAACCAAATTACTCTGGTAGAACTAGATGTCCTGTATCTTGGAGAGAGCTGGGAGGGTGGGTCCCCACTGTTTCAGTCTTTACAACTATTCACCATTTGGGTGCTCACCCAAACCCCCATGCTGGGAAGCATCTGACACCTGCAAGACTGACGTGATACTACTTAATGATCACATCGTTCAGAAAGTAGCAATTGTCCTGAAAATAAAAAAAAAATCAATTTGCAGTGCTACTGCGGATGGCCCAGTTCCCTCACCTGCCAAGAAGCAGTTACTTGTTTTCACTCCCAGCTTCCTGAGTCAGGCTACTTGCAGTAATCACCCATTCTTCATCCCTTCTTGCTTCTCAAACCCATCCCAGTGGTGCCCAATCTCCAACTGAACAAACTACTATGTGTCCCCAGTCTGACCTCCAAAATGATTAAGTAGTTCAGCAAGTCTTCATCTTGGTCTCCTATGATGACTGCTATCAGGGATGGCTCAGAATATGCTTTTTGGTCAAGGATTTTCAGAGACTAGCAAATGGAGAGCTCAAAGGCACAGAGCACAAGGGGAGACCACAGTGGACCATTGCCATAGACTGCAGACATTGCCTTCCATCCAAACTCCTCCTCATCTGCCTTTCTTACACATTCTGACAACCATACTACCTTTGGCTTTATGTTCTCTAAGGCTGCCTGCAGTAATAAAGGGAAAATGCATTTTCAATGCTTTCCTGAGCCCTACCTGACCTCTGTGTGCTGCTGCAGAGGATTCAGACATAAGCAGGTGCTTATATACTGTCTCACTGCTCTTTATTCCCCTAAGAAAAGTCTGTGTGTTCTCCCAAAAAGTGTCAGCACACATCTTCTTGAGATACCTTTGTTTGAGAACAGCTGCTCCAATTTGGAAATACTCAGCTTGCAATGACATTATTTAGGGCTGTGTGTGTTTGTGTGTAGGTGTGTGTGTTTGTGTTTGTGTGTGAGTGTGTGTGTGTGCATGTACCTGAGCCCATGTAGGTGTGTCTGTGAGTGTGACCATGTAAGGAGGGTGGAGGCTCATATTGTTGCCTCTATTAAACTTATTTTGTCATCAGATATTTCTGAGACAGTGTACTGGAATCACTTGGCTTATATTTGGTTAGTAACCAAATGTGTTTCCCCGGTGAGCTCGTTGGTAAAGAATAATGTATTTGAGGGTGGGGGTAAGGGAAACAATAGAAAATAAAACAAGTTTAGATTGCCAAGGATCATGGGTGATTCCAATATGTGATTTGTGGCAGTGGTACCCTGTGCTGGTACGTTTTGTTCTAGAGACTGAATGACAGATTCACACTTGCCCAGGTTTGTGCCACCACAGATGGCAGGCTGTTTTCTCTGCACCTGAACCTTTACCTTGGCCAGGCTCCTTCTGCCCATAAACCCTGTCCTTGTTTCACAGTCAAGCCAGAAGGGCATGGTCAATAATACTGCTTTGGACCACACGCTGGGAATGCACTGAATGATGGCCCTTCTGGGCTCAAGAATGGGCTTTCTTCACTGAACAGCCTTGTGCTTCACTCGAATGTAGGCCCTGCAGGCTCGGGCTCTCTCACTGCTCAGCTGGAACTAAAGGGCCTGCAGTGCCTCAAGTGCCTGCTGGGTGTGCCAGGCGCTGGTCCCACCGGGCCCTGCCTCTCTTCTCTGCTCCTCCTCAGGCTTGTGCTCTGCGGATACCTGGGCCTCTGCCTCCTTGGTGGCACACATTTGCTCCTCACGGGACACTCTAACAACCTGCGTGAGATGGTGCACATCCAGGAGCCGCTCTGCCCTCAGCAATTCCTCCACCCTCTCCTCCAGTGCTTCCGCTACTCTCAGAGTTCACCCTGAAGCTGGAGGTCACTGTGCCATCCCACCTACCCTGGCTTGCAGGGTCCCCTCACCCTCCGCCCCATTCCCATGTAGTGCTTCAGGAACCCTGACCCTGTTTTGACCTGAAGGGCCCTTCCAGGTCCTGTGCTGACCCACGGTGCCAGGGGAGCCCCGCTGTCTTCAGATGCAGTGGAACTCGCCATGTGGCCCTGGCTCTGTGCTGGGCAGCTGCTAAGAAGCAGCAAGGAGCAGCAAGTGTCTGCTGCTGAGCCAGTGAGCCCACACTGAGTAGCTAGTGCCCAGATGTGGGTCCTTGAGGAGGACTTTTTGCTTCAAGAGGTGGGCCTAGGCAAGATTTTGGTCGCCCCCTTGCGGAAACGCCGCTGACAGTGTGAGCTTTGCTGGCCACGCCCCGCCGGCTCCTCCCACCTACTCCAGCAGGGAGGGAGGACTTCACCCTCCTCCCCTCCTCCCTCCTTTCCACACCGGGGCCTGCCACTCCTCACCCCCCACGCAGGCCCATGGTCCTCAGGGTACCCCAATCCCCGACCCTCTCTGGGCGTTTTTTGGTTATCCACACCTGCTCTTTCACCGGAAAGGGACACCTGATTTGTGCATACACCGAATTAGTGTTCTGCATGGCTTTCAACTGAGGCAATTTTTCCTCTGGTGAAATGGACAGCGACAGCCCTGACGGGGTTTGGATTGGTTGGATGGTTTAGTTGATAAGAGTGTAGTCTGTACACCTTTGAGAACATAGAGATAGCCAATAAATATCTGAAATAAAGCTCCATGGAACTAATCATCAGCGATATGCAAATTAAAACCACAATGAAATATTACCTCACAACATGGCTTACATCAATAAATCACTAAACAACTGTATGTTAGGATCTGGAGAAAGAAAAGCATTATACACTACTGGAAATGCAGACTGTTGAGCCACTGTGGAAGACAGCATTGAGTTTTCTCAAACCGGTGTTTGACCTAATAACTTTATTTCTGGGCATATATTTTTTAAAAAGCCAAAATACTAATTTATAAGAATATATGCACCCCTGTGTTTATTGGAGCATTATTTAAAAGAGCCAAACTATGGAAGCAGTCCATATGTCCATCAGTATACAAGTAGATATGAAAAACAAAACAAACAAAATACTAAAAAAAATAAAATAAAATAAAATAAAACCTGTGGTGCATTTACCCAGTGGAATATCATTTTGCCATAAAAAGAAGGCAATCTGAACATTTGTGACAGCATGGATGGACCTAGAATATAATTATTCTAAATGAATAAGTCTGTCAGAGAAAGATAATTATTATATTATTTCACTTATATGTGGAATCTAAAGAACAAATAAATGATCAAACAATATGGAACCAGATTCAAATGCAGAGAACAATTGCTTTGAGAGAAGATTGGGGAACTGGGTGAAGAAGATGAAGGAATTAACAAATATATAGTGGTAGTTACAAAACAGTCACAGTGATGTTAACTACAGCATAGGGAATATACTCAATAATACTGTAATAACTATGTATGGGGCCAGGTGGTCACTAAAAATATCAGGAGAAACACTGTAAAATATATAAATGTCTAACCATCATGCTGTATCCCTGAAAGTAATATAAAATAATATTGAATATAAATTGTAGTTGAAAATATATTTTTAAACTGGCCAAGTTCTGGTAGGGCAATCTTTTCACAGTTTATTACAGGAAGATGAAGACCTTAAATGTCACACTTCATAACTTGAAGATTTGTCTATTAAAAAAGACACGTTTTAGAACTTCATAAAAACCATCTTCAACCTTGCCGGAAAGGCCTTTATATCAAGTACTGCTAAAGAACCCTTGTGCTGCCAAAAACACCCAAGAAAAGTTTCCTGGATTTATGTGACATATCTCAAAAAAGTGTCTTACCCTGCCTGGACCAGCACACCATCTGGTAATCTGAGGTAAAAATTTTAAAATGGAAGATAATACCTGACTTGAGAGCTTTCTCCAGATGTGCAAACCAGACCTCTTAGAAAGTTCAGGATTCACAGAAGTATCTGCTTTCATATAAACTATTAATTGATCTGAATTTTAGTTCAAATTCATAATCTGTGAAAATGCAAATTTACAGGCCATATTTTTTTAAAACATTTTTATATTTCCAAACAAACTCAGCATCCACTAAACAGTAATACTTTATTTTCATCTACCTTCCCGGATTCCAGCCTGTGGCAACCACTACTTTCTGTTTCTATAAAATGGACTATTCTACACACCTCATTATAAATAGAATCATGTACTTACCCTATTGTGTCTAGCTTATTTTCACTTAGTATACAGCTGACTCTTGACAATGTGATTTTGAACTGCATAGGTCCACTTACATGTGGAGTTGTTTTTTTAATAGCTACTGTAAATTTATTTTTCTTATAATTTTCTTATTTCTAGCTTACTTTATTATACATATAGCATACACATTATGTGTTAGTTGACTATTTTAATGGTGAATCTTCCAGTCAAGAGTAGGCTATAAGTAAAGTTTGAGGGATTAAAAGTTATATGCAGATATTTTACTACAAGGATAAACTATAATGTCTCCAAGTTCATCCATTTTATAGAATGTATCAAAAATCTCCTTTCATTTTATTTTTAAAGTACAATTTACATTAGTGTTTTGCATTAGTTTCAAGTATAAAATATACTAATTATATAATCAAATATTTTGTCAAGTGTTTCCCCTGATATTTATAGTACCCACCTCACACCACACAGTAATTACAATATGATTAACTATGTTGTACTTTACATCCCTGTGATTGTTTTCTATCAATTTGTACTTCCTAATCCCTTCACCCTTTTTACTCAGTTCTCCAACCCAATCTATTCTCTGTGCTTAAGTCTGCTTCAGTAACACATGTATTTTTATTTATTGATGATAGCAATTGTGACAGATGTGGGGTAATATATCATTTTTGGTTTAATTTGCTTTGCTACAATAATTAGTGACATTGAGTAATTTTTTCATGTCTAGTAACACTTGCATGCCCTCTTTGAAGACATGTCTGTTCAGTTTCTCTGCCTAATTTTAAACTGGATTGTTTTTGGTTTGCTTTACAGTGATACCTCGGTTCTCGAACGCCTCGGTTTTCGACCAAATCAGTATTCGACCAGGAGATTCGAGAAACTTTTATCTCGGAATCCGAACAAATATTTGGAACTCGAACTTCCGAGATGAGCTGAGTTGAGCCGAATGGCGTTCATTCGGCCCAGCGCACCTTGCTTGCGTCATCAGTGTGAGTGCAGAGAGAGAGTCACGCTTTGTGGAGTCAAGCTTTCCTATTGGTTTCATTGCTTCGGTTCTCAAACAATTCGGTTCTCGACCGTCCTCCTGGAACGAATTATGTTCGAGAACCGAGGTATCACTGTATTTGTTTGTTTTTGGTGCTGAGTTGTATGAGTTCTTTATAACTTTCGGATATTAATTCCTTATTAGTGAAAATCTTTTAGTAAGTAGGTTGTCATTTTGTTTGGTTGATGATTTCCTTTACTGTGATAAAATATTTTAGTTTGATGTAGTCTCATTTTTTTATTAATTTCCCTTGTCTGAGGACATATATTAAGAAAATATTACAAAGATAAGTGTCAAAAACTTTACTGTCTGTTTTCTTTAAGGAGCCTTATTGTTTTGAGTCTTACATTTAAATTTTTAATCTATGTTGAGCTTATTCTTGTTTGTGCTGTCAGAAAGCGGTCTATTTTCTTCTTACTTTTTTTTTTGGCACATATCTATCCAATTTTCCAAACACCATTCACGGAAAGACTGTCTCACCTCATTGTATGTTCTTGCTTCCATGGTCAAATATTAATTGATTATAAAGGCCTGGGTTTATTAGTAGGCTCCGTATTCTATTTCTTTTATCTACAGGTCTGTTTTTATGCTGGTACCATGATGTTTTGATTATTATATCTTGTAGTATAGTTTGATATGTGAGGTTATTTGAGTCTTTTGTGGTTCCATATATATTATGGATTATTTGTTTTAGCTCTGTAATATATACCATTGCTATTTTAATATAACATCATTGACTCTATAATTTGTTTTGGATAGTGTGGATGTTTTAATGATGTCAATTATTTTTATCTATGTGCATGGTATATGCTTCTATTTATTTGTATCTTTTTTCATTTTTTACTTCCTCAAGTACATGGATTTACATCCTAGGTATTAAATTTAATCCTAGGTATTTTTTTTTTATTATTTAATTTTTGTTACAGATGTTTCTCCCTTTTCCCTCACTGTTCCCCCCTCCCCACCCTCCCTGCACTGTCCCCAGTTTGTTGCCCATGTCCATTGTTCATGCATACATGCATATAAGTTCTGTGATTTATCTCTCACCCACTACCCCCTCTTCTGGGGATTGTCAGTCTGTACCCCATTTCCACGTCTCTGGGACTACCTTATTCCACAGACTGTTAGGTTCATTATATTCCACAAATAAGTGAGATCATATGATACTTGTGTTTCTCTGTTTGGCTTGTTTCACTTAGGATGATACTTTCCAGGGCCCTCCATGTAGTCTCAAAGAATAAAAGATCTTTCTTTCTTACAGCAGCTTAGTACTCCATTGTGTATATGTATCACAGCTTTTTTATCCATTCATCTACTGATGGACACATGGGCTGTTTCCAGATCTTAGCTATTGTAAATAGTGCTGCTATGAACATGGGGGTACATATATTCTTCCTGATTGGTGTTTCAGGCTTCTTAGGGTATATTCCTAGGAATCACTGGGTCAAATGGCAGTTCAATTTTTAATTTTTTGAGGTAGCACCATATTGTTTTCCATAGTGCTTGCACCAGTCTGCATTCTCACCAGCAGTGTACTAGAGTCCCCTTTTCTCCACACCCTCGACAACACTTGTTATTTGATGATTTGTTGATGGCAGCCATTCTGACAGGTGTGAGGTGACACCTCATTGTTGTTTTAATAATGATTTGTGATGTTGAGTATTTCTTCATATGTCTTTTGACCATTTATATGTCCTTTTTGGAGAGGTGTCAATTTAATTCCTCTGCCCATTTTTAAATAGGGTTCTTTGTCTTCCTTTTGCTGAGTTGCATAAGCGCTCTCTCTCTCTCTCTCTCTCTCTCTATATATATATATATATATATGAAATTAACAGTTAACCTCTTATCTTATAATCATTGGCAATTATGCTCTCCCATACAGTGGGTAGCCTTTCCGTTTTGATTATGGTATTTTTCGCTGTGCGGAAGCTTTTGAGATTGATGTAGTCCCATCCATGTGTTCATTTTCTCCTTTGTTTCTATTGCCTTAGGTGATGTGTCAGTGAAAATTCTGCTGTGTATGATGTCTGAAATTTTGTTGCCTACAGTTTCTTCTAGGATTTTTATGGATTTATGAGTCACATTTACGTCTTTTATCCATTTTGAGTTTATTCATGTGTATGGTGTAAGTGGATGATCTAGTTTTATTTTTCTGCATATAGCTGTCCAGTTTTTCCAGCACCATTTACTAAAGATGCTGTCCTGACTTCACTGTATGCTCTTGCCACCTTTGTCAAATATTAATTGAGCATATTGCCTTGGGTCCATTTCTGGGTTCTCTGGTCTGTTCCACTGGTATATATGCCTGTTCTTGTGCCAGCACCAGGCTGTTTTGATTACAGTGCCCTTGTAGTATAACCTGAAATCTGGTAATGTGATCCCTCAAAATTTGTTCTTCTTTTTCAAGGTTGCTTTGGCTATTTGAGGTCTCTTTTGGTTCTATATGAATTTTTGAAGTACTTGTTCTAATTCTGTGAAGTATGCCGTTGGTATTTTGATGGGGATTGCATTGTCTATAGATTGTTTTGGGTAATATGGATATTTTAATGATGTTAATTCTTCCAATCCATGAACAGAGTATGTGCTTCCACTTTTATATCTTCTTCTATTTCTTTTTTAATGACCTGTAGTTTTCTGCAAATAGGTCCTTTTTTCATTGCTTAATTTTTTGCCGCAATGGTAAATAGGATTGTTTTCTTAGTTTCTCGTTCTGTGAATTTATCATTGGTGTATAAGAATGCCATCAATTTCTTGATGTTAATTTTGTATCCTGCTACATTTTCAAATTCATTTATTAAGTCTAGAAAATTTTTCATGGAGTCTTTGGGGTTTACGATGTATAGTGTCATGTCATCTGTGAATAATCACAGTTTCACTTCCTCCTTTCCAATTTGGATCCCTTTTTATTCTTCCTGTCTAATTGCTGTGGCTAAGACTTCCAGTACTATGTTAAATAGGAGTGGCAAAAGTGGGCATCCTTGCCTTGTTCCTGTTCTTAAGGGAAATGCTTTTAGTTTTTGCCCATTGAGTATGATGTTGGCTGTAGGTCTTTCATATATGGCCTTTATTAGGTCAAGATATGATCCCTCTATTCCCACATTGCTGAGCTTTTTTATCAGAAATAGATGCTGGATTTTGTCTAAGGCTTTTACCGCATCTATTGATATTATCATGTGGTTTTAATTCTTCTTTTATTTATGTGGTGTATCACATTTATTGATTTGCAAATATTGTACCAGCCTTGCATCCCTGCGATAAATCCCACTTGGTAATGGTGGACAATTTTTTTGGTGTATTGCTGGATCTGATGTGCTAGTATTTTGTTCAGGATTTTGGCACCTATGTTCATCAGGGATATTTGCCTGTAGTTTCCTTTCTTTGCAGTGCCTATTTCTGGTTTTGGGATTAGAATTATGCTAGCTTCATAAAACAAGTTTGGACGTCTTCCTTCTTGATTTTTTGAAATAGTTTGAGCAGAATGGGTGTTAGTTCTTTGAATGTACAGTAAAACTCCCCCATAAAGCCATCCGGGCCTGGGCTTTTGTTTGCTGGGAGAGTCTTGATTACATCTTCAATTTCTTCTGTTGTTATTGGTTTGTTCATGTTTTCTATCTCTTCCTGGTCTAGTTTTGGGAGACTATGTGTTTCTAGAAATTTGTTCATTTCGCTAAGATTGTCGAATTTAATATATGTTTAATATGTTGCCATATAATTGTTCATAATAGTTGTGGACGACATTGTTTTGAAAGGATTTTTAGGTAAGGGGGCAGGAAAATTGAATGGGGGGAAAGTTTCTGGATAGGTGCATATAGTTTGTAAAAAGAAGTGTTTGCTGCTTCTGGGTTGCTTGTGGGCAACAGTCTGAACAGTTCCTGCATAAGCAAAAGGCAGTGACAGCTGTTCTCTCTACATGACAGCTGAAAGAGCACCCTGAAGGGGATCAGAAGTTTCACGTACATTCAGTTTTATGAGCAGTTATTCTTCGGTTTCAGCCCAGGGTTAACTGATTAACATTGTCGTTTCCTCCTACTTTCCCTCCTGCTGTGATAGAATTTAAGACATCTCAGAATTGTTTTTCTCATCAGTTTGTATACCTGAGATATCTTAAATTAGGATTAGATTTTGTGTCCTTTGGTATTTTGTGAATAATCGTGATATTAAATTTTAAAATGTTTTAATATTCCAATATAGAATGGAAAAAGGAGAAACTGTTGTCTAGATCAGATTATTGAAGTTCACGTGGGTTCAGAATTTTATTGCTGCTTTTCACTTCTTTATAGCGGAAGTGTGTGAAAATTGAGTAAAAAAATGAACATATTATAACTTGGAAATTAGTAGCATTTGATTGAAAGTTGTAAGTACCAGGTGAGGGTACAAAATTTTTTGAAAATCAAAGAATATTTAGACACTTTTATTCTTATGAATGGTAGTGTTTACTCGGCTAGAAAGGTTTTCAAAATTCTTAAAATTGTGGGGTTAGTAACATAAATAAGTAAAAGTTTTTATACTTTTAAAACATTATAAAGGAAAAAAGTTATAAGTAAATTCTTCATAAAGAAAGGAAAAGAAAAACAAGTAAATTTAGTATAACAAAGATAATACAAGAACAAACACATATCCACTTTATGCAAACTGTATGCAGTGCAGAATGAATAAACAGTAAAGTGTCTGAAATAAGAATAACCCTATGTCATTTAATTTTTAAAACAAGCTCTTTTAAAAGGAATTTGTTTTGCTAGAAACTTATATGTTAAGGTAATATGTAATGTATATGGTCAAATTAACATAATATATAGTGTAAAGTTACAAAAGAATAAAATATTTATTACGTTAGAGCCCCATGTATATAAAGCTGATAGAATCTTTATTCAGCCTATTTTCAGTCTTCCTCTTAAATTAAACATGCTGAATAATAAATCAAAAGTGTTTAACCTTACTTACAAATAGAACATATAAAATAACTACATTTTTTTTTACATATTTATTGGCAAAAATAACAAAATGTATTCAGGATGAGGAAATAGGCATTTGTGTGCACATTGTTGGTACTACTATGGTACTAAAAATACAATTTTAAATTATTAAAATCTTAAATGGCATACTCTCCTGTCTTAACTTCTATTAATTCATCTTTTAGAACACTGTGCAACAAATTCATGGGTATTATCTTCCCAGGTTTTAATATTTATTTATTTATTTATCTTTATTGATTTTTAGAGAGAGAGGAAGGGAGAGGGAGAGAGAGAGAGAAACATCGATGAGAGAGAACATCATTTGGACACCTCCTGCATGTCCCCCACTGGGGATCGGCCCACAGCTTGGGCATGTGCCCTGACCAGGTATCAAACTGCTGACCTCTTGGTGCATGGTTCAATGTCTAACCATTGAGCCACACCAGCCGGGCCTAGGTTTTAATATGTAAGAGTGACTAAATGATAACACGGATAACTCAGTGCCATCAATACAAAAGGTATTTTTTAACTGCTCACCCGAGGATATGTTTGTTGATATTAGAGAGAGAAACATTAATCCATTGTTATCCATAGGCTCCTTGGACACAAATTGAATCCACAGCCTTTTGGTATATGGGATGTTGCTCCAACCCACCGAGTTACCTGGCCAGGAAAGAAAGAAAAACTTTATTGGTACTTACAGGTCACCTAGAAACAGGAGATCGACCACAGCACAAAGGCCACAAGAAGCATCAGTGTCAGTGAGGAGGCAGATAAGAGCAAGGAGAAGGCTTAGGAAAGGTACAACAGAGTTGGATAAACATTTTAGGACTGAATAGTTTGAATAAATCCAGCAGGTTTTGGAGCATAGAGACTTTCTCTAGTATTTTGATTTCTTGGCATGCATTGATTTAGAGCAGGGAAAATATCTTGCTTGGTGTGTGTGAATTTGATGAGGTTATTTAGAGTTCTGGACTTGTGATCTATTGGTTTCTATATGAAAGGCATAGTAACCTAGATTGTTTACTGCCTCTAAGAAATACCTATTCATAGGAGCAGACCCAGGAGCAGCCAGGAAGCATTCTGTCCCTTCCTGTGGCATGTTAAAACATTATTAACATCATAAAATATAAAAAACAAAAAATAGCCATGACTTGTGTGGCTCAGTGGATAGAGCATGGGCCCATGCATGGAAAATGTGGTGGGTTTGATTCCTAGACAAAGACACGTACCTGGGTTGCAGGTTGAATCCCCACTTCAGTCTGGGTGCTTGTGATAGGCAACCAATCATGGTTTCTCTTTCAATCCATCTTTCTCTGTCTCTCCCCAACCCCCTATCACTCTTACTCTCTCTAAAAATCAATGGAAAAAATATCTTGGGGTAAGGAAGATATTTATATGATGTGTGTGTGTATACACACACGTGTATATATATATTTGTATGTGTATATTTATATATATATGTAGATATCTACATACACACTAAATACAATTAATTACATCATTGTTTATAATAAAGGAGTAGGTTTAAAATGTTTCTGAAATAGCAATATAATGTGCTATTAATATAATAAAGCATGGGACAGGTGGTCTCATCTATATAGAGAGATGGTCTCAATTTTATTACATTTTTGTTGATAATCCTCAACCAAGGATATTTTTCCACTGATTTTTAGATAGAGTGGAAGGGAGGGAGAGAAAACGAGAGAGAAACATCGATGTGAGAAAGACACAGCAAACGGATACCTCCTGCATGACCCTGACTAGGGCCGAGAATTCAAACCTACAGCCAAGGTATGTGCCCTTGACTGAGAATCAAACCCAAGACCCTTTGGTCTGAGGGCCCAATGGTCTAACTGCTGAACCGAGACTCAAAATTTTTATTCTTGAACAGACTTCCTCCTGATCATTGGGAGATTGTTTACAATCCTCATCATGTCCCCAGTTGACCCTCTGTTTCTCATGGATATTGTCAAACAATATGTATTATTGCCTGCATAAGTTATTTGGGGAATAAAGCTAAAGCAGAAAGTATGTGTGTTTGTATATGTGTGCAGAAAACCTATAAAAGTAAATCTCAGGCTTTGTAAGTGCTTTAATTTAAATGTAGAACAAAAACTGAAGCATAAATAAAAATAGATCTCATGGTGACCAGTAGGAGATACATTGTGAAAATGATATAATATGATATGTGTATTTTTTGACATATAATGGATTTTCAATTTTACATCTCTCAGATTACATTTTGGGAGAAAAGGAGTTACTTGTGATGATCTGAATTCCAAACAGAATTCTCATTCCTGTCTTCCCATTTGCATCTTCAACTCAATGGGTTTGTTTATAATGCATTTATTGAATTCTTTTTGTTTTTTAATCCTCATCTGAGGACATTTTTCCATTTTTTGTTCAAGGAGAGTGGGAGGGAGAGAGAGAGAAACATCAGCGTGAAAGGGACACATTGAATGGTTGCCACATGCACGACCCATCCAGGGCTGGGGACAAACTGAAACCAATGTACACTCCCTTAGTGGGAACCGAAACCCAGTCTCTCTTGACCACAGGCCGATGCTCTAACCACTGAACCAAATGGGCCAGGGCTATTGAATTCTTTATCATAAGTTATATACGTCATGATATATAAGCCTAACTAGTATTGCAAACATAGGAGTATTCACTCAATTATTATATTTATAACATAAACAAAGTTGAGAATAGGAATTACCTTCCAAATTTGTCTGTTCATTTGTTCCTGCCTAGCCATACTTTATTTACAGGTAAAATTACACAACATAGGTGATTGTTTGTTTGTTTTTTAATTCTCACCTGAGAATATGTGTATTGATTTAGTGAGAGAAATGGGGAGAGAGAGAAAAAGAGAGAAAGCAAGACATTGATTTGAGAGAAAAACATTATTTGGTTGCCTATCATACATGTCCCCATCAGGAACAGAGCCCACAACCTGACCTAGCAACCTTTTGTTGTAGGGGATGATGCTCCAACTAACTGAACCACAATAGCAAGGTCAACATTTGTTTGATTTTAATGTAAACTGTTTTGCTTTTATTATGTCTATTTGTGTAAAAGGCACATTATTTTAATTTTATTTTTATTTAATTAACTTATTTTTGCTACAGATATTTCTCCTTTTTTCCCATTGACATCTGCCTCCCATTCTCACCCCTCACCCCCAGCATTGTTCATTGTTGTCTATGTTCATTGGTTATACTTATATGCATAAGTTTCTCTCTTTCTACCCCCCCCCCACCATCCCCTCTTCTGAGGCTTGTCAGTTTGAATTCTACTACTATGTCTCTGGGTCTATTTTATTTGTTATAGTCCACAAATAAGTGAGAGCATGTGATAATTTATCTTTCTTTAATTAGCTTATTTTGCTTAGCATACTACTCCCCAGGTCTTTCTTTTTTTTCTTTCAATAGCCCACAGAGGAGGATATTGAGAAGAATCCAGAGTTGAAGAAGCTACAGATTTATGGGGCAGGCCCCAAGATAATGGGCTTGGGCCTCGTGGCCAACGATAAGACTTTAAGGAAGAAAGTTGTGAAGCATAATAGTCTGAGAGACAGTGTGAAGGGTAAAGTACTCAAGTATTGTGGAAAGATGGTTTGTTAATCTTGATGGGGAATACATTTATTTATTTTGGGATTTCTTTCTGACTCTTAGATAAAGAAGAGACCATATACCCTCTCCCTGTTGTGATGAAAGAGGAACCAAGTGGGAGTGGAAAAATGATGTCAACATTGTCCGAGGAGGACTTGAGTCAAACCGTAGAGCCCTGCACCAAGACGACCATGGGACTATGAAAGAATCACAGCAGTGCTCAGTTTATATGGACTCACCCATGATTTTCTAGCAGTGTTTTTGAAATTTCAGGACTAGATAGAACCTCAAATTATTTCATTCACCTTTCTATTTCCTTCCATTTTCTTCTGAGCATGATAGCCAGGAAGGGGAAGAAACATATTTAAGATATTATAGTTAGGAGCAAAATTCATATCTCCTGTACTTTTAGAATCTTTTACCAAACTCCTCTATCTTACACAGTGGTGCCTTCCTTCTATAATATTGCTTTACTTGTGTCTTTACATATATAATATTTTTCTTCTTTTTATTAACATTTACCTGAAAGATTTTTACAATCTCTTAAATATTCTAGATTTTCTACATTTGTATAAAATGATAAATCCCCTTTCTTGAATTTTGTCATACCTGTATTTTTTGTTTTTTTTTTTCTTTTAATTAATTTATTTTTTATTAATTAATTTTTGTTACAGATGTTTCTCCTTTTCCCCCCACTGCTTCCCCCCTCACCCTCCCTCCCTACCCTTTCCTCAGTTTGTTGTCCATGTCCACTGTTCATGCATACATGCATATAAGTTCTGTGGTTTATCTCTTCCCCACCACCCCCCTATTTAGGGGATTGTCAGTCTGTATCCCATTTCCGCGTCTCTGGGACTCCCCCTTCCTCAGACTGTTATGTTCATTACATTCCAAAAATAAGTGAGATCATATGAAACTTGTCTTTCTCTGTTTGGCTTGTTTCACTTAGGATGATACTTTCCAGGTCCCTCCATGTAGACTCAAAGTATAAGAGATCTTTCTTTCTTACAGCTGCATAGTACTCCATTGTGTATATGTACCACAGTTTTTTATCCATTCATCTACTGATGGACATTTGGGCTGTTTCCAGATCTTAGCTATTGTAAATAGTGCTGCTACAAACATGGGGGTACATGTATTCTTTCTGGTTGGTGTTTCAGGCTTCTTAGGATATATTCCTAGAAGTGGGATCACTGGGTCAAATGGAAGTTCAATTTTTAATTTTTGAGGTAGCACCATATTGTTTTCCATAGTGGCTGCACCAGTCTGCATTCCCACCAGAAGTGTACTAGAGTCCCCTTTTCTCCACACCCTCGCCAACACTTGTTGTTTGATGATTTATTGATGGCGGCCATTCTGACAGGTGTGAGGTGATACCTCATTGTTGTTTTAATTTGCATCTCTCTGATGATTAGTGATGATGAGCATTTCTTCATATGTTTCTTAGCCATTTGTATGTCCTGTTTAGAGAGGTGTCTATTCAGCTCCTCTGCCCGTTTTTTAATTGGATTCTTTGTCTTCCTTTTGTGGAGTTGTATGAGCACTCTATATGTATGGGAAATTAGCCCCTTTTCTGATATATCATTGGCAACTGTGCTGTCCCATACAGTGGGTAGCCTTTCTGTTTTGATGATTGTATCTTTAGCAGTGCAGAAGCTTTTGAGTTTGATGTAGTCCCATGTGTTCATTTTCTCCTTTGTTTCTATTGCCTTAGGTGATGTGTCAGTAAAAATTCTGCTGCGTATGATGTCCGAAATTTTGTTGCCTACAGTCTCCTCTAGGATTTTTATGGATTCATGAGTTACATTTAAGTCTTTTATCCATTTTGAGTTTATTCTTGTGTACGGTGTAAGTTGATGGTCTAGTTTCATTTTTTTTGCAAGTAGCTGTCCAATTTTCCCAGCACCATTTATTAAAGAGGCTGTCCTTACTCCACTGTATGCTCTTGCCACCTTTGTCAAATATTAATTGAGCATATTGCCTTGGGTCCATTTCTGGGTTCTCTGTTCTGTTCCACTGGTCTATATGCCTGTTCTTGTGCCAGTACCAGGCTATTTTGATTACGGTGGCTTTGTAGTATAACCTGAAATCTGGTATTGTGATTCCTCCAACTTTGTTCTTCCTTTTCAAGATTGCTGTGGCTATTCGAGGCCTTTATTGGTTCCATATGAACTTTTGAAGTAATTGTTCTAATTCTGTGAAGTATGCTGTTGGTATTTTGATGGGGATTGCGTTGAATCTATAGATTACTTTGGGTAATATGGACATTTTAATGATGTTAATTCTCCCAATCCATGAACAGGGTATGTGCTTCCACTTTTTTATATCTTCCTTCTATTTCTTTTTTCAATGGCCTGTAGTTTTCTGCGAATAGGTCCTTTATTTCTTTGGTTAAGGTATTATCCTAGGTATCTTAAGTTTTTTTCGCAGGACAATGGGAAATGGGAATTTTTTGCTTAGTTCTCTCTTTCATGTGAGTTCATCATTGTGTATAACATGCCATCGATTTCTGGACAGTTAATTTTGTATCCTGCTAACTGTTGCCAATTCATTATATTAAGTCTAGAACCTTTTGATGAAGGCCTTCGAGGTTCTTCCTATGTACAGTATTATGTTCATCTGCAAATAATGAAAATTTCACTTCTCCTTTCTAATTGGATCCCTTTATTTTTCTCTTCATGTCTGATTGCTGTGGCTAAGACTTCCAGTACTAATGCTAAATAGGGTGGACGAAAGTGGGACAGCCTTGCCTTGTTCCTGATCTTAAGGGAAATTGCTGTAAGTTTTTTGCCCATTGAGTATGATGTTGGCTGTAGGTCTTTCATATATGGCCTTGATATGTCTATATATGATCCCTCTATTCCTACATTGCTATGCATTTTATTAGACATGGATGTTGGATTTTGTCGAATGCTTTGTTGGCATCTATTGATATGATCATGTGGTTTTTTATTCTTCATTTTGTTTATGTGGTGTATCACGTTTATTGATTTGCGAATATTGTACCAGCCTTGCATCCCTGGAATGAATCCCACTTGGTCATGGTGAATAATTTTTTGATGTATTGCTGGATCTGATTTGGAAATATTTTGTTAAGTGTTTTGGCATCTGTTTTCATCAGGGATATTGGCCTGTAGTTTTCTTTCTTGTAGTGTCTTTTTCTGGTTTTGTATTAGAATTATGCTGGCCTCAAAAATTAGATTGGAAGTCTTCCTTCTTCTTGAATTTTTTGAAATAGTTTGAGGAGAATGGGTGTTAGTTCTTCTTTAAATATTTGGTAAAACTCCCCCGTGAAGCCATCTGGGCCTGGGCTTTTGTTTGCTGGGAGAGTCTTGATTACCTCTTCAATTTCTTCTGTTGTTATTGGTCTGTTCAAGTTTTCTATCTCTTCCTGATCCAGTTTTTTGGAGACTGTGCGTTTCTAGAAATTTGTCCTTTTCGCTTAGATTGTTGAATTTTTTGCCATATAGTTGTTCATAGTAGCTGTTAATGATCTTTTGTATTCCTGTTGTGTCGGTTGTTACTTCTCCTCTTTCATTTCTGATTTTGTGTATTTGGGTTCTCTCTCTTTGTTTCTTGGTGAGTCTAGCTAAGGGTCCATCAATCTTGTTTATCTTTTCGAAAAACCAGCTCTTTGTTTCATTGATCCTCTGAATTGTTTTTTGGTCTCTATGTCATTTATTTCTGCTCTGATCTTTACTATTTCCTTCCTTCTACTTGCTCTGGGGTTTTCTTTTTGTTTGCTTTCTAATTCTTTAAGTTGTGAGGTTAGACAGTCAATTAGAAATTTTTCTTCTGTTTGAGGTAGGCCTGTGGTGCTATGAACTTCCCTCTCAGAACTGCTTTCGCTGCATCCCATAGATTTTGTGTTGTTGTGAGTTCATTTTCATTGGTTTCCAGGAAGTTTTTAATTTCTTCCTTGTTCTCCTCGGTGACCCATTCATTGTTTAATAACATGCTATTTAGTCTCCATGTGTTGAAATGTCTTTGCATGTTCTTGTTGCAATTGATTTCTAGTTTCATGCCTCTGTGATCTGAGAAGATGCTTGATATGATTTCAATCTTCTTGAACTTGTGGAGATTTAGTTTGTGTCCTATCATGTGGTCTCTCTTTGAGAATGTCCCATGTGCACTTGAGAAGAATGTGTATTCTGTAGCCTTGGGGTGTAATTCTCTGTAGATATCTATTAAATCCATTTGGTCTAGTGCTTCATTTAGAGTCTCTGTTTCCTTGCTAATTTTTTGCCTAGAGGATCTATCCAGTGCTGTCAACGGGGTGTTGAAGTCCCCTGCTATGATTGTATTGCTTTCGATTTCTCCTTGGAAGTCCTCCAGAAGATTTTTAATATATTTTGGTGCTCCTATATAGGGTGCATATATGTTTATCAAGGTTATATCTTCCTGTTGGATAGATCCTTTCAATATTATATAGTGACCTTCTTTGTCTCTAGTTATGGTCTTCATTTTGAAATCTATTTTATCAGATATGAGAATTGCTTCCCCAGATTTTTTTTTGCTTTCCATTTGCTTGGAAAATTTTTTTCCATCCATTCACTGTCAACCTATGTGAGTCTTTTGTTGAGAGGTGAGTCTCTTGTAAACAACATATAGATGAGTCATGCTTTCTTATCCAATCAGCTACTCTGTGTCTTTTTATGGGAGCATTCAATCCATTTACGTTTAAGGTGACTATTGATATGTACTTATTTATTGCCATTTTTGTTTAGTGTGGTTCTATTTTTCTTCCCATTTCTACTGCTAATTACAGCAGTCCTTTTAACATTTTTTGCAGTGCTGGTTTGGTGCTAATGTATTCCCTTAGCCTTTTTTTTTTGTCTGGGAAGCTCTTTATTGGATCTTCTATTTTGAATGATAGCCTTGCTGGGTAAAGTAGTCTTGGATTCAGATTCTTGTTTTTCATGACTTTGATTACTTCATGCCATTTTCTTCTGGCCTGTAGTGTTTCTTGTGAGAAGTCAGGTGAGAGCCTTATGGGGTTCCCTTTGTAGGTAACATGTTGCTTGTCTCTTGCTGCTTTTAGGATTCTCTCTTTGTCTTTAATTTTTGGCAGTTTGATTACTATGTGTCTTGGTGTGGGCCTGTTTGGGTTCTTCTTACTTGGGACTCTCTGTGCTTCTTGAACTTGAATGCCTTCTTCCTTCGCCAAATTAGGGAAGTTTTCTGTCACTGTTTTTTTGAATATATTCTCTATCCTTTGCTCATTTTCTTCTTCTTCAGGGACTCCTATGATGCGAATATTATTACGTTTCCAGTTGTCCCATAGTTCTCTTAAGCTGTCTTCCTGTTTTTTAATAGTTTTTTTCTTTTGTTTTTCTGATTGGTTGAGTTTTTCTACCCTGTCTTCTAATTCACTGATCCGGTCCTCAGCTTCCTCTACTCTGCTTTTTAAACCTTCCAATGTGTTTTTCATCACATATTTTCATATGTCATTTTTTATCTCTTCTGGTTGGTTTTTAATTTCCAATCGGCTTATTTTCAGTGTCTCTATGTCCTTACTCATGCTGTTCAGCTTCTTCAAGATCATGGCTCTGAATTCTAGCTCTGTTAACATGCCTAATTGCTCCACCTTGATCTCATCTTCAGTGGAGGTCTCTGGCTCTTTCATTTGGCTTCTGTTTCTGTGTTTCACCATTTTGGCTATCACTGTGGGTTTTGGAGCCTGTTAAGTTCTCCCTGTGGGTGTTGGTGTTCTGCTGTTTGTGGCTCCCTCTCAGTCTTTGTGTTGAAGGAACATCCAGCACGAGACCAGATCCTGACTTGTAATTGGTGCCACCCCTTCCTGATCCTTTGTTGACTCCAGGTCTGGGTTGGTCCTGAGCCTGAGGCAGGACCTTGGGCTCCAGCAGAGAGAAGGCAGACTGGACTGGAACTGTGTGGGGACACTTGGGATTTGTAGGGTGCTCAGAGCTTTTGCTGAGTGCAGCCACCCAGGACTAGCCTCATCTTACTCCCTTGTTTCTTTGTTTCACCATTTTGGCTATTTCAGTGGGTTTTGGAGCCTACCCATTTTCCCTGTGGTGTGGCATTCTGCTCTTTGTGGCTCCCTCTACTGGGTTTGGATGGGCCTGGATAGGCCCACGTTAAACACCACTGTCAAGTCTAACTTTCCTTGGTAGATTTGCAAGCCCAGGATAGGTTCTATTGTCCTCTGGCTTTTCCTGGAGGCTAGTAGTCTCAGTTAAGCGGTGCCTTGGAATGTAGCCCTCTTTTTCTGCATAAGAAGATTTCCAGAGGGTGGGATATATGCTTGTTGTTAATGAGCCTCAATTTGCATTTCTTTGCCTCACCTGGGAAAGGCTGTATTTCCGAGGTGTTGGAGGCTGCTGCTTTTTACCACAGTTCCATGAAGGAGCACACTGGCCACTGTCCTTTGTGGTCACAATTTAGTAAAAACTCTGAATGCCCGCCAAATACCAGGTGTCCCCAAAGAGTTCAGCCCAGTGCCCTCCCTCTGCTGTCGCCCCCAGGTAAGTGGCTGTGGGTATTTTAGCGCTCTGTCCTAGCTCTCTGTGCTGGGCAGCAGGCTTGGTGTTTATTCCCCAAGGGTGCTGCTCACAGCTAAGACTGCTGCTGTATGTGGGGTCCCAGCCTTCCACATTCTTGAGCCTCCACTGATCCTACCCAGTGTCCCTGGTTTTATGGTTCGGTCCTGCTGCTTTTCTGTTGCTTATTTCTGAGGATTTTTATTTATTTTAGTTGTAATTCCCATTTGTCCTCGGAGATGGTCTGTGTAGCTTCCATTCACTGCACCTCCATTTTCACATCCCCTAAGCCTATCTTATGTGCAGCTGGGTCACACAGGCCTCTCTGTTGCTTCAACACCCCGCAGGTCTCGTGGGTAACTGGATGGCACAGTTCCTTTTGGGTAATACAGGCCTTTCTGGTGCTTCTGCTCCCCATAGATCCCATGGGTAACTAGATCATACAGTCTCTGCTGGATTTCACTGGCCTCTCTGGTGCTTCAGCACCCCTCAGGTCCTACGGGTAATTGAATGGTACAGTCCCTGCTGGGTTACACAGGCCTCTCTGGTGCTTCAGCACCAAGAAGCTTCTGCAGGTAAGTAGATTGCACATTCCCTGCTGTTTTGCATGGGCCTCTCTGGTGATCCACACCCTGAAGGTCCCAAGGGCAGGCAGCTGGATTGCACCAGTTTCTCTTGGGCACAGGCTTCCCACTGCTCTTGTGAGTTGCTGGACCACATAGGCCTCTGTGTAGCCCCAGGTCCCGCTGCTGGTGGCTAGGGAGTGCTACTGCCCTTGGGGTTCAACTCCTGCTCAGCTCTTACTGTATTTTGGGGGGATGAATCTCAGCTGCTGGTCTGTGCTTCTGTTGCCTGGGGATGGATGTCTCTTCCACAGCCTCTGTTGTTGGGGGTATAGCTCGACTCTCATTGGGCTGCCACTATGTGCACTGGTCTGTGTTGACACAGAGTGTCCACTGGTCTGATGGTGGCAGGTGCGCTGGTGGGATCAGGTTGCTGGGCCCTAGCTGCTCCCTCTGCCTCCTCCCTGGGAAGACCTGGGATCTTCCAAAATGATGGGGCCTCCCCGTGGTGCAGGGAGCAGCGCCCGGAAGAGCTTACTGTGGTAGCCAGCTTCTCCCATCCACAGCACGGGAACCTTCTGCTCAGAGGCTCTGCACTGCAGGTGTGGACCTTCAGGTGCACTCATTCTCTCTCACACACTAGCTCACTCTTTCACACACTCACCCTCCCTCTGGTCCTGCCCACTGCCATCTTCTCACCAATTTTCTTAATAGCTAATTACTATTTGACCACTCTTTTATTCATTCATATTTTTCATGTTAATTGAATGTTTTAGTTTTTAGAATTCCTAATTTTCTTTTTTCAGATTTTTCTGTTCAGTATTAAGGAAAATTTTATTTTTCTTGCTGCTTTTTATGGTTATTTTTAATATACTGATAATTATACTGCCTATACTATTAGTAGGTCTGTTTGTGTAGTTTGATTTTTTTCAACATATTTTAACTGATTTTACTCCCACCTCACGTCTTTTGTTAGTTTATTGTGAACTTATGTTTCCTTTAACCACATATATGGGACATTTTCTAGGAGGATAATTTAAAATGTGCTATGCTTAGAAATAGTTTACTATTTCCGCTAAATACGTAAGGACACTAGAATTCAGGACTACATTTTGTTTTTCACTTAACATGTTCTAGAATGTGAATTCTGGGCCAAATTTCTGTGGTAATAGGTTTTGGATAAGAATTGTAAATAGGCTTTGTTTTGTTTTCTTCTCTTACAGAGGCAGAGATTCACTTTCTTAATGTTTAGTGTTTGTTTGTTTGTTTGTTTGTTTGTTTGTTTGTTTTAATCCTCTTCAGTTTTACTGTTAAACAGTTAGTATTGATGGGAAATGTCATAACTTTAGGTTGAAGTCTGTAATATCTAAAGTTTTATCTTCTAGCTTAAATTTTGGCAAGCAAAACTATGTGATCCAGTTAAACATTAGTTTTCACACTTTTATTTGTAAAATATTTTAATTCTTGTATGTTTTATCTTCTAAGTGTTTTTTCGATCTTAAGGTGCTTTATTTCTCTAAGTATTCAACCATAATGTGGTAGAAGATCGAAGTTATAGATACTAAATATTCAACTAAGGAATATTTGAAGAGGGTTGTTCAGTAATATTACTTATAAATACAGTTGTGTCATTTTTATTGTTTACATATTCAGGGTTTTTTGTTTTCCTCTGACTCTTTTGGGTCTTGCTTCTAAAACATTGGCAGATAAGGACATTATTTCTAATGGCTCTTTGTTAAGCATTGAGTATAATGGCTATATATATTTATTATGTTAAAAAATTTATTTATTTAAACTATTTTTATAGTTTTTATTTTTAATTAGGAATGGATGTGTAATTCAGACAGTCTTGACTGTTAACTGTTTTTATTATTCCACATTTTTGTTTTATTTGACTATGTCATTCCTGTGTAAGCCTGACTTAGTTTGACTTTCTTTATGCAATACTGCACCTTTCCCACTCTGACAAACTTCTGAAATAACAGGAATATGGGACCAGTGGTTGGAACCTGAATGTGATGCCAGTGCTGGATCAGTTTGTTCTCTACCACATCAATGCAGACATCTCAGGCATGAAGGTTCCCTGGCTATATGTGGGCATGGTTTTCTCAGCATTTTGTTGGCATATTGAGGATCACTGGAGTTACTCCATTAACTACTTACACTGGTGAGCAAGACACAAATGGCTTGGATGTCAGAACTCTCTTCATATGCAAAGCTATGTCCAGGCTTTACATGTCTCCTCTTTACCTGAGCAGGGGTGAGCCAAAGACCTGCTATGGTGTACCCTCACTGGCAGCAGAGCATTTGGAGGAGGTGATGAAGAAGCTGACACCTGAGCTGTTTGATAGTCAGCCTGATCTTCTACACCAACTGGATACTCTAATGAATCCCAACACCCTTATGTCTCATGGTGTTCCTGTGAGTACCGGGAAATAAGGGACAAAAGGAATTTAATCCTGCCCTAGGGAGGGGCTGGAAAGAGAAGAGCTTAGATTTAAGGAAATAAAGTTACATGCATGTTGATGTGGCAACTAGGCATTCTGTGATGCTGTCAATCTGCCAACCTACACACATCAGTAGAGTATCCAAAGAGGAAGAGAAAAGACATCAGATAATAATTTAACAATGCAATAGCTGAAACCTAGATTTGTCCTTTTTATCTGCTTCATAGTCTAGTATTGCTTTTTGGATGTTGTTTTTAATGTCAACTAAAAGCTTTTTATTTTTTTGTAAATTTTATTAATTTATTGTTGTAAGATGTTTCTCTTTACCCTCCTGCCTACAGCCTCCTCCAGATCCCGCACCTGCCTTCCCAGCATGGTTGTCTTTGTTCTTTAATTACGCATACATGCACATAAGTTCTTTGGTTTATCTCATCCATACCTGCTGTCCCCCACCTCTGAAGTCTATTAGTCTGAACCATACTCCTCTCTCTGTCTCTGACTCTGTTTTGTTCATCACTTCATTTTCTTCATTATATTCCACAAATAAGTGAGATCATGTGATATTAATCTTTCTCTGCTGGGCTTGTTTTGCTTAGTATAATACTCTCCAGGTCCCTCCCTGTCATCTCAAAGGATAACAGCTGCATAGTACTCTATTGTGTATATGTACCACAGCTGTTTATCCATTTATCTTCTGATGGACACTTGGGCTGTTTCCAGATCTTAGCTATTGTAAATAGTGCTGCTATTAACATGGGGGTACATATATTTTTTTCTCATTGGTGTTTCAGCCTTCGTAGGGTATATTCCTAGAAGTGGGGACTACTGGGTAAAGCGGCAGATCAATTATTAATTTTTTTTTAAAAACACCATACTTTTTCCACAATGGCTGTACAAGCCTGCATTCCCACCAGCAATGTACAAGAGTCCCCTTTTCTCCACGCCCTCGGCTGCACTTTTGTGATGATTTGTTGATGGCGGCCACTCTGACAGGTGTGAGGTGATACCTCATTGTTGTTTTAATTTTCATCTCCTGATGATTAATGACTTTGAGTATTTTTTTATATGGCTCTTGTCCATTTGTATGTCCTGTTTGGAGAGGTGTCTATTCGCTTCTTCTGCCCATTTTTAAACTGAGTTTTTGTCTTCCTTTTGTTGAGTTGTATGAGTATTCTACATATTTTGGAAATTAACCCCTGATCTGATGTATCATTGGCAATTATGCTCTTCCATATAGTGTGTTGCCTTTTCATTTTGGTGGTTGTTTCTTTTGCTGTACAGAAGCTTTTTAGTTTCATGTATTTCTGTGTTTTCATTTGTTTCTCTTGCTTTAGGCATTGCTATCTGTGAAAATTCTGCTGCGTGTGATGTCTGAAATTGTGTTGCCTACATTTTCTTGTAGAATTTTTATGAATTCATGAGTCACTTTTAAGTCTTTTATTGACTTTGAGTTTATTCTTGTATATGGTGGAAGTTGGTAGTCTGTCTTCATTTTTGCATGTAGTTGTGGAATTTTTCCAACACCATTTATGTTCTTGCCCCCTTTGTCAAACATTAATTGAGCATAATGTCTTGGGTCCATTTCTGGGTTCTCTGTTCTGTTCCATTGATCTATATGCCTGTTCTTGTGCCAGACCCAGGCTGTTTTGATTACAGTGGCTTTGTAGTATATCCTGATATTCAGTATTGTGATTCCTCTTTCGTTCTTCCTTTTCAAGATTGCTGTGGATATTTGGGGTCTTTTTTGGTTCTATATAAACTTTTTAAGTATTTGTTCTAGTTCTGTGAAATATGTAGTTGGTATTTTAGGGGGAATTGCATTGAATCTGTAGATTGCTTTGGGTAGTGTGAACATTTTAATGATATTAATTCTAATCCATGAAGAAGGTACATGTTTCTACTTTTTTATATCTTTGTGTTGTTTTTTTTGTTTGTTTGTTTTTTTGTCTTGGAATTTTCTGGAAATAGGTCCTTTACTTCTTTGGTTAAGTTTATTCTTAGATATCTTAATTTTTTTGGTGTAGTGGAAATGTGATTGTGTTTTTTGTTTTGTATTTTTTCTTTTCCTTTTTACTTATCAGACGGAGTGGGAGGGAGGAGAGGGAAAGACAGAGGAACCATTGATGTGAGGGAGCCTCCTGCAGGACTCCACCAGGGCCAGGGACAATCTGCAAATGAGCTTTGCACCCTTGACCACAATAGGACCCATGCCTCATTGGTCCTTGGTCTGGCACTCTAACCTCTGAGCCAAACTGGCCAGGGCTGGGATTGTTATTTTAGTTTCTCTCTCTGTGAGTTCATTATTGGTGTATAAGAATACCGTTGATTTCTTGATCTTAATTTTGTATTCTGCTACCTTGTCAAATTCATTTATTAAATCTAGTCAATTTTAAAGGAGTCTTCAGGTTTTTCTATGCACAATATTATATCATCTTATAAGGACAGTTTTACTTCCTTCTTTCCAATTTGGATATCTTTTATTTTTTATTCATGTCTGACTGCTATGGCTAAGATTTGCAGTACTGCCTTAAATAAGAATGGCAAAAGTGGGCATCCCTGTCTTGTTCCTGTTCTTAAGGGAAATCCTTTTATTTTTTGCCCATTGAGTATGATGTTGGCTGTAGGTCTTTCATACATGGCCTTTATTATGTCAAGATATGATCTCTCTATTCCCACATTGCTGAGCATTTTTATCAGAAATAGGTGTTGGATTTTGTCAAATGTTTTTTCTGCATGTATTGATATGATCCAATGGTTTTTATCCTTCATTTTGTTTATGTAGTGTATCACATTTATTGATTTGTGAATATTGTAATAGTTTTTCATATCTGGAATGAATCTCACTTGGTCATGGTGAATAATTTTTTTAATGTATTGCTGCATTCGATTTGCTAATATTTTGATAAGGATTTTGGCATTTATGTTCATCAGGGATATTAACCTATAGTTGTTTTTTTGTTTTGTTTTGTTTTTTATCCATTTTTTGTTCAAATAGAGTGGGAGGGGAAGAGAGAGAGAGAGACACCGACATGAAAGAGACACATCGAGTGGCTGCCACTCACACAGCCCAACCAGGGCCAGGGCAAAACTGCAACCAAGGTATGCGCCCTTAGCGGGAACTGAAACTGGGTCTCTCGGAACTGCAGACCGATTCTCTAACTGCTGAGCCAAACTGGCCTGGGAAGACTGTAGTTTTCTTTCTTTGCAGTGTCTTTATCTAGTTTTGGAATTAGAATTATGCTGGTCTCATCAAACAAGTTTGGAAGTCTTTTTTCTTCTTTAATTTTTTGGAAAAAATTGAGGAGAATGGGTATTAGTTCTTTGTTTGGTATAACTCCCCTGAAGCTATACGGGCCTGCCTCTTTGTTTGGGAGATTCTTGATTAAATGTTCAATTTTCTTAGTTGTTATTGGTCTGTTTAAGTTTTCTATCTCTTCTTGGTTCAGTTTTGGGACACTAAGTGTTTCTAGAAATGTGTCCATTTTGCCTAGATTATTTAGTTTGTTAGTGTATAATTGTTCATAGTATCTGTTAATGATCTTTTGTATTCCTGTAGTGTCAGTTGTTACTTCTCTTAGTTTCTGATTTTGTTTGTTTGGGTCTTCTCTCTATGTTTCTTAGTGAGTCTAGCTTAGGATTCATCAATCTTGTTTATCTTTTCACAGAATCAGCTCTTTATTTCATTCATCTTTTGAATTGTTGTTTTTTTGTTTGTTTTTTGTCTCTGTCATTTATTTCTGCTCTGATGCTTAAGTAGTTCTTCTATTTGCTCTGGGTTTGTTGTTGTTGTTGTTGTTTGTTTTCAGTTCTTTATTTGTGAGGTTAGTAAATTAGAAATTATTCTTGTTTTCTGAGGTAGGCGTATAGTGCTATGAACTTCCCTCTCAGAACTGCTTTCGCAGCATTGCATAGATTTGGTGTTGTTGTGTGTTCATTTTCATTGGTTTCCAGGAAGTTTTTAATATTTTTCTTAATCTCCGTAGTAACTCATGCATTGTTTAATAACATACTATTTAGCTTCCATGTGTTTAAATGTTTTAGTTGTAACTGATTTCTAGTTTTAAGCTATTGTGATCTGAGAAGATGCTTGATGTGATTTCAGTCTTTTTGATCTTGCATAGAATTACTTTGTTTTCTAACATGAGGTCTATCTTTGAGAATGTCCCATGTGTTCTTGAAAAGAATGTGAATTGTGCAGTTGTAGGGTGTAATCATTGTAGATATCTATTAAATCCATTTGTTCTAGTGCATCATTTAAGAGTCCCTGTTTCTTTGTTAAATTTTTGTCAAGAGGATCTGTCCAGGGATGTCAGTGGGTTGTTGAAATTCCCTGCTATGATTGAATTGCTCTCTATTTCTTCTTTGAAGTCTTCCTGAAGTTTTTAAATATATTTTGGTGCTCTTACATTGGGTCCATATATGTGTACCGAGGTTATATCTTCCTGTTGGATATACCCTTTCAATATTATGTAATGACCTTCTCTGTCTCTGGTTACAGCCTTCTGTTTGAAGTCATTTTATCATATATGAGTATTGCTACCATAGCTCTTTATTTCTTTCTGTTTGCTAGGAAGATTTATTTCCATCTCTTCACTTTCAACCTATGAGAGTCTTTTTTGTGAAGTGGGTCTCTTGTAAACAACATGTATATGATTCATGCTTTCTTATCCAGTCAACTGCTCTATGTCTTTTGATCGGAGCATTCAATTTATTTACATTTTATGTTATTATTGATTGTACTTATTTATTGCCATTTTTGTTTTTTGTGGTTATATTCTACTTCATATTTCTTCTACTAATTACAGCAGTCCTTTTAACATTTCTTGCATTGCTGGATGGTGCTAATATATCCCCTTAGCCTTTTTTTTTTTTTTTTTTTGTCTGAGAAGCTCTTTATTTGATGTGCTATTTTGAATGATAGCCTTACTGGATAGAGTAGTCTTGGATATAGATCCTTGTTTTCATGACATTGATTACTTCATGCCACTCCCTTCTGACCTGTAGTGTTTCTGTTGAGAAGTCAGGTGATAACCTTATTGAGGTTCCTTTATAGGTAACCTGTTGCTTTAAGATTCTCTCTGTCTTTGTCTTTTGGGATTTTTATGTGTCTTGGTATAGGTCTGTTTGGGTTCTTTTTACTGGGGCTTTCTGTGCTTCTTGTACTTATATGCCTTTTTCCTTGAGCAAGTTAGGGATGTTTTTTGTCACTGTTTCTTCAAACATATTTTCTAACCATTGCTCATTTTCTTCTTCTGGAACTCCTATGATGTGGATGTTGTTATGTTTCATATTGTCCTACAGTTCTCTTATGCTGTCTTTCTGTTTTTCATTGTTTCTTTTTTTTCTTTTTTTTTTTTTTTGGTTTTCTGTTTGGATGATATTTTCTTACCCTGTCTTCTAATTCACTGATCTGGTTCTCAGCTTTCACTACTTTGGTGCTTATTTCTCTCAATGTGTTTTTTATTTCTGTTATGTCATTCTTTATTTTCAATTGGTTGTTTTTCAGTTCTATAGTTTTACTCATGCTGTTGAGCTTTGTCATGATTACTACTGTGAACTTGCCCTCTGATGTCTTGCTCAATACTGTTTTATTTATTTTCATCTTCTGTCCAATTATCTTCTGCTTTTATTTGGGATTTGTTTCTTTGTTTCTCCATTTGGGTCCTGTCAGTGGATTTTGGAGCCTTCCAAATTTCCCCTGTGGGTGTTGGTGTTACACCGGTTGTGACTCCCTCTACTGGGTTTGGATGAGTGTGGAAGGACCAACATTAAACACCACTGTCAAATCTTTCATGGGTAGATTTGCAAGTCCAGGAAAGGTTTAGTTGTCCTTTTGCTTTTTGCCTATAAGCCATTAGTCTCAGTTACTTGATGAGCCTTGGGTTGTAGCCCTCAACTGAATGAAAAAAATCCCTCAAGTGTCCAGAGTAAGAGGATTTCCAGAGAGTGGGGCAGGTGCTTGCTGGCTATTAATGAGCCTCAATTGTATTGCTTTTCTGTTAACTGTATAAATTCTAATTTTATAAAGCCATGGGACTGGGAGTGGTGTCAGACTAAGGAATTTCCAGGATTGATTTATATCAGCCAGTTTTAGAAAAGAGTGAGTAAATTTGAATGTGTATAAGAAAAATAGAAAGTGCTGTGTCTTTTCATAACACTTTTTCTTTTATGAACTTTCATAAGGTCCAAGTTAACCTCTACACTATTTTTATCACTTTTATGTCCACTCCCCTCATATTTTTCCATCTGTTGAAACGACTGTTGAAATGAGGCTCCCTTTCATTTCTGAAATGTTATCTTTCTTTTTTTTATATACCATTTCTTCCCTCATGATTTTTGCTTACTAATTTTTTTCTCCTCTCATGTATGTTCAGCACACTGTCACACATACCTATCACTATGATTTGTGAATTTTGCCTGCACTATATAATTTGGTGTCTTTCACTACTCTCTTACCCATTTTCTTCTGTAAGATTAATAATTTGAGTCTTTTTATTTTTTAATAAGTTGAGTCTTTTCTCTTTTGTCATCATCTTACTAAATGTTTATCCAGTTTTGTTAATTATTAGAAGCTATTTTTTTATTTTGTTGATTGTTTTATGTTTCTGTATTGTGTTTAATTCATCTTTTTCACTAATTGAACCTTCTATCAATATATAATGACCTTCTTTGTCAGAATAGTTTTTTACTTAAAATGATTAAGTAAAAGGCCCTGTCAATTAAGTATATATTGTATATTTATATAGCCAACCCAGCTTCCTTTGGTTACTATTTTCATGAAATATATCTTTTCATTTATTCACTTTTATGTCTTCACATCTAGATGAGTTTCTTGTACAGAAGATATAGTTGGATCATGGTTTTTCTTCTTTCTGCCAATATTTGCTTTTATTGAGTGTTTAATTTTGAAGTTAATATAAATATCAATGAGGAAGAACTTCTTCCACTTTGTTTTCTGCATCTCATATCTTTTATTCCTCAGTTCTTCCATTACTTTTGTGTGTGTGTGTGATGAAGAGGTTTTTCCTAGTGTTCTTTTTTAATGTGTGTCCTTGCTATAATTCTTAGTTCCCATCATATTACAATTACTATTTTAATTTATAACAATCCAGTTTGAAGTAACACTAACTTACCTTAAATAGTAACTTAAACCACAACAAAATAAACTGGTTTTATTTAGCTCTGTCTCTCTTCCTTTATATTTTTATTGTCACATTTTTCCAGTATCATAGTTTCATAATTATTGTTTCATGCACTTTTCATTTATGAAGAAAATAACAGGGTCATAAATAATTCAATTATTGCTGTAATGCTTGCCTATTTAGGTACCTTTACTAGTGTGTTTACTTTCTAGCGTCATTTCAGTTTGAAGGACCTTCAGTATTTATTTTTTTATCCTTACCTGAGGATATTTTTCCACCTTTGTTCAGTCAGAGTATGATGGGGAGAGAGAGAAACATCAATGTGAAAGGGACACATTGAGTAGCTGCCTCTTACAGACCTGACCAGGACTAGCGATGAGTCACAACTGAGGCATGTGCCCTTGACCAGAATCAAACCCAAGACTCATTGGTCTGTGGCATGGTACTCTAACCACTGAGATAAACCGGCCAGGGCAGTATTTTTTTAAATCAGTCTTAGAGAAAGAGGGACGTAGAGAAAAAACATTGATTGTGAGAGAGACAATCCATTGGTTGCCTTCTGCACTGGGGCCAGGGATTACACCTGCAACCCAGGTTGGTGGCCTTGAATGGGAATCTAACCCTTGAGTCTTTGGGTGCTTTGGCTGATGCTCTAACTACTGAGTCACACCAGCCAGGGCTTATTTGAACTATTATTTTTTTCAATATATCTTTTTATATTCACTCGAGGATATTTTTCCACTTTTTGTTCAGATGGATTGGGAGGGGGAGAGAGAGAGAGAAAGATCAACGTGAAAGGGACACATCGAGTGGCTGACATCCGCACAACTCAACCAGGGCCAGGGACAAACTATAACCGAAATCCATGCCCTTAGTGGAAACCAAACCCAGGTCTCTCTGGACCACAGGCTGACACTCTAACTGCTGAGCCAAACCAGCCAGGGCTTATTTGACCTATTTTAAAGCTCACCAATTCTTCCCTGCTTTCCCAAATTTATTTAAATTGTCCAGTGAATTTCACTCCAATTCTACATTTTAGCTTTCAGAGTACTTTTCTATTGCCTTTTTCTAATCTTTATCTCTTTATTCAGATTCTATATTTGTGGTGTGTCATTTTGTTTTTCTTAAGTTAACTTTTGCCTATTTAAGACAGTTTATTTTCGCCCTGGCCAGTTTGGCTCAGCGGTTAGAGTGTCGGCCTGCGGTCCAGAGACACCCGGGTTCGGTTCCCGCTAAGGGCATGTACTTCGGTTGCAGTTTGTCCCTGGCCCTGGTTGGTCGTGCGGGTGGCAGCCACTCGATATGTCCCTTCACGTCGATGTTTCTCTCTCTCTCTCCCTCCCACTCTATCTGTACAAAAAATGGAAAAATATCCTCGGGTGAGGATAAAAAAAAAAAAGACAGTTTATTTTCAGTCTTTCTTCAGTAAGTCCAGTGGGCTATCTCAATGGATAATTGTATTGAATATGCCATACTTTCTTGTTTCTTTGCATGCCTCCTAATTTTTTCTTAAAAACTGGATAGTTTGAATGTTATATTGTGGTAAGTCTGGAAAGCAGATTCCACTCACTATACCCCTTCCAGTTCTTACCGTTGCTGCTTTTTGGGGTAGTTCTGGTAATTTGTTTACTTGAAAGTCAGCCAGAGGTGGGGCTTATAGTCTTCTCATGACTTATCCTAGCCTTCTTAATTCCCAGGAATATGTGGGAGCTTTTTCAGATCCCTTAACTCTCAAGTAGCCCTTTACCTTTCCTTTTTTTTTTTTACCTAGTCTCCTTTACCACAGATAGCAGTGCTGTGACTTAATATACTTTCAACAAATAGAATGTAGGAATTTAATCCATTTATATTTTGGGGAAACTGTGAGGTAGGTGAAATAAAGGCAAGTCCTGCATACCTCCTCACTTTTTCTCATATAGGATCATGTTGCACTATGTGGCACCAGCAAGTTACAGCAGGATCTTAGATTACTGCCCCCATTGTAGATGCTGAGATTGGACTGAAGGGGTTGTAGATAGGTTGATGTTATTTTGACAAAAATTTAGAAGTTACTTTGTTGTTGTTGTCATTGTTGTTTTTTGTTAAATGTACTCCTGGTATTTGAAGTTTGTGATTCTATCACAGAGTATTGAAAATGCTTTTGTTAATGATGGAGAGAAATCCTCATCCCCACCTTGTACTTGAGGGAGTGGAATTCTTATTATATCTTGAGAAAAAGAATTTTCTGAGACTCCTACAGGAGAACAATTGATTTTTATTTGCTTGGAATAGCATACCTGAATTTCCAAGGTTCCCTCTCCCTCACAGTCCTGCTAGAGAGGAATTGTTTGCTGTGGCTGCAGTGGTTTCCTAGAGAGTACAAAGTAACACTTTTCTGGTAAAGCGGCTCAAATGACATGGCTGTAATATGTGAATTGTTTTAGTAGGGCAATGAAATTTTGGAGTTTTCATTATTTCTTGTGTCATTATATTCTGACTTTTTAAATTTACATTATTAAGTGAACAAACTCAGAATTTTCTTCACATGTTTTTAGATCATTTATGTTTCTTGAATTGCATGTTATTTTTATTTGTATCTTTCTCTAAATGTTCCTTTTTTAAATCCTCTCTTGAGGATGTTTATTTTTATTTTTTGTTAATCCTCATCTGAGGATATTTTTTTCCCATTGAGTTTTAGAATGGAAAGGAAGAAGGAAAAGGGAGAGACAGAAACATCCAGGTGAGAGAGACACATTGATTGGTTTTCCCTGAACATGCTTAGGGATTGAACCTGCAGCCTAGGTACATGTCCCTGACTGGAGTTGAACCTACAGTCAATCCACTTTGTGGGCCAATGCTCTAAGCATTGATCCACAGTGGCCAGGGCAAGGATATATTTACTGATTTGAGATGGAAAAACATCAGTGTAAGAGAGAAACATCCATTAGTTGCCTCCCATATGTGCCCTGACCAGTAATTGAACCAAAAGTGTTTTTTGTGTATGGGACGTTGCTTCAACCAACTGAGCCACCACGTCAGAGTTTTGAATATTACTCTTTTGTTCAATTTTTAATCCTCACCAGAGGCTCTTTTTCCATTGATAGAGAGGAAGATAAACATCAATATGAGAAAGATACATTTATTGTTTGCCTCCTGCATGACCCTGACTGGCGCCAGAGATTCAACCTGCTACCCTTTGTCCTCGTGCTTATGCTCTAATCACTGAGCCATACAGGCTAGGGCTCAGTATTACTTTTAACTTCATGTTGTCATTGTCTCCTTTAAGGCACATGCAGGAAGATAGAGCCTATATTTTTTCTTTGCCTCACACCTATAAGGGGACTCAAAGGCAATCTTAAGCCCACATTCTATTAATGCTCACTTAAACACTCCTGTGTCTTACTTTATGTTGTTCGCACAAATCAGTGTGCAGGAGAATTTGTCATTACTTTTCCTTGGATTTACCATAACGGCTTTAACCAAGGCTACAACTTGCTGAGGCTGTCAACTTTTGCACTGCCGACTGGGTGAGTCTGGGATGTGGTGGTGTTGTAACCCAGGAGATCGACCACACTCAGACTCCATTTTTCAGTTTTGGGGGATGTTTTATTACCTGCGCAGGGACTGCAGCCAACCTACACAGAGGAGAACTGAAGCCCCGAGCTCAGGGGGAGGGTTGCTTATAGAGGGCAGGGGTCATTCAAGAGTTTAGCAGAGCAAGCAAGCTGCTTGTACAGAAGCGGGGGCAATTAGCAATAAGCAGGAGGGAACGAAGGTGGGAGGGAGCTGAGGCGAAAGGGAACTGGGTGAACTGGGTCAGCATACATCTATCCTGCTATTCATTCCATTATCCAAGTTTTAAAAACTAACAAATTCGAGACGGATATCAGCGGTCAGTCAGGTGCAATACACACTTGTTTAACAGTTACAGTTGTATGGGGTAAAGGGAGCTTCAGTTTCTCCCTATCAGTTTCTTTACACAGCATGCAGGACACTGGCCTTGGGGCCGTTTCTGTCCTCCCTTTTCCTGAAGGATGTTGCTTTTCAAATTCCCAGTGAAGGTCAAACTCTGGTTAATTTTTATGGGGCTAAAGCCCTCTATAACATTCCCCATTGTTCATCTTGCTGTCTCTGAGGTTGTTCATTAGGGCAGCTTAAAGACAAGTTGGATTCTAAGGACAGTGAGCTACAACAGTGGGCTGAGTGATAGACAGGCATAAGTAATAAAAGTAGAGGTCACTGTGGAGCAACCAAGCCCTGTGATTCCCAGATAGCTACACAGTGTTAAATTACTTGCAGCTACCTGCTGGATGTCAGTGTATTGAACACTACTGCCAGCTCTGGCGCTACTGTGTCTTCTCCCATGAGAATCTGCAAGATGGCCACCTTTCCAGAGAAGTTGGACCTGAATCTGGCTGTGGCTGTCCACAAGGAGATGTTCCTAATGATACAGGAGGAGCGATGTTTACAAAAGGCCCTGGTGGAGAAGGTGGGTGGGTGGTGGAGATAGGGCTTACAGATTTAGTCAAGTAGATTATGGAAGAGAGACAAAGACAAAAAGCACTCTGTACTACATCACAAAGTATACATCTTGAAATGGAGACATAGAGACTGTATGTGTTTATATTTTTTCTTCCAATTTTTCTACAGTTATCCTGACAAAGTTGAGCCCACAGAAGGGCTCATTGTTGGCTGATATGGGGTGTCAACAACCCTGCTTCTAGTCTTTACAGTATATGTGGGTTAAACATCCTTCAGGGTATCACGGAGGCTGAACAAGAGGTTTTCAAGCTGCTTTCAGATGATGAACGCCAGTGCATCAAGTTAAAGACAACATGCTTCCTATCAGCTTTGGCCTGCTATGACTGCCCAGAGGGCCTTATCTGCCTTTCCCACATCAGTGACCTGTGCAGTTGCTCAAGTAGCCAGCAGTACCTGCGGTGAGCATGGTGCCTATTAAGAGGACAAAGACAAGGTTACAGAGCAGAGCCAGATGTGCATTTTTTTGCCCCCTTTTTTTCCCAGATGTCAGTACACCTTGGATGAGCTACCCGCCATGCTGCATAAGCTGAAGATTTGTGCCAAGTCCTTTGACTCCTGGGCCAATAATAAAGTGCAAGTGGCACTGAAGGTAGAGAAGGGCCAGAAATGCAGTAAGTGATGAAAAATCAAGCACCAAGTTGTTTTTTTTGTTTCAGCATTCTCAGCCTCCTTTGTCCTGCTTTTGGTAGCATTGTCTACCTCTGGCAACTTTTACTCTGTCTCTAGGCTTTGAAGAGCTAAGGTCACTGGAATCGGCAGCTCGTGAGAAACAATTTTCTAATAGTGAGCTGCTTCATCACCTGAAGAACTGCCCGAATAAAGCAGAAACTTGTGACTCCCAAGTCCTGGGATTGGTCAGTGGTCAAGAGGCTAGGTATGTTAGAGAAAAGGGCAAAAAAGAATGGCATTATGTGAATATGGATAGACTATAAATAATGTGCATAGCAAAAGTTAGTAAGTAATATATGGCCATATTGGTGAACAAAAGTTATAGATAACCTAGTTAAACAATCATGGATTCAGGTTATGACAGTGGCAAAGACATGAAAAGAATATCAGATGAACTATAAATAATTGGAAATAGACCATTTCAAACATAAATCTACAGGCATAGCTCATTTTATTGTGCTTCATGGGTGTTGTGTTTTCTACATATTGAAGGCAAGACTGTCTACCACCACCAAGATTATGACTTGCTTTAATGTGAAACTGCATTATTTCTGAGGAATTCTTATAGTTCAGACTCCCAGCAGGAATAACAATAGCAATGAAGATGGGAAAGAAGAACTACAGTCCTACCATACTTTTTATGCAAATTTAATAAATGTGTTAGACATCAAGATTTCCAAATAATCCTTTCTTGGCTTTGTGAGTTAAAGTGAAATCTCGAATTTTACTTACTTACTGATTGTCAAATATATATGTCTACTTTTCTGGCTGAAAAATCAAGTGAATGATTATTTATATATACTGGTTTGTAAATTTCACATAAAAATAGAACAGGAGCTGTTAATTATGTCAAAGTAAGATTTCCTTGAATACAAAGAATTCTTTAATATACATATGAATATTTCATTCATCAGATATGAAAAAAAAACTAAAACTACTTTAAATCAGTTAATCAAGGCATTGTCCTTTTTCTTATTAGCAGAACCTGTGTACAACAACCCTCAGCCATAAGGACTGACATACAAATAGGTTTGTAGCTCAGACTAATGGCTATCCTCAAACATTTCACTGTTGTATTTACCCATTTCTTCCATCATTAAGTATACAGTAAGCATGTCTTCTATTGCTTCATCAACTCCGCTGTCCTAGAAAACATTAATAACTAAGAGCTTTTATACTACCCATTTTGTACCATTCCTTGTTTTTCAGTCAACTTACAGTGTCAAGGTTCATATTTGGATAAAATAATAAAGGTTATAAATACTGTCTTTTATGTTTTCTTTAGGCTTCTTCAGGGCTCTAAAATGTCAATTTTAGTTTCAAAATATATTTGGAACACATTCCTGAATTCACACACAATTAATTTTTTAAAAGTTTATTTTTAATGTTCAAAGCATAGCAAAATAACTTGTGCCTCCTTTTTTCCCCATTGACACCCTCCTCTCCTTTCCTATCTCCTCCTCTACTTCTTTCACAATTGTCTGTGTCCATTGGTTGTGCATACATGCCTATCAATTCTTTGATTAATTTCTTTCTGCCCTCCCACTCACTATTACTCTGAGGTTTGTCAGTGTGTTCCCTACTTACATGACTCTGGGTCTGTTCTGTTCATCAGTTTATTTTGTTCATTATATTCCACAAATAAGTGAGATTATGTGATTCTTGCCTTTCTCTGACTGGCTTGTTTTAATTAGCATAATACTCTCCAGGTCCCTCCATGTTGTCTCAGAGATTAAGAGATCTTTCTTTCAACTGCATAGAATTCCACTGTGTACATGTACCACAGTTTTTTTATCCACTCGTCTACTGATGGACACTTGGGCTGTTTCCAGATCATAGCTGTTGTAAATAGAGCTGCTATGAACATAAGGGTACATATACCCTTCCTGATTGGTATTTCAGGCTTTTTAGGATATATTCCTAGGAGTGAGATTACTGGGTCAAATGGCAGTTCCAGTTTAAATATTTTGAGGAAACACTATACTGGCTGTGTAGGAGGTCATATTTGCCAATGATACATCAGATAAAAAGGTGATATCAAAAATAAATAAATTACTCATACAGTTCAACAAAAGAAAATCCAATTAAAAAGTGGGCAGAGGCCCTGCCAGTTTGGCTCAGAGGTTAGAGTATTGACCGCGGTTCAGAGAAACCCAGGTTCAGTTCCCGCTCATAGCATGTACTTCGGTTGCAGTTTTGTCCCCAGCCCTGGTTGGGTCATTCTGGTGGCAGCCACTTGGTGTCCCTTTCATGTCAATGTTTCTCTCTCTCTCTCTCCCACTCTATATGAACAAAAAATGGAAAAATGTCCTTGGGTAAGGATTACAAAAAAAAAAGTGGGCCAAGGATCTTAATAGACACCTCTCCAAAAAGGACATACAAATGGCCAAGAGATATATGAAGAAATGCTCAACATCACTAATCAGAGATATGCAAATTAAAACAACTATGAGTATCAATCACCTCACACCTGCCAGAATGGTTATCAACAAATCATCACACAAGTGCAGCTGAGGGTGTGGAGAAAAGGGGACTCTAGCACACTGCTGGTGGGAATGCAAACTGGTGCAGCTACTATGGAAAACAATATGGTGTTTCCTCAAAAAATTAAAATCTTAATTTTTTTTTCTTTTTTTCCTCACCTGAGGATATTTTTTGTTCAGATAGAGTGGAATGGAGAGTGAGGAAGAGAGAGAGAGAGAAACATCGACATGAGAGGGACACACAACCCAATCAGAGCCAGGGACAAATGGTAACCAAGGTACGTGCCCCTAGCAAGAATTGAACCCGGGCCTCTCTGGACTTCAGGCCAATGCTCTAACTGCTGAGCCAAACTACGCAGGCTCCACATCTTTCTTTTGCTTTACCTTTCTTTTTCTCTTCTTTTTACCTTGGCATGACTTTTTTTTTAAATTATTTCCCTCTTCTTACTTTATTGTTTTTTTTCCTACTCTCTACTATTATTTTTTGCTCTCCTTTCCTTTCAAAATCTTTTTTTCTGCCCCATTTCTCTTCAGGTTTTGTTTTTATATTTTATTTTACTGTATTGTTATCTTTTTCTTTCTTTCTTTTTGTGTATATTCTTGTTCCCTGTCAGCACCTGTACAATAGCTTGCTTACACAATGAGGTTGTGGCTAAGCCTTACAGTTAGCCAGACTTAGAGGAAAGCCCACACACAGATGCAACACTCAAGATCCAATTACTGCAGGAGAGCACTGTAGGTGTAAAAACAAGATGGGAAATTTTATGGTATGTGTATTTTACTATGCTAAACTTTTGGAAGATAAATATTTATATAAATAACATGTTTGGAGGAGGAAAAAATGGCGGCGAAGTGAATGGAGGGACCCAGACCGTCTCCCAAGACCAAACTGGATTTACAACGAAAACAAAGGCAAACCGTCAGGAAAGGGCAGCTGAAGGACACCTTGGAGGACCACTTAACCAGAAACACCCACTCAGTCCTGGTAGGCTTGCGAGGACGGGAGAGGGGACCAAGAGCCCAGGGTCCGCAGCGGCCTGGGCAGGGGCCAGGGAACTAGATGGGAAGTTAACTCTACAGTCTTTCTTTCCACCGTGCACGGCCTAGAAACCCTGTTGCCGGCTAGGCTAGGCTCTCTGCGGAAGCCACACAGACTCGCAGACCCCAGGCAAATCGGTGGGACCGGGGAACGCGGTGGAGAGTTAACGCTACCGCCTCCCTCCCTGCCGTGCACGGCCTTGGAAACTCTGCAGCCGGCTAGGCTAGGCTAGGCTCTCCGCTGGAGCCGCCCAGACTCGCAGCCGGCTAGGCTAGGCTCTCTGCTGAAGCCACACAGACTCGCAGACCCCAGGCAAATCGGTGGGACCGGGGAACGCGGTGGAGAGTTAACGCTACCGCCTCCCTCCCTGCCGTGCACGGCCTTGGAAACTCTGCAGCCGGCTAGGCTAGGCTAGGCTCTCCGCTGGAGCCGCCCAGACTCGCAGCCGGCTAGGCTAGGCTCTCTGCTGAAGCCGCACAGACTCGCAGACCCCAGGCAACTCAGTGGGACCGGGGAACGTGGTGGAGAGTTAACTCTACCGCCTCCCTCCCTGCCATGCACGGCCTTGGAAACTCTGCAGCCGGCTAGGCTAGGCTCTCCGCTGGAGCCGCACAGACTCCTGGCCCCCAAGGAACTGGGCGGGACCAGGGAACTCGGAGGGACCGGGGAACTAGGCGGAAAATTAATTCTACTGCCTCCCCTCCTGCCGTGCAAGGCCCTGTAGCCGCTGAAGCCGCACAGACTCCTGGCCCCCAGGCAACTCGGTGGGACCGGGGAACGCGGCGGAAAATTAAGTCTACTGCCTCCCCCCCCCCTGCCGTGCACGGCCTGGAAACCCTGTAGCCGGCTAGGCTAGGCTCTCCGCTGAAGCCACACCGACTCCTGGCCCCCAGGCAACTCGGTGGGACCTGCAAACGTGGCGGAAAATTAATTCTACCACCTCCCTCCCCGCCGTGCACGGCCCTGCAAACTCTGCAGCCGCTGAAGCCCCACGGACTCACGGCCCCCAGGGAACTGGACGGGACCAGGGAACTTGGCTGGAAATTATTCCCACCACCTCCCTTGCCACCCTGCATGGGCCCTCCTAACGCTATAGCCTGCTAAACTCTCCGCTGGAGCCACACAGACTCCCGGAGAACAGGGGACTTGGCGGGATTAAAGTGGGTCCTCCCTGGTGCATCCAAACCCAGGAGAGGGAGCCACAAACAGCAAAACACGAACACCCACTGGGAAAACTTGGCAGACTCCAAAGCCCACTGTGATAACCAAAATGGTGAGAAACAGAAACAAAAGCAAAATGAAAGATCAAGAGACCTCTACAGAAGATGAAATAAATGAGGTGCAGTTAAGCAAGTTAACAGAACTAGAATTTAGAGCCATGATGTTGCGGAAGCTCAACAGCATGTGTAAGGACATGAGCAACATGAGTAAAGACATAGAAATGTTGAAAATAAACCATCTGGAAATGAAAAACCAACAGGAAGAAATGAAGAATGACATATCAGAAATGAAAAACACACTGGAAGGTCTAAAAAGCAGAGTAGGGGAAGCTGAGGACCGGATCAGTGAATTAGAAGACAGGCTAGAAGAAATCAACCAATCAGAAAACCAAAAGGAAAAAAAAGATTAAGAAACAAGAAGAGAGCTTAAGAGAATTGTGGGACAACTGGAAACGTAATAATATTCGTATCATAGGAGTCCCTGAAGAAGAAGAAAGTAAGCGAGGGCTAGAGAATATATTCAAAGAAATAGTGACAGAAAACTTCCCTAATTTGGTGAAGGAAGAAGGCATTCAAGTTCAAGAAGCTCAGAGAGCCCCAAGTAAGAAGAACCCAAACAGGCCCACACCAAGACACATAGTAATCAAACTGCCAAAAATTCAAGACAAAGAGAGAATCCTAAAAGCAGCAGGAGATAAGCAACAGGTTACCTACAAAGGAACCCCCATAAGGCTCTCAGCTGACTTCTCACAAGAAACATTACAGGCTCGAAGGGAATGGCATGAAGTAATCAAGGTCATGAAAAACAAGGATCTGAATCCAAGACTACTCTACCCAGCAAGGCTATCGTTCAAAATAGAAGGTCAAATAAAGAGCTTCCCAGACAAAATAAGGCTAAGGGAGTACATTAGCACCAAACCAGCACTGCAAGAAATGTTAAAAGGACTGCTGTAATTACCAGGAGAAATGGGAAGAAAAATAGAACCACACTAAACAAAAATGGCAATAAATAAGTACATATCAATAACCACCTTAAATGTAAATGGACTGAATGCTCCCATAAAAAGACACAGAGTAGCTGATTGGATAAGAAAGCAAGACTCATCTATATGCTGTTTACAAGAAACCCACCTCACAACAAAAGACTCACACAGATTGAAAGTGAAGGGATGAAAAAAAATCTTTCAAGCAAATGGAAAAGAAAAAAAAGCTGGGGTAGCAATACTGATATCTGATAAAATAGACTTCAGATTGAAGGCCATAACTAGAGACAAAGAAGCCCACTACATAATATTGAAAGGATCTATCCAACAGGAAGATATAACATTGATAAACATATATGCACCCAATATAGGAGCACCAAAATATATTAAAAATCTATTGGAGGACTTCAAAGGAGAAATCGATAGCAATACAATCATAACAGGGGACTTCAACACCCCGCTCACATCACTGGATAGATCCTCTAGACAAAAAATTAGCAAGGAAACAGAGACTCTAAATGAAGCACTAGACCAAATGGATTTAATAGATATCTACAGAGAACTACACCCCAAAACTACAGAATTCACATTCTTCTCAAGTGCACATGGAACATTCTCAAAGATAGACCACATGTTAGGGCACAAACTAAGTCTCTACAAGTTCAAGAAGATTGAAATTATAACAAGCATCTTCTCAGACCACAATGGTATGAAACTAGAAATCAATTGCAAGAAGAACATACAAAGACATTTTAACACATGGAAGCTAAATAGAATGTTATTAAACAATGAATGGGTCACCGAGGAAATCAAGGAAGAAATCAAAAACTTCCTGGAAACCAATGAAAATGAGGACACAACAATACAAAATCTATGGGATGCAGCAAAAGCAGTTCTGAGAGGGAAGTTTATAGCACTACAGGCCTACCTCAAAAAAGAAGAAAAATCTCTAATAGACTACCTAACCTCACAACTTAAAGAACTAGAGAGTAAACAAAAAGAAAACCCCAGAGCAAGCAGAAGAAAAGAAATAGTAAGGATCAGAGCAGAAATAAACGACATAGAGACCAAAAAAACAATCCAGAGGATCAATAAAACAAAGAGCTGGTTTTTTGAAAAGATAAACAAGATTGATGGACCCTTAGCTAGACTCACCAAGAAACAAAGAGAGAGAACCCAAATACATAAAATCAGAAATGAAACAGGAGAGATAACAACTGACCCTACAGAAATACAAAAGATCGTTAACAACTACTATGAAAAATTATACGGCAACAAATTCGAAAATCTAAGCGAAATGGACAAATTTTTAGAAACACATAGCTCTCCCAAAATTGGATCAGGAAGAGATTGAAAACTTGAACAGACCAATAACAACAGAGGAAATTGAAGATGTAATCAAGACTCTTCCAGCAAACAAAAGCCCAGGCCAGATGGCTTCACAGGGGAGTTTTACCGAACATTCAAAGAAGAACTAATACCCATTCTCCTCAAACTATTTCAAAAAATTCAAGAAGAAGGAAGACTGCCAAACTCGTTTTATGAAGCCAGCATAACTCTAATTCCAAGACCAGAAAAAGACACAAAAAAGAAAGAAAACTACAGGCCAATATCCCTGATTAACATAGATGCCAAAATCCTGAACAAAATACTAGCAAATTGAATCCAGCAATACACCAAAAATATTATCCACCATGACCAAGTGGGATTCATGCCAGGGATGCAAGGCTGGTACAATATTCGCAAATCCATAAATGTGATACACCACATAAATAAAACGAAGAATAAAAACCACATGATCATATCAATAGATGCTGAAAAAGCCTTTGACAAAATCCAGCATCCATTTCTGATAAAAACGCTCTGCAGTGTGGGAATTGAGGGATCATACCTAGACATAATAAAGGCCATATATGAAAGACCTACAGCCAACATCATACTCAATGGGCAAAAACTAAAAGCATTTCCCTTAAGAACAGGAACAAGGCAAGGATGCCCACTTTCGCCACTCCTATTTAACATAGTACTGGAAGTCTTAGCCACAGCAATCAGACAGGAAGAAAAAATAAAAGGGATCCAAATTGGAAAGGAGGAAGTGAAAGTGTCATTATTTGCAGATGACATGATACTGTACATAGAAAATCCCAAAGACTCCACCAAAAGCTTACTAGACTTAATAAATGAATTTAGCAAAGTAGCAGGATACAAAATTAACGTCAAGAAATCGATGGCATTCTTATACACCAATGATGAACTCACAGAAAGAGAAACTAGGCAAACAATCCCATTTACCATTGCGGCAAAAAAATTAAGATACCTAGGAATAAACTTAGCCAAAGAGATAAAGGACCTATTAGCAGAAAACTACAGATCTTTGAAAAATGAAATAGAACAAGATGTAAAAAAGTGGAAGAACATACCCTGTTCATGGATTGGGAGAATTAACATCATTAAAATGTCCATATTACCCAAAGCAATCTATAGATTCAACGCAATCCCCATCAAAATACCAACGGCATACTTCAAAGAATTAGAACAATTACTTCAAAAGTTCATGTGGAACCAAAAAAGGCCTCGAATAGCCACAGCAATCTTGAAAAGGAAGAACAAAGTTGGAGGGATCACAATACCAGATTTCAGGTTATACTACAAAGCCACCATAATCAAAACAGCCTGGTACTGGCACAAGAACAGGTATATAGACCAGTGGAACAGAATAGAGAACCCAGAAATGGACCCTAGGCAATATGCTCAATTAATATTTGACAAAGGTGGCAAGAGCATACAGTGGAGTAAGGACAGCCTCTTTAATAAATGGTGCTGGGAAAATTGGACAGCTACTTGCCGAAAAATGAAACTAGACCATCAACTTACACCCTACACCAAAATAAACTCAAAATGGATAAAAGACCTAAATGTAACCCATGAATCCATAAAAATCCTAGAGGAGACTGTGGGCAACAAAATCTCAGACATCATACGCAGCAGAATTTTTACTGACACATCACCTAAGGCAATAGAAACAAAGGAGAAAATGAACACATGGGACTACATCAAACTCAAAAGCTTCTGCACAGCGAAAGATACAATCATCAAAACGGAAAGGCTACCCACTGTATGGGAGAGCATAATTGCCAATGATATATCAGATAAGGGGTTAATTTCCAATACATATAGAGTGCTCACACAACTCCACAAAAGGAAGACAAAGAATCCAATTAAAAAATGGGCAGAGGAACTAAATAGACACCTCTCCAAACAGGACATACAAATGGCTAAGAGACATATGAAGAAATGTTCATCATCACTAATCATCAGAGAGATGCAAATCAAAACAACAATGAGGTATCACCTCACACCGGTCAGAATGGCCGCCATCAACAAATCATCAAACAACAAGTGTTGGCGAGGGTGTGGAGAAAAGGGGACTCTAGTACACTGTTGGTGGGAATGCAGACTGGTGCAGCCACTATGGAAAACAATATGGTGTCACCTCAAAAAATTAAAAATTGAACTTCCCATTTGACCCAGTGATCCCACTTCTAGGAATATACCCTAAGAAGCCTGAAACACCAATCAGAAAGAATATATGTACCCCCATCTTTGTAGCAGCACTCTTTACAATCGCTAAGATCTGGAAACAGCCCAAGTGCCCATCAGTAGACGAATGGATTAAAAAGCTGTGGTACATATACACAATGGAGTACTACGCAGCGGTAAGAAAGAAAGATCTCTTGTCCTTTGAGACTACATGGAGGGACCTGGAAAGTATCATCCTGAGTGAAACAAGCCAAGCAGAGAAAGACAAATTTCATATGATCTCACTGATTTCTGGAATATAATGAACATAACAGTTTGAGGACAATCCCCTAAGGAGTGGGGAGCTGAGAGAGGGATGAACAACAGAATTTATATGCATATAGGCATGAACAGTGGACATGGACAACAATCGGGGGAAGGGGCGGGGAGGGAAGGGGGAGGGGGGAACCACTGGGGGAAAAAAGGAGAATCATTTGTAACAAAAATTAATCAATAATAAAAAAAAAAAGTAGCAATTACAAATGAAAAAAATAAAATAAATAACATGTTTGTATATGAAATTATGCATGTACTCACTCCTAGAATTGAGATTTTAGGACAGGGCTGTAAATCATATTCTGAATAGATTTTCACTGAAGTCTCCATATTCTGATTAGATTTCCACTGAAGACTCCAGTTTGCTGGCTTATACAGTATAAGTCTATAAATATATTGAAAAATATTTATCATTTTTAAATAGCAATAAAACCCATATATTTTTGAAACACATGAGACTTAAGATACATTTTTGTATTTCCTCATTTTATTGCCTTTCAGACACTTAAAATTCTTTAAAAGGCAGAGAGTTTACTTGTAAAGTGAAAATACAAATTTATAACAATGCAATAAAGTTTAGTACATTTTTAGGCAAATTCAACTTAGGCTATTTTTCAATATTCTATAGTGGGCAGAAAAATAGCTGAACTTCTTTAGGTAAGACAATAAAATATATAAACAACCTAGTTGAATGAAAATTTTATTGCTTTTAAGAAATGATACAGTTAGTTGTGCATGGATGTAGTTTTAATTTGAATGATATTCAATAGCATATAGTCTGGAACAACATAAAGTTACAACATGAACCGCCCTTTAGTAGATTTAGACTCCCAAACACCTTTTCAATGTTCATGACTTAAGTTATGAAAGTTATCAGTCTCTATCACCAGGGTTTTGTATAAAAATTAAATTCAGTGTTCTAGACTCTCTTAATATTTTCCTTAAATAAATAATAGTAATGATAATAATGTTCCAAGTATAAACCAACTTATTACAAGGTACCTTATGTATATTTAAAAATAAAACAGTTGCCCTGGCCAATTTTTCCCAGTGGTTAGAGCATTGGCTTGTAGACAGAGTCCTGTAGGGTTCGGTTCCTGCTAAGGGCACATACCACGGTTGTAGTTTGTCCCCGGCCCTGGGTGGGATTGTGTGGGTGGCAACCAGTTGATGTGTCTCTCTCATATTGATGTTTCTCTCTCTCTCTTCCACTCTTTTTCCCTCCTGCTCTGTCTGAAGATGAATGCAAAAAAGTCCTCGGGTGAGGATAAAAGAACAGGTAAAATAGTTTATCAGTTACATTAAAACTAATAACAAATATATTGTTTTAGTCTCTCAACTGTGTTATATAAATCAGAAATATTTTCATATATGATAATGTCCCTTCTTTACAAAAATAGTTGTATTTTAAGAAGTATTCACAAGACTGAGACAAAAATACTGTGTACATACACAATGTGTGGGACCAGACTGCTCACCATTAGTCCTACAAGGCAGCATCACTGGGATTTAACTGTTCTACAGAGGAACCAAGCATAATCTGAAGCTCATTTGTTAATTAAACCAAATGTAGTAATTCCTTGCTTTTTGGATTGAAGGCTTCTAGGTCTTTGGGGCAAGAGAAGAGACTTGGTGAAACCTGCTTATAAAACTCTACTCTTGCAACTGTGACAATTTCTATATTTGGACAATTGTAGTGAAATGTGTGGATGACATTACCATTTTTTAAAGCACATTTGAAAGCAATAACCAGTTTCATGGTCTACAATATAAACAAAGAAAGTGGTTTAAACTTCTTGAAAAATTTGAAGTGCCCCCCCCCAAAATTTAATTACCATCTAAACTAGAATAGTCTAGAGCAGTAACAACATTTACTTCCACTTTCAGCTGCCTGCCAATTTTTTTCCCTATACCTACTCTTTATTTATTTATTTTCCTAATTGATTTTAGAGAAAGAAGAAGGGAGAGGGAGAGAGAGATAGAAACATCGATGAGAGAGAACAATGATTGGCAGCCTCCTGCATACCCCCACTAGGGATCAGGCCCAAAACATAGGCATGTGCCCTGACCAGGAATCAAACCGGTGACCTCTTGGTGCATGGGTCAATGCTCAACCACTGAGCCACACTGACCAAGCTATACTCACTTATTGATCAACCTCTTTTTAAGGTTAGGGAAAGTACTTTTAGTGACAGTGACCCTAGACTAATGTGGTTTGAAGAGAACATTTAGAGAAAAGACCGGGTGACTTTTCAAAGCTAGGAGGAACATCTTAACGAAACTCCAGAATGTTCACTGGATTGATTTCACTGCCAGTAGAAAGAAGACCTATTCACTCAATTCAGAGCACAATTCAGTATGTCCCACTGAGTGAAATCTGTACCCCAACCTAAGAGAATTGATTACAAACGTTTTTTATCTCTTTTCTTCCCCAAAACAGACCATTTTAAACAAATAAGGATGTTTCTTCTTTTCTTTAACATCTCTGCCCCTATCCCTCATCTCTTTGGGGATTTTTACTTTTGAAAAGCAAATTGATATACTCCTTATATTGACCCTGCAACACAGCCTGAAGATAATGCTATTTATTAAGCACCTTTGCTAATACACAGCAGAGCACAAGTACCTTGATAAGTAAACCCCTACTGAGTGGTCACCAGGGCACAGTGGCTCACCTATGGGGCAAAACTGAACCTAACCAAATCTGGTGATAGCACAGATCCTAGGAATCAATAATAATTTTTTAATGCTATATGAGAAGGGAGATTATCAAAAAGTGTTTTGATTTTTTTTTTTTGAGAGAGAGAGAAACATTGAGAAACATTGATCAGCTGCCTCCTTCATGCCCCCTACTGGGAATTGAGCCCACAATCTGGGCATGTGCTCTGATCAGGAATCGAATTGGGACCTCTCCATTCGTGGGATGACGCTCCATCTACTGAGCCACAGCAGCCAGGCTCAAAGCACCCCTTTAATGGAATGTTGACAAGCTTCTAAAGCTCTTTCCCAGAGATAAACTACTTAAGTATATAAGAGTCCAATTCTTCTGAGAATTCCAGTGAATGACAACTTCAGTGCTTTGGGGTCTAGACCATTCTTTGCCTTGGTAGTGTTTTGATAATGACATGTTATACTATGCTAAGACTCTGATCCCCACTGTATATCATTAATCTTTACCAGGTTCATGGAGACTTAGAACTTATTCATTTACCCTCATCTACTTAAAAATGTATTTACATCCCTGGCAGGTTTGGCTCAGTGGTTAGGGCGTTGGCCTGCAGTCCAGAGAGACCTGAGTTTGGTTTCCGCTGATGGCGCGTGGCTCGGTTACAGTTTTGTTCTCGGTTGGTCGTGTGGGTGGCAACTACTTGATGTGTCCCTTTCACATCCATGTTTCTCTTGCTCTTCCTCTCTCTCCTTCCTACTCTACCTGAACAAAAAATGGAAAAATATCCTTGGGTGAGGATTAAAAATAAATGTATTTACATCCTAGTCAGATATTTTTCAACAATATGATATACGTACTTAGCCCTGAGAAGCAAACACTTGGATGTTATAACATGGTAATAAGGGACTATCTGAAAATTCAAATTCAAACACATCACTGTAATCCTTATGTTCATCATTTTGGTCCTCTGATCTTGAGGGGTTTGCCAAAACATAATATCCTGTTTCATTATCTGGTTCTAATTTATGGGTAAAAGAGAGAAAGAAGTCATTACACTCTCATCAATTTAACAATTCTAAATAAAAAAGGTTATTTCCTAATGAACCCTGTTTACCCTGTCCCTACCCTTCTTCACCTCAAACCAGCAAGGAATGTTCTACTCATTCCCTTCCCTTTACTGAAACAAACTAGGTTGCTCACCACACACAGAGCTTCCATAGAACTTTGGGCAATTAAACCCATCATCACTCTGACCCTGTAGGTTATTTAAATAATCTGCAGAGAAAAAAATAATATGATGTTACTGGAAGTAATAAAAAAATTCCAGTGAGGTTGTAGGATACCTGGTCAAATATACAAAAATTTGGGAATAAACTTAACCAAGGGGACAAAAGACTCATAGACTACAAACTACAAATTTGATAAAAAACAAACAAAAAAACAAGGTATATACAAATGGAAAAATATTCCACATTCATGGATCAGAAGACAATATGGTTAAAATGTCTATTATATCCCCCCCAAAAATCTACAGAGTCAATGTTACGCTATCAAAACCCAAAGACACTTTTATTTTTCAAAAATAGAAAAATTGGTCCTAAAATTAATAAGAAATCTCAAGGTGTCCAAAATAACCAAAATACTCTTGAAAAAGAACAAAGTTAGTGGACTCAAACTTCTTGATTTCAAGACATAAAACAATAGTAATTGAGACAGTAGAGCACTGGCATAAAGACAGACATAGACAAAAGGGACAGAATAGAGGGCTATGTATACTGTTTGATAATCTTTGACAAGGTGCTATGGTAACACAATATGGAAAGAACAGTCTGAGCCACAAATGGTGAGGGAAAGCTGAATAAGCAAGAGCATAAAGTTGAATTCATTTACACTATATGCAAAAATGAACCCAAAATATATTAAAGAGCTGAAACATAAATATGTTACGTCATCCAAAAAGACCAAGAAACAGTTGTAAAAGAAAAGGGGGGGAGGTGAAAAGAAAAGCATGGTGTCAAGAAAGTCAATCAGTCTGGTCAGTGTGGCTCAGTAGTTGAGCATCATCCCTTGGACCGAGAGGTCCCGGTATGATTCCTGGTCAGGGCACATGCCTGGGTTGGGAGCTTCTAGGCAGTTAGTTGATCAATGTTTCTCTCTCATTGATCTCTCTCTCTCTCTCTCTCTCTCTCTCTCTCTCTCTCTAAAAAATTAATAAAAACATATGTAAAAAAAAAAGAAAGTCAAAATAAAATTAGGGAATATTTAAAAAACATGGTCATAGTGTCAAATGAAAAGAAGCAATGTAAGGACATTTTATTCTATCTGTTGAGGGACATGTGATTCAAAATGTTGCTTAAATGGAATATGATTCCTAAAATTTTGTAAAAATTTTGTTGGTGGAACTTAAAAGCTGAAGCAATTTATTTATTTTTATTTATTTATTTATTATTTATTTATTTATTTATTTATTTTATTTTTATTTTATTTTTATTTTTTTTATCCTCACCCGAGCACATTCTTCCATTTTTTGTTCAGATACAGTGGGAGGGAGAGAGAGGAAGAGAGAGAGAGAGAAACATCGATGTGAAGGGACACATCGAGTGGCTGCCACCCACACAACCAACCAGGGCTGGGGACAAACTGCAACGGAAGTACATGCCCTTAGCGGGAACCGAACCCAGGTCTCTCTGGACCGCAGGCCGACGCTCCAACCACTGAGCCAAACCGGCCAGGACTAAAAGGTGAAGCAATTTATGTTAACAACAATTAACAAAAACTATGTGAATTAAATTAAAGCCAATTTTAGTTAACAAAAACAAAAAACGGGAAAGGCTTTAGAAAATTCCACTTAGCAGTGATTTCTTAGGCATGACACCTACAGCATAGGCAACAAAAAATAAAAACACAAAAATATGACTACATCACTTCAAAATGTCTGCACATTAAAGGAAACAACAAAGAGAAAAGGCAACCTACTGAATAAAAAATATTTACAAACCACTTATCTGATATAGGGATTAACACTCAGAACACATAAGAAACTTCTACAACTCATCAACAAAAATTACTCAATTAGAAATGGACAAAGAACTTGAATAAGCAATTTTCCAGTGAAGATTTATGAATGCCCTATAAGCACAAGAAAAGATATTTAATGTCATTAATCACGAGGCAAATGCAAATCAAAACTACAGTGAGACATCCCCTTACATCCATTACTATGATCACTGTGAATTAAAACAGAAAACAGTGTTAGCAATCATCTAGAGAAATTTGAAATTTTATGCACTACTGATGCAAATGTAAAACAGTACAGCCAACCCTGGCCAGCGTGGCTCAGTTGGTTGTAGTGTGAAGAACAGATGATAGGGCAATAAAAAATAAATAAAATAAAAAATACAGCTAAAGTACAGTGAGAACTTGTAGTTACAATTCTCCGCTCACTGACCCTTAGAAACCAGGAACCTTGAAAGAAGAAGCAACCTTCAATCTTGTCAATCTCCTGCAAGAATAACTGCCCCATTGTGAGACTAAGGTCATTTACTCCCTAAGCAAGAATGCTAACCGCAGTTACCTCCTTCTGTATGTGCTTGCTTGCCAGGATCCGTCAAGCTAACTATATAAGCAGCCCTCTCCTGAGCTTGGGGCTACTCTCTCCTCTGTGTAGGATGAGACAGTTACCATGCAGATAATAAAGCTCTCTCAATTTGAACCCAATTCAGAGTCTGAGTCTGGTCTGTCTTGTTGGTGTACAACAGGAGCATCATCCTATGAATGGGAAGGTGGCAGGTTTAATTTCCCAGTGGGACCTCATACCTTAGTTCAGGTTTGATCCCTGCATGTGGGACAGGCTGCTGCTGAGGTATTTCTCTCGCATCATTGTTTCCCTGCCGCTTCCTCCCTGTGTCCCTCCTCCTGACCCTCTCTACCAAAATGAATTTTAAAAAGAAAAACAGTATAGCCACTTTGGGAAAAGTGTAGAGTTTCCTCGGAAAATTTAAAATAGAATTAACATATGTTTCAGCAATTTTATTTCTGGGTATGCACAAAAAAGAACATAAAGTGGGGCCTCATATTCACATCCAAGTTCATTACAAGACTATTCACGATAGTTAAGAGTTGTAAACAATCCAAATTTCCATCCTGAATGAATGAATAAACAAAATATGGCATATACATACAATGAAATATTATTCAGCCTTAAAAAAGAAACTCTTTTATGTGGTAAAACATGGATAAACTTTGAAAACATTATGCTCAGTGAAATAAGCTAATCACAAAAGGCCACATTGTGTAAGATTCCACTCATATAAGTCATCTAAAGCAATAAAAAATGATAAAAATAGAAAGGAGAATGCTGCTTCCCAGATAATGTGGGGGAACGGGAAGTAAAATTAATGTTTAATGGGCATAAATTTTCCCTTTCACTAGATGAAGTAGTCCCAGAGTTTAGCTACACAACACTGTGAATATTTTTAACAGTACTTAGCTGTATGCTTGAAAATGTTTAAGAGGAAAATTTTAATGTTGAATGTTTGTAAAACTCTATTTAAAAACTCAATTGGCAAAATGAAAAGCACTTCCCTTAACAACAGGAATAAGACAGGGATGCCCACTCTCGTCTCTCTTATTCAACAAAGTACTAGATATTTTAGCTACAGTGATCAGACAAGAAAAAATAAAAGTCATCTAAATGGAAAAGAGGAAGTGAAACTCATTATTCACAATTAACATGATATGTACATAGAAAAACCTAAGTATTCCACCAAAAATATACTAGATTTAATAAATTAATTTAGTAAAGTAGCAGGATACAAAATCAACATCCAGAAATCGTTGGCATTTTTATACTCCAATAATAAACTCACTAAAAAAAACAACACCATTTAGCATTGCAACAAATAAAGATAACTAGAAATAAACTTAACCAAAAAGGAAAAAGTCATGTTTTCAGAAAACAACTGGACATTGAAAAAAAAGATACAGAGGAAGATATTAAAATGTGGAAGCATATACCTTGTTCATGGATTAGAAGAATCAACATCTAAAATGTTCATTCTAATCAAAGCAATCTATATATTCAATGCAATCCCCAAAATACCAATAACATATTTCACAGAACTAAAACAAATACTCCAAAAGTCCGTATGGAACAAAAAAGGACCCCGAATAGCCATAGCAATATTGAAAACGAAGAACAAAGTTGGAAGGATCACAATATTAAATATCAGGTTATACTAAAAAGCCCTAATAATGAAAACAGACTGTTTCTGACACAAGAATAGGCATACAGATCAATAGAACAGAACAGAGAACCCAGAAATTGACCCAGGACATAATGTTCAATTAATATTTGTCATAGGTGGCAAAAGCATACAATGAAGTAAAGACAGTCTCTTTAATAAATGTTGGGTCCTGGCTGGTTTGGCTCAGCAGTTAGAGCATAGGCCCATGGACCAAAAAGTCCAGAGTTTGATTCCTGCCAAGGGCATGTACCTCATTTGTGATTCACTCCCAGCCCTGGTTGGGTTTATGTGAGTGGAAACCAATCAAGGTGTCTCTCATGTCATTGATTCTCTCTCTCTCTCTCTCTCTCTCTCTCTCTTTCTCTCCCCACCCCTCCCCCCCTCTGTCCCTTCTCCTCTGTCTGAATATAAATGTAAAATATCCTCAAGTGAGGATAAAAAAAATGGTTTTGGGAAAATTGGACAGCTAAATGCAAAAAAAATGAAGTTAGACTACCAACTTACACCATACCCAAGAATAAACTCAAAATGAATAAAAAACTTGAATGTCTCTTGTGAAAGCATAAAAATACTAGAAGAAAATGTAGTCAGACATTGTAGGTCGCAGAATTTTCATGGATGTATTGCTTAGTAGTAGAGAAACAAAAGAAAAAACTAATACATGAGGCTACATCAAAGCAAAAGTTTGTGCACAGCAAACAAAACCAACATTAAAATGAAAAGGAAATCCACTATATAGGAGAATATAATTGCCAGTGACACAATGGATATAGTATTAGTATCCAAAATATGTAGAGTACTCATACAACTCAACAAAAGGAACGCAAACAATTCAGTTGAAAAATAGTCAGAGGACCTGCATAGACACTTGTTCAAATAGGATCTCAAAATGGCCAGGAGATCCCTGGCTGGTTTGGCTCAGTGGTTGGAGCGTCAGCCTGTGGATCAGAGTCCCAGGTTTGGTTTCCGCTAGGGGCATGTACCAAAAAAAATAAATAAATAGCCAGGAGACATATGAAAAATGGTCGTCACTAATCATCAGAGAGATGCAAATTAAAACAATGAGGTATCACCTCACACCTGCCAGAATGGCTGCCATCAACAAATCATCAAACAAGAAGTGCTGGCAAGAGTATGGAGAAAAGGGGACTCTAGCATACTCCTGGTGGGAATGCAGACTCGTGCAGCCACCATGAAAACAATATGGTGTTACCTCAAAAAATAAAAAAATGAACTGCCATTTGACCCAGTGATCCACTTCTCGGAATATACCCTAAGAAGCCTAAAAACCAATCAGAAAGAATATATGTATCCCTATATTCACAACAACACCATTTACAATAAATAAAATCTGGGAACTGCCCAAGAGTCCATCAGTAGATGAGTAAATAAAAAAGCTGGAGTACACATGGGATTTATCAAAATAATTATATCAAAATGTAAGTCACACTAAAAATGACCTTGCTACTGAGAATTTTCAAAATGTGTCTCTTTGTAATACTTTGAATGTTAAAGATATTAATTGGGAATAATTCACTATCATTTTTTACTAATACATTTGATATAAAGGCTGGAGTTAAAGGTTGAAAAAAATATATCATACCAAATGGGGTAATTAATTTGAAAAGATTATGGAACATGATGGACAAAAAAAAAAGTCTTATATGCATGCATGCATAACCAATGGACATGGACATCAAAGCTGGGGACAGGGAGGGGAGGATGAGGAGAAGGGTGCCAATGGGGTAAAAAAGGAGAAACATCTGCAACAAAAATAAAATTTAAAAAATAAACTAAAAAAAAAGTCTATGTTACATTTACACAATGGAAAACTATGCAGCTGTAAGAAATGAAGGAAATTTTATCTGTTGCAACAACATGGATGGACCTAGACAGCATCATGCTAAGTGAAATAAGCCAGTCAGAAAAAGATAAATACCATATTATTTAACATTATATATATATATATATTATATTATATATATTATATATATATAATCTTATGAACAAAATAAACTGAAGAACAAAATAGAAATGGTGGCATGGAAACATAAAAAGACTGACAGCTGTCAGAGTGGAGGTGATTTGGAAGACTCACTTGATGGAAAAAAAAAATGAACAATTTAAGCAAAAGAACTAAACAAAACATTAAAATAACAGAGAGAGAAAATAGTATGGTGATTACCAGAGGGAAAGGGGGTGGGGCAGGTAGAAGAGAGTAAAGGGGAGGTAAGTGGTGATGGAAAGAGATTTGACTTAGGGTGGTGAATACACAATGCAATATACGGTGATGTCTTATAGAACTGTACACCTGAAACCTATATAATTTTATTAACCAATGTCACTAATGTAAATGTAATCAAAATATACATTAAAAAATAAATTAATTATATAAATTTAATAAATAAAAATATAAAACCTGTTCATACAAAAAAGTGTTAACAAATTTTAGTGGTATTTTAAAAATAATTTCAGAATAGGCTGGCATGTAACATCCTACATACACAAGAAAGCTCCCTTCCAGCACATGCATGTAATTCTTTAACAACCTATTCACTGCTGTATTTGATATAAAATAATATACCTCATCACTCACCTTCCCTAGGAACAGATCACTTCTAATATCCTAGCTGACTAACAAAAGCAAGACTAGCAAGATAAGAATATTTTAACTATCATATTAAAAAATAAAGAAGCGAGTCTAGCTAAGGGTCCATCAATTTTATTTATCTTTTCAAAGAACCAGTTGTTTCATTGATCCTTTGAATTGCTTTTTGGTCTCCAAGTCATTTATTTCTGCTCTGATCTTTACTATTTCCTTCCTTATACTTGCTCTGGGGTTTTCTTTTTGTTTGCTTTCTAGTTCTTTAAGTTGTGAGCTTAGATAGGTTATTAGAAATTTTTCTTGCTTCTTGAGGTAGGCCTGTAGTGCTATGAACTTCCCTCTCAGAACTGCTTTCGCTGTGCTCCATAGATTTTGTGTTGTTGTGTGTTCATTTTCATTGGTTTCCAGACAGTTTTTAATTTATTTCTTGTTCTCCATGGTATACCATTCATTGTTCAATAACATGGTATTTAGCCTTGATGTTTTCAAATGTCTTTGCATGTTTTTGTTGAAGTTGATTTCTAGTTACATGCCATTGTGATCTGAGAAGATGCTTGATATGATTTCAGTATCCTTGAATTTGTAGAGACTTAGTTTGTGCCCTAACATATAGACTACCTTTGAAAATGTGCCATGTGCACTTGGGAAGAATGTGAATTCTGCAGTTTAGGGGTATAATTATCTGTAGATATCTATTAAATTCATTTGATCTTGCGCTTTATTTAGAGTCTGTGTTTCCTTGTTCATTTTTTGTCTGGGTGATTTATCCAGGGATGTCAGCAGGGTGTTAAAGTCCCCTGTTATAATTGTATTGCTGTTGATTTCTCCTTTGAAGTCCTCCAGAATATTTTTAATATATGTTGGTGCTCCTATATTGGGTGCATATATGTTTACCAAGGTTATATCATCCTTTTTGATAGATCCTTTCAATATTATTTGGTGGCCTTCTTTGTTTCTAATTATAGTCTTCATTTTGAAATCTACTTTATCGTGTCTGAGTATTGCTACTCCAGATTTTCTTCCCTTTCCATTTGCTTGAAAGATTTTTTTCTTTCCCTTTACTTTCAACCCATGTGAGTTTTTTGTTGTGAAGTGGGTTTCTTGTAAACAACATATATGTGAGGCATGCTTTCTTTTTTTTATAATAAACAATTTTTACTGTAGTTTTCTTTAATAAATGTAGATGAAAAGATACTCAACATTACCAGTAATCAATAAATGTAAATAAAAACCACAAGCTACTACTACACACATAATAAAACAGCTCATGTTAAAAACACTAACAATAACAAGTGTTGAAGAGGGTTGGAGCAACTGGAAGTATCATATATTACTAATGGGAATGCAAAATGATAGAGCCATACTACAAAAATATGGTAATATCTTTCAAAATTAAACATACATTTACCATATGACTATTCCTAGGTATTTGCCTTAGACACTTGTATGAGAAAGTTCATAGAACATTCTTCACAATATCTAGAAATTGAAAACAACTCAAATGTCTATCAGTCAGTGAATGGGTAATCAAATTGTGATGTATGTATTCATTCATTGAATATTCATTTGAGTAGTAAATTAAATGTTAACAAAAAATTAAACGTTAATATATGCAAAACCACAACTCACTCTAATAAACATGCTAAATGAGAAAAGTCAAATACAAAGGCCTACATACCATACTTTATTATTTTATCTATAGGAAATTCTAGAAAAGACAAAGCTAGTGACAAAACAGATTAGTAATGATTACTTGGGGTCAAGGAAGGGGCTCAACTGGAAATAAGCATAAGAAAGCTTTTGTTATATATTTGATTGTGTTGAGTACAGGACTATATACAGTTACAATGTTTATATTAAGTGTACACTTAAAATGGATGAATAAAAAATGTAGGGTTTTATGTTTTACAGTGACACATATTTTAATGCTATTAAAACTCTAATAAGTTTTTGGACAGTGTAGAGAGATTACTGAACCACAAAGAGTAGAATTTCAAAGTAGAAATATTGAAATATTTCTCAGTAGAGCTCCAATTCATAGTGTGTCTCTATCTTAATCTGGAGACCAGATATTTTTTTGAAGAGAAGAGTTTCTTATACATTTTTCTCCGAGTGAACTAGAAATGTTTCCCATAAAAACCATATTCTAATATTCTTTAAATTATTAATCAGACTATTGTGTCTTCAAAAGAGTATAATATGTAAAATAAACATAACCACACTTTTTCTTCTCTTTAGTTATCAAAAATAAAGTTGCACACAAAGTTCTAAGAGTAAAACTAGATATGTTTAGAGAACTTAATTTAGCTTTTTGCCTCACTATAATTTTTGGGTAATTCAATTTCTAAGAATTTTTAACTTTTATGTGAAGTATGTTTGCTATATATAGTGAGTATTTCTAGGATTCTACTAAGTTTTATTCAGAATTCTGATGTTATTCAGAGCCATTATTAATAGTGCCAGGGGTATTTGTCTAAAAAACTAACCCAGTTTTTGAATTGATTTGTTTAGAAGACATAAAATTCAGCAAAGAATACAACTCTACACACTCAATATACAAACAATTCAAAAAAAAGTATCTTCTGAAGGTGAAGTTTGCATATGTTATCATACTGTTAACTTGAAGAATGCAGTCGTCCCCCACTTCTTCGCGCTTCAACCTTCCTAGCTTGACTCTATTGCGTTTTTTTCAAGTACTATATATATAAATAAAAAATCCTACTTCGTGGAAACTAATTTATTGCAGAGAGTCTGGAACTGTTTAACCAGGATAAACAAAGGCTGACTATAATTGTATTCTATCAAAGGATGTTAGTAGTCCTAAAATATCCTTCTATTTTCCTATAATTTTTTTCACAACTAAAGAAATCTTATATGGGTCATAAGAACAAAAATTAAGTAGCCTGCCCTGTCTGGTTTTGCTCAGTGGTTAGAGCCTCGGCCCATGGACCAATGAGTTGCAGGTTTGATTCTGGTCAAGGGCACGCACTTTAGTTGCAGTTCATCCTCGGCCCTGGTCGAGTCATGCAGGAGGCAACCAGTTGATGTGTCCCTCTCACATCAATGTTTCTCTCCCTCTTTTCCTCTCTCACTCCCTTCCTCCCACTGTCTGATGATACATGGAGAAATATCCTCGGATGAGGATTAAACATAAAAAATTAAATAGCCTGTTTGGGGGCATGGCTATCTCCTTAGCAATACTTTATTTAAAAATTCAAATAATGTTTTAGCCCTGGCCAGGTGACTCTGTTAATTGGAGCATTGTCCCATACATCAAAAGGTTGTGGGTTCAATTCCTGGTCAGGACACAAACTTAAATTGTGGGTTTAATTCCTGGTCAGGGCATGTATGCAGAGTCATGCTTTCTTTCCCAGTCAGCTATTCTGTGTCCTTTTATCAGAGCATTCGAAACATTCACATTTAAGGTGAAAATTGATACGTATTTATTTATTGCCATTTTTGTTTAGTGTGGTTCTATTTTTCTTCCTATTTCTTCTACTAATTACAGCAGTCCTTTAACATTTCTTGCAGTGCTGGTTTGGTGTTAATATATTCCCTTAGCCTTTTATTGTCTGGGAAGCTCTTTATTTGACCTTCTATTTTGAATGATAGCCTTGCTGGGTAGAGTAGTCTTGGATTCAGATTCTTGTTTTTCATGACCTTATTTACTTCATGTCACTCCCTTCTGGCCTGTAGTGTTTCTGTTGAGAAGTCAGCTGAGAGCCTTATGGGGTTTTTTTGTAGGTAACCTGTTGCTTATCTCTTGCTGCTTTTAGAATTCTCTTTGTCTTTAATTTTTGACTATTTAATTACTATGTGTCTTTGTTCCGGTTCTTCTTACTTGGGGCTCTCTGTGCTTCCTGAACATGAATGCCTTCTCCCTTCACCAAGTTAGGAACGTTTTCTGTCAAATATATTCCCTAACCCTTGCCCATTTTCTTCATCTTCAGGAACTCCTATGATACAAATGTTATTACATTTACTGTTGTACCACCATTGTGGTTCCTGTCTATTGGGAAGAAGGCAATGAACACAGAACACAAGACACATAGAGACAGTATATGGCTGCAGCCCCGAGTGCTTGTAGCAGTTTATTTTTAAAGGCAATAGTTTGGCAACCTCCCCTGCTTACTTGGAAGCTTTATTGGACTTTGTTCCTTATTCTTTTCTTGAATCCATTATCTGAATAACACACTCCTTTGTCTGTGCACGTACTGTTCTTAGTAAGAATGTTGCCAGGAAGGTCAGTGCATGCAACTGCTCCTTCAGGCTCCTGTTTGCAGCATAGGAGTGCCAGAGCTCATTTGCAAAGCTCCATGTATGATCATGGGAACACAATAAGGTTCAGCTGTTTGCAGCTGCCCTTAGTTGTCTTTAGTACGTGGGTCTCACTTCCATGATCCTCAGATCATCTTCACCCACAGTTCTCTTAAGCTATCTTCCTGTTTTTTAATTGTTTTTTCCTTTTGGTTTTCTTACTGGGTGACTTTTTCCTACCCTGTCTTCTAATTCATTGATTCGGTACTCAGCTTCCTCTACTCTGCTGGTTAGAACTTCCAATATGTTCTTTATTTCTGCTATGTCATTCTTCATTTCCACTTAGTTGGTTTTCAATGTTTCTATATTTTTACTCATAATGCTGATGTCCTTACTCATGCTGTTGAGCTTTTTCAAGATCATAGTGTTGTAAACCAGGAGATTGACCACACTCAGACTCAATTTTTCAGTTTTTGGGGATGCTTTATTAAGCTAAAGCCTGCACGCAGGGTCTGCCGTCCACAGACGCAGCTGAGAGCAGCAGCCCAGAGAAGCTAAAATGGCTGAGTTTTATAGGGGGCTTCTGGTGCAAATTGCAAGCAAGCAGGATGTACAGAAGCAGAGGCAGTTAGCGATAAGCAGGAGGGAACAGAGGTGGGAGGGAGCTGAGGCGAAAGGGAACTGGGTGAACTGGGTCAGCATACATCTATTCTGCTATTCATTTTATTATTTAAGTTTTAAAAACTAACAAATTCAAGTCAGATATCAGCAGTTAGCCAGGTGTAATATGCATATGTTTAACAGTTACAGTTTTGGGGGGTAAAGGGAGCTTCAGTTTCTCCCTATCAGTTTCTTTACAGAGCATGCAGGACACTCTGGCCTTGGGGCCATTTCTGTCCTCCCTTTTCCTGAAGGATGTTGCTTTTCAAATTCCCAGTGAAGGTCAAACTCTGGTTAATTTTTATGGGGCTAAAGCCGTCTATAACATTCTCTGTTGTTCATCTTGCTGTCTCTGAGGTTGTTAATTAGGGTAGCTCAAAGATAAGTTCTTGTGTTTTTTTATTGGATTTTAAGGACAGTGAGCTACAACAATAGCTCTGAAATCTATCTCTGATAATTTGCTTAGCTGCAGTTCATTTATCTCATCTTCAATAGAGTTATCTTGTTCTTTTATTTGGGATTTGTTTCTTTGTTTCACCATTTTGGCTATCTTGGTGAGATTTGGAGACTGCCAAATCCCCCTGTGAGTGTTGGTGTTCTGCTGTTTGTGGCTCCCTCTCCTGACTTTGGATGGGCCCGGGTGGGCCGAAGATAAACACCACTATCAGGTCTTACTTTCCTGGGTAGATTTGCAAGCCCAGGAAAGATTCAGTTATCCTCTAGCTTTTTCCTAGAGGCTAGTAGTCTCAGTTACTCAGTGCCTTGGAATGTAGCCCTGGTATTCTGCATAAGAATATTTCCAGTGCTCACTTCAGCAGCACATATACTAAAATTGGAATGATACAGAGAAGATTAGCATGGCCCCTGCGCAAGGATGACACGCAAATTCGTGAAGCATTCCATATTTTTTAGCCACAGAAATCTTGAAAAAGAAGAACAAAGTAGGTGGGATCACAATACCAGATATCAGGTTATACTACAAAGCGACTGTAACCAAAACAGACTGGTACTGGCACAAGAACAGGCATATAGACCAGTGTAACAGAATTGAAAACCCAGAAATGGACCCAAAGCAATACGCTCGATTAATATTTGACAAAGGTGGCAAGAGCACACAGTGGAGTAAAGACAGCTTCTTTAATAAATGATATTGGGAAAATTGGACAGCTACATGCAAAAAAATGAAACTAGACCATCAACTTACACCATACACAAAAATAAACTCAAAATAGATAGAAGACTTAAATGTGACCCGTGAATCCATAAAAATTCTAGAAGAAAATGTAGACGACAAAATTTTGCACATCATACGGAGCAGAATTTTCACTGATACATCACCTAAGGCAACAGAAACAAAGGAGAAAATGACACATGGGACTACATCAAACTAAAAATCTTCTGCACAGCAAAAGAAACAGTCATCAAAATGGAAAGGCAAGCCACTGTATAGGAGAACATCATTGCCAATGATGTATCAGATAAGGGGTTAATTTCCAATATATATAGAGTGCTCATACAACTCCACAAAAGGAAGACAAAGAACCCAATTAAAAAATGGGCAGAGGAGCTGAATAGACACCTCTCCAAACTGGACATACAAATGGCCAAGAGGAATATGAAGAAATACTCAACATCACTAATCATCAGAAAGATGCAAATTAAAACAACAATGAGGTATCACCTCACACCTGTCAGAATGGTTGCCATCAACAAATCATCAAACAATGAGTGTTGGCGAGGGTGTGGAGAAAAGGGGACTCTTGTGCACTGCTGGTGGGAATGCAGACTGGTGCAGCCACTATGGAAAACAATATGGTGCTACCTCAAAAAATTAAAAATTGAACTTCCATTTGACCCAGTGATCCCACTTCTAGGAATATACCCTAAGAAGCCTGAAACACCAATCAGGAAGAATATATGTACTCCCATGTTTGTAGCAGCACTATTGACAATAGCTAAGATCTGGAAACAGCCCAAGTGTCCATCAGAAGATGAATGGATAAAAAAGCTGTGGTACATATACACAATGGAGTACTATGCAGCAGTAAGAAAGAAAGATCTCTTAACCTTTGAGACAACATGGAGAGACCTGGAAAGTATTATCCTAAGTGAAATAAGCCAAGGAGAAAAAGACAAATACCACATGATCTCAGTTATATACGGAATATAATGAACATAGAAGTCTGAGGAATACAGTAGACCCAGAAACATGGAAGTAGGGCACAGACTGACATCCCTCAGAAGAGGAGGTGGGGGGGTGTGGGAAGAGATAAACCACAGAACTTATATGCATGTATGCATGACTAATGGACATGGACAACTAAGCCGGGGACGGGGTGGGTGTGGGGTGGGGAGGGGGGTGCCAATGGGGTAAAAAAGGTAAAATATCTGTAACAAAAAAATAAATAAATAATTTTTTAAAAAATTTAAAAATAAAAAATAAATAAAAGTTGTCTTACCCAGAGGGGGAAAAAAAAAGAATATTTCCAGAGGGTGGGATAGATGCTGGCTCTTAATGAGTCTCAATCTGCATTTATTTGCCTCACCTTGGGAAAGGCTGAATATCCAAAGGGGGGAGGGGGGCTGCTGCTTTTTACCACAGTTCTGAGATAGAGCACACTGGCCACCAACTTTTGTGGCCGCAACTCAGAAAAAACTCTGAGTGCCCTCAAAATCCCAGGTGTCCCCATAGAGTTCCAGTCCAGTTGCCCTCCCTCTTCCATAGCCCCCAGGTGACTGGCTATGGCTATTTTAGTGCTCTGTCCTGGCTCTCTGTACTTTGGAGAGGGCTTGGTCTTTATCCTCCAAGGGCACTGCTGAAAGCTAGGACTGCTGCTGTCCATGGGCTCCCAGCCAGCCACCCTTTCATGCCTCCACAGATCCTACCAGTGTCCCTGGTTATATGTTCCTGTCCTGCTGCTTTTCTGTTGCTTTTTTTCCTGAGGATTTGTCTTTATTTTAGTTGTAATTCCCGTCTGGTCCTGGGAAATCGTCTGTGTAGCTTCTATTCACTCTGTCTCCATTTTCACATCCTCTAAGCCTACGTTGTGCACAACTGGATCCCACAGGCCTCTCTGGAGCCCCTACACCCAGCAGGTCCCACGGATAACTGGGTAGTACAGTGCCTTTGAGTACCTGGTTCTATGCCTATGTTATGGGCTATTGGGTCTCACAGGCCTCTCTGGTGCTTCTGCACTCCACAGGTCCCACGGGTAATTGGATACCACGGTTCCTGCTGGTTTGCACAGGCCTCTCTGATGCTTTAGCTCCTTGCAGGTCCCACGTACCCGGAGCACAGTCCCTGTTGAGTCACACAGGACTCTTTGGTGCCCCCACACCCTGCAGGTCCTGTGGGTTGGCAGCTGGATCACACCAGTCTCTCTGGAGTTCTGGCTTCCCCATGCTCTTGTGGGCGACTGGACTGCATAGGCCTCTGTGGAGCCCCAGGTCTTGCTGCTGGCAGCTGGGGACTACTGCTGCCCCGTGGGGCTCAACTGTTGCTCAGCTTTTGCTGTAGTTTTGGGGATGGGTCTCAGCTGCTGGTCTGTGCTTCTACAAGTTGCCTGGGTATGGAGGTCTGCTTCCCAACCTCTGTTGCTGGGTGTATATCTGATTAGGATGCTATTATGGGGGATGGTGCTGGGCTCCTGGCTGTCCTGAGCTTCCGCCACTGGCACCTTGGGAGCTCCACTACTGTGTACCAGTCTGTGTTGACACAGAGTGATCACTGGTCTGATGGTACCAGGTGTGCTGGCGGGCTCAGGTTGCTGGGCCCTAGCTGCTCCCACTGTGTCCCAGGAAAGACCTGGGATCTTCCAAAATGATGGGACCTCCCTGGGACACAGGGAGAAGTGCCCTGACGAGCCACCTAGAGCAGTAGCTGGCTTCTCCAGTCCACAGTACAGGAACCTTCTGTTCCGCATTTCTGCACTGCACGAGTTTGGTCGTCCACCTTCATGTCTACTCACACTCTCACACACAAGCTCACTCTCTCACACACTCACCCTCCCTCTGGTCATGCCTCCCGCCATCTTCCCCCGCTCTTCATATTTAGATACAGCATCTTCAGATAACTGTCTTTCTTTCTTTGACCCTTGTCCATACAGTAGACACCACACGTGAGATGCTCAGGCACCCACGCCTCTAGCTTGCAATCATGACCTTCTGGAAAATGCTCATTTTCTTATAGTTCATGAAGGTGCAGAAGTGGCAGTCTCCAGAAGCTTGCCTCCAGCTGCCCACACCATAAACAGCAGGGGTTCCAAGTGCCCTTCAGATCAGCACTGGTACTAGCACATACTCCTGGGACATCCATATTGTATCATGCCAAAAAATGAGGACAAGGGGCACTTGGGTGACTGGAAACAGGTTTAGGCGAAGGAAAGGGCAATAAGGAGTGGAGAAGCCTGGCTGAGGAAACCTGGAGAGCAGCAAAATTTAGTCTCGGGCTGTCCAGCGCTGGTTTTGCTTCTTTCGACTATTGGTTGTCTGCCAGGTGCTTTCCGAGGTGTCTCTGGAGAAAGCTGGGGTTTGGGCCAAATTGGGGAGTGGCGGGTAAGTGATCATGGTCGTGTGGGACGCTTCTCTAGCTTTGGTTGCAGTCTGGGCTCTGGTGCATCTGCTTCGAAGTTGCGGAGCACAGTCTGCTGTCAATCAAGAACGAGTTCTGCCTTACCTCGCTTATAGGAACCTGAGTTCTGTCCCATAGCCGGTGCACACCGTGACCCCAACGTGTCTTCTGGTGGGTTTGCTTCTTTCATTCCCTCATCCTGACCCCCTCCAGAAGCCTCTACCTCCCCCCTCCAGATACGGAGCTCTCGGAGACAGACCTCCGTCCTTCTGTCCCAACCATCTGTCACTTCCAGGTTAGAAGTCAGCCAACCTTCTCGCAAGTTCCTGTGCCCCGGCCTTGGAGTTTTGGTGGGGTTGTGATTCTCCAGAGACAGCTTGCTTCAGTTTCCCTGCCGGTTATCGATTCCGGGTCAAACCACTTTGGCTTCTCTGGATACAAATGCCGAGCCACTTGGGGGCATTCCTCTTACTCTCTGTACTCCCAGATAGAATTGCCAGGCTCAGGCTACCTCCAAGACCGTCTGCGGCGGCTGCGGAGACTCTCTGCAGAACCTAAGCCTTCGGAAATGGGGTCCGTGAGCGGAGATTCCTCTAGTTACTGAGAAGACCTATGGAGGACCACAATTACAATAATGCACGCTCCAGTCTATCAAAACTCTCAGCTCTGCGGCAGCCACCTCTTGTCACCTGCGCTGCGTTTTCCAGTCCTTGGGTTCCGTCTGGCTTGGCTAGTGTTTGTTCACTCCTACCCTCATCCTATTCGCCTCTTAGTATCAGAAAGTCGTTTTGTTTTGTTTTGCATTGGATTTCCTTGTCCAGGAAAACAGTGGGTGGTCATTAGCGGGAACTCTACCCCTGAATTGCTGGGACGTTCCAATCACAAGGGAATTGTTTAAAGAGTTAGGGAGAGCAAAGACGCATAGCCCCTTTTGCACAAGAGAGGCTGGGGGAAATGCCAATTCCTGAGATCCGTCTTCATTTCTCACAGTTCTCAAGCACCTCTCAAAGTGCACCACAGGGGTTTGTGGTCTGCCCAGGCTCCTAAGAAAAGAGAGTTTGGGTCATGTTTTATTTTTCTCAGCTGATGGCACTTGTTGGTTTACACCATTTTCCCTATAACATGACCCTTGAAAGGTGGTGCAGATCTGTGCTGGGGGCAGCAGATAGCGGGGACCCGCGGCCATTTATTGCAGTTGACAGGTATTGAAAGTCTCTTGCGCACTCGCTGAGGGTTTGTGGGTAGGCAGACAGGTTAAAGCCAGAAGCTCAGAGGCAAGTGGCAAGTTGCGCACCTCTTTCCTGCCCACCTCTTTCCTTAGTCAAGATCAAGACCAAAAACCGGGTCTAGTTAGCAGATACATCTTTGATTCACGTACTGATAGCAGGAATTAGGTTAGGAGGTATTCATTTGTTCTGTTTAATTCTCAGCACAGAAGTATAAAAACTCTTTACATAGCAGAACTGAAACATTTTTACCTTTTAAAACCCTAAACATAAGGTTCAACTATATTTTCATACTCTAGATCCGCTTCTAACTACTGAAGCAAAAGACCAAAGGGCAAGTGCCTTCAGAGCAGAACCCAAATGGACTGGCCTGCCAATGCAGGACAATTCCAGTGTAGGGTTGGGGGAAGGGTAATAGAAGTTATAACTTTTTCTTTCATTTTGGGTGTACCTGAAAGTTAACCCACCCACATATTTTTCCAAAATGTATGGTATCAATCAGAAAGACACCTAAATTATTAGTCTCTAAAGCTTTATTCTAATAAAGAGGTATGCATCCCAGCATTGAAGGCTATTACACTGAACACGTTACTTACAAATGCAGAAAATGCTCTGGTTGTGTGATACAGCAACATGTTTTAACTTTTTTATTTTTTAATCATTTTATTTTAAATTTAAAAAATGTAAAATTACAGTTTACATTCAAATTACTTTCTATAACTTTCAGGTGTACAGCGTAGTGGTTAGGCAATCAGATACTTTACATGGTTTTCTCCCCAATATTTTCAGTACCCAACTAGCCCCATACATAGTTTCTATGATATTACTGACTGTATTCCCTATGTTGAACTTTACATTCTGATGCTTATTTTGGAACTACCAATTTGTAATTCTTATTTTTTACTTTTTTAAAATATGTTTTTATTGATGACGGAGAGAGAGAAACATCCATGAAAGAGAAATATGGATGGGCTTCTTCCTGCAAACTGTCTCCTAATGGGGATTCAGCTGGAACACCCAATCCCCACCCTTTGTCCCTACCCCCTGTTACCTGACCTGGAATCAAATCAGCAACCTCTGCCCTGGCCGGTTTGGCTCAGCGGTTGGAGCGTAGGCCTGCGGTACAGAGAGACCCGGGTTCGGTTCCCGCTATGGGCACGTACCTCAGTTGCAGTTTGTCCCCGGCCCTGGTTGGTTGTGTGGGTGGCAGCCACTCGATGTGTCCCTTCACATCGATCTTTCTCTCTCTCTCTCTCTCCCTCTCTCTCCCTCCTGCTCTATCTGAACAAAAAATGGAAAAATGTCCTCGGGTGAGGATAAAAAAATTTAAAAAATCAGCAACCTCTAACCTCTAGGTGAATGGGACTGTTCTCAAACAACTGAGCCACAATGGTCAGGGCACTAATTTGTGCTTTTTAATCCCTTCACCCTTTTTAAGCAATAATCTCAATTTCTGTCCCTCTAGTAAGCATCATTCTGTTCTCTGTGTCTATAAATCTTTTATTACTGTGTTCCTTTCCTTTTTCTTTATTTCACAGAAGTGAAACCATATGCAATTTGTCTTTCTCTGTCTGACTTTTTTCACTGAACATAATACCCTCTAGGTCCATGGAAGTTGTCTCAAAATGGTAAGATTTGATTCTCTTTTTAGGGCCGAGTAATATTCCATTAATATATGTATCACTGTTTTTTATCCATTGATCTATTAATGGGTACTTGGGTGGCTTTCACAGCTTTGTTATTCTAAATAATGCTGCCATCAACTAACATAAAGTTGCACATGTTCTCTTGAATTAGTGTTTTGAGTTTTTTTGGATAAATACCTAGAAGTAGAATTGCTGAATGCTGAGGCAGTTCCTTTTTTAAATTTTTTGAAGAACACTGTACTAGCCTGCATTCCTAACAATACTGAATGAGGGTTCCCTTTTCTCCACACCCTTGCCAGCACTTGTTGTTTGTTGATTAATAACATCATTTATGGGCCATACGAAATTATCAGCTTAAAATTTACCCTGCTATATTTAGCCAAACATTTAATTAGCTCACCCTTGATGGAATGGCTGGAACACCTTCAGCTTCTCTGCAGGAAGGCATGTAATGGTATTGATGCTGCTGCTACTCACAACTGCTTTTCCAGATTTGATTCGGTCAGTCAGGAGCACAGTTGATTCTTTGTGATGATAAATTTTGGAAAGAACTGCTCAAAGTAATAAGTTGTTCCAAACTCACATGCACATTTCAATGCATGTCTCCTCAAAGTGGGAAATTCATCTTTGCATATAGAACATTTATAGAATTCAAGAAGTGGGTGGTGATTATACCTAGCTTTCAACTCATCATTGTTCTGCAGCTGAATGATTTCATGTTGTGAGTTATCAGGCACATCAGCTGGTTCCACATTCAGCAGTGTAGCAGTGTAGCAAAGATGTTCAATTCCATTTATTTACTTTTAACATCTTGACTCTTTCATTAAATGCCTCATTTAGTTTCACACAATCACAGCATAGTCAAGTATTGTAGAGGCTTTTCTCCTTTCAGAGTGGGTAAATGCATCATGTTAGTCCTCTTTTTTTAAAATTAGTTAATTTATTTGTGTACCAGATGTTTCTCCTTTTACCCCACTGATTCCCCCTTCCACACCCTGTCCCCAGCTTTGTTTCCTTGTCCATTGTTCATGCATACATGCATATAAGTTTTGTGGTTAATCTCTACCCACCACACCTTCTTCTGAGGATTGTCAGTCTGTACCCCATTTCCACATCTCTGGGACAACCTCATTACTTAAACTGTTATGTTCATTATATTCCACAGATAAGTGAGATAATATGAAACTTGTCTTTCTCTGGCTTGTTTCTCTTAGGATAATACTTTCCAGGTCCCTCTATGTTGTCTCAAAGGATAAAAGATCTTTCTTTCTTACAGCTGCATAGTACTCCATTGTGTATATGTACCACAGCTTTTTTATCCATTCGTCTACTGGTGAACACTTGGGCTGTTTCCAGATCTTAGCTATTGTAAATAGTGCTGCTACAAATAGTGGGGGTACTTATATTCTTTCTCATTGGTGTTTCAGCCTTCTTAGGATATGTGCCTAGAAGTGGGATCACTGGGTCAAATGGCAGTTCAATTTTTAACTTCTTGAGGTAACACCATAGTGTTTTCCATAGTGGCTGCACCAGTCTGCATTCCCACCAGCAGTGTACTAGGTTCCCCTTTTCTCCACACCCTCGCCAACACTTGTTGTTTGATGATTTGTTGATGGCGGTCATTCTGACACTTCACCGCCATAATTTAGCTTCAAATGTCATGTTTGAAAGCAGGGAGCTGAGAAGCTGGTCTAGCTGCTGCACTTTGATGTTCAACTCTGAAAGGTATTTGGTGATGTCCACCGTGCATGTTAATCCACACAGCCACTTGCTATCATTGAGTTCCCTGACAGGTTTTCCCTTCTTCTCCATGAACTGGTTGACTTCATCCTACAGTTTACAAAACCTCATGAAGATGTTCCCGAGACTCAGCCACTGCACTTAACAGTGATAAAGATCACCTCGCTCATAGTGAAGATCACACAGGAATTCCTCAAACTGTTGGTTAAACTCTCTGCTTTTGACAAAATTTATGCACAACTGTGCACAGAGACTTTCTTGGGGTAGACTATAAAGTGGCATATAATTAAATCACTTGGATCAAGATGGAGACGATTTAGTTCTTTCTTGACAAGTTCAATTAACCCTTTTTGCAAACAAACCAACTCATTTTGCAAGCTCCAGCAGCTCCATCTGTAGTAAGGCCACTTAACTTTTCAAATGTTAGCTCAAGTTTTTTTCATTGATAAAACAAGTCTCCCAAATAAGTCCTTGCCTCTTGTAGTGCCATGCATGGCTTCCCCTGACAGCAGTTTCTCTTGTGTGTCAAACCCTGTGGTTATCCCACACATGGAAAATGCCATTTGGGCAGTGTTTGTTATGTTTGTTGTCTCATCACAAGCCAGAGATAAAAATTGGAAATCTGCAGAATCCTTCCGTGTTTTCTCAACATCCTGTGCTAAGTCAGGAATCCGATCTGAGATGGTTCTCTGAGATACATGAACCCTCTGAAACAATTTTACTCTATCTGGTGTTAACAACTCCGAAGCAGCTACCGTGCTGTCTCACACACTCTCTCTACACAAGGCCGCAGCTACTTTGCCATTAACTTGCTCACTATATAACTCATCTAATTAACGTTGTGTCTGTCATAATGAGGCCTAGTCAAAATGGCTTGTTGCGATTCCAAACTCTGCTGAAGAGCATAAATTTTATCCAGACACATTTGGCCTTCCAATTTACTAAGTTCAGCATGTTTTGAGCTGTACTGATGCTCTAGATGGACTATTTTATTACTGTTAATGGCATCAGACAGGATAGGCACATAGGTTTGCCTTCTACTTTAACAAAATAATTATTATTTGTAAATTTCCCTTGGGAAAGTTGACACTCTGCATCAACTTTTTTTTTGTAATTTCTATTTATAGTATGTCACACCACTTCAGTTTTTGTTCCCTTTGGTTTAATTTATTTTTGATACAGATGTTTCTCCTTTTTCCTCCATTGACACCCTTCTCCTGTTCCCCCACACACACTCAGCATTGTTGTCTATGTCCATTGGTTATGTTTGTATGCATAAGTTGCTGGGTTCTCTTTTCTGTTCCATTGATCTATATGCCTACTGACAGTAACAGGCAGTTTTGCATGTAAGGGCTTTGTAGTATAACCTGATATCTGATATTGTGATCTCTCCTCCTTTGTTCTTTTCAAAGATTGCTGTGGCTATACTGGGCCTTGTTTGGTTCAATTTAAACTTTTGAAGTATTTGATCTAGTTCTGTGAAATAGGCCATTGGTATTTTTTTATTTTAACCTGACTCGAGGAAATTTTTCCATTTTTTGTTCCGATAGAGTGGGAGAGAGAGAGGAAGAGAGAGAGAGAAGGAGAGAAGCATCGATGTGAAAGGGACACATAAAGTGGCCAGGGAAAAACTGTAACCGAGGTGCATGCCCTTAGTGGGAACCGAACCCGGGTATCCATGAACCACTCTAAGTGCTGAGCCAAACTGGCCAGAGCAGGCCATTGGTATTTTAATGGGGATGGCACTGAATCTATAGATAGCTTTGGGTAGTATGGACATTTTAATGATGTTAATTTTTCCAATGTGTGCACAAACTGTATGCTTTCACTTTTTTACATCTTCCTCTATTTAATATTTTTCAGTGTCCTGTACTTTTCTGCAAAGAGGTCCTTTATTTCTTTGTTCAAGTTTATTCTCAGGTATCTTAATTTTCTTGCTATGACGTAATTAGATCACAGTTTTAGTGTTTCGTCAAGTTCAATGTTGGTATATAAGAATGCCATCAATTTCTTCACATTAATTTTTTATCCTGCTACTTTGGCAAATATATATATTAAATCTAGTCATTTTTCATGGAGTCTTTAGGATTTTCTATGTCCTATATCATGTCATCTGCAAATAATGACAGTTCCATTTTCTCCTTTCCAATTTGGATCCCATTTATCTTTTCTTTTTGTCTAATTGCTGTGGCTAAGACTTCCAGGACTATGTTAAGTAAGAGTGGTGAAAGTGGGTAGCTCTGTCTTGTTTTTTTTCTTCAAGGAAATGCTTTTACTTTTTGCCTATTGAATATGATGTTGGCTGTAGGTTTTTCATATATGGCCTATATTATGTTGAGATACAATCCCTCTATTCCCATATTGCTGAGCATTTTGATCAGAAATGGGTGCTGGATTTTGCCGAATACTTGTTTAGCATCAATTGATAGGATCGTGTGCTTTTTGTCTTTCTTTTTATTTATGGGGTGTATCACATTTATTGATTTGCGAATATTGTACCAGCTTTGCATCCCTGGGATGAATCTCACTTGGTCATGGTAAATAGGTTTTTGTTTTTTTAAGGTATTGCTGTATCTCATTTGCTATATTGTGTTAAGGATTTGGGCATTCATATTCATCAGGGACATTGTCTTGTAGTTTTCTTTCTTTATTGTGTGAAGACACAATATCTGATTTTGGAATTAGAATTATGATGGCCCCATCAAAAGTGTTTAGAAGTGTTCCATCTTCTTGGACATTTTTGAACACTTTGAGGAGAATGGATGTTAGTTCTTTGAATGTTTGTAAATTCCCCGAGGAAGCTACGCGGCCTAGCCTTTTGATTGCTGGCAGTTCCTTGATTACATCTTCAATTCCCTTAGTTGTTTTTGGTCTTTTCAAGTTTTCTGCCTCTTTCTGGTTAAGTTTGGGGACATTGTGGATTCTAGAAATTTTTCCTTTTTGCCTAGATTGTCCAAAGTGTTGGTGTATAATTGTTCATAGTATTTTTAAATAATTCTTTGTATTTTTGTGGTGTCAGTTGACACTTCTCTTTTTTTTCCCTCCTGATTTTGTTTATTTGGGTCCTCTTTCTTTGTTTCTTGGTGAAACAATCTTATTTATCTTTTCAGAGAACCAGCTTTTTCTTTCATTGCTCGTTTGAATTGATTTTTAGTCTCTATGTCATTTATTTCTGCTCTTATCTTTACTTTTTTTTTTTTTCCTTCTACTTGCTCTGGGTATCTTGTTCTTTTTTCTTTCCCCCTTTGTTCTAGTTCTTTAACTTGTAAGATTAGTCAATTAATTAGGAATTTTTCTTGGTTTTTGAGGTAGGCCTGTAGTGCTATGAACTTCTGTCTCAGGAGAGTTGTGCCGTGTGTATACATTTTGTGCTGTTGAGTGTTTATATTTTATTGATTTACAAGAAGTTTTAAATTTCTTTCTTGCTCTCCTTAATAGCTTCATTGTTTAATAACATGCTGTTTATCCTCCATGAGTTTAAATGTTTTTTAATGTTTTTTTAAATTGTTTTCTTTGTTGTTGTTGTTTTATCTTTATTGTTGAATGTATTACAGAGGTTCCTCATTTTCCCCCATTGACCCCCGCCTCACCAGGCCTGCCCCCCACCTCCTACCTTTTCCCACACTGTTGTCTGTGTCCATTGGTTATGCATATAAGTTCTTTGGTTTATTTTTTCCCACCCCCAAATCCTTTCCCTTTGAGGTTTGTCCATCTAGCAACAAATTTGTGCTTCTTAATCTCTTCACCTTTTTCACCCATTCCCCCAACCCTCCTCCCATCTGGCAACCAACAAGATGTTCTGTGTATCTATGACAATGCTTCTGCTCTTCTGTTTATTTTGTTTGTAGATTCAATTGTCAATAGATATGTATTCATGGCCATTTTGTTTGTTCATACATTTTATCTTTTTCTTCAAAAAGACCCTTGATCCTTTCATGTAGTAACGGTTTGGTGGTGATGAACTCTTTTAAATTTTTCTTGTCTGGGAAACTCTTTATATGGCCATCAATTCTAAATGACAGCTTTGCAGGATAGAGTAATCTTGGTTGCAGGTACTTGCTGTTCATCACTCTGAATATTCTTGCCACTCCCTTCTGGCCTGCACTGTTTCTTTTGAGAAACCAGCTGACAGTCCTAAGGGAACTCCCTTGCAGGTACTAACTGCTTTTCTCTTGCTGCTTTTAAGATTCTCTCTTTGTCTTGAACCTTTTGCATTTTGATGATGATGTGTCTTGGTGTGGGCCTCTTGGGGTTCATCTTGTTTGGGACTCTCTGTGCTTCCTGGACGTGTATGTCTGTTTCCTTCACCAAGTTAGGAAAGTTTTCTGCCATTGTTTCAAACAGGTTTTCAATTTCTTGTTCTCTCTCTTCTCCTTCTGGCACTCCCAAAGATGCGATTGTTGGGACACTTGAAGTTGTCCCAGAGGCTCCTTACACTATCCTCATTGTTTTGGATTCTATTTTCTTTCTGCTGTTCCAATTGGGTGTTTTCTGCTTCCTTATATTCCAAATCAATGGTTTGCTTCTTGGCTTTACCTACTCTACTATTGAATCTGTGTAAATTATTCTTTATTTCAGTTAGTGCCTCCTTTCTTTCTGACTGTGTGTTCTTCATTTCTGACTGGTCCTTTTTTATGCTCTTGAGGCCCTCACAAAGTTCACTGAGGTTCACCCTAAGTTCATTGATCATCCTTATATGCAGTATTTTGAACTCAGCCTTGTTATGTTGCCTTGTTATATCTCCATTTCACTTAGTTCTTTTCTTGGGTTTTTTTTTTTGTTTTTTTTTTCTGTTCTTTCATTTGGGACCTATTTCTTTGTCTCCTCATTTTGGCTGCCTCCCTGTGTTTGTTTCTGTGTATTACTTAATGAGACGTATGGGGTTCTCTGAGACCAGATGCTGCTTGTTTGAAAGAATTTAGGAAAACCTGAAACAAGATCCAAGACTGGTCAATCCTATGGTGAAGCAACTGGCAACAGCTTCCGTAGGCCTGAAAGTTGGGTGGGATAGGGCTTCAGGGAATCCCCGGGGTAAGGCAAATAGTGTGAGACAGATTGCTGAAGTCTTAGATATGGCGGCCATCTGCCATCCCAGGGAAGGGCTCACCGAAGGCCTCTGACAGCACGTTTGTCCTGGAGAAAGTTCCCTCTCCAGCCCTCTCTCCAATGCCAAATAGCTCAGTTCTTCCCTGTATGTCTCTGGCACCCCTTGAGCTGCCTCCCCTCCAAGCTTAGAGGGAGTGAGTTCGATAAGTCTGTGCACAAGCCCTTTAAGAGGAGCTGCCTGGGGCTCCTGCCGCATCAGCCTTTCTGAGCCTCAGTTCCCACTGGTTTTTCCAGTCAGAAGTTATGGGACTTCTCTTCCTGGCACTGGAACCCCAAGCAGGGTGCCTGGTGTGGGATGGGGACTCCCCAGTCCTCAGTAAGGACCCTCCCAGATGAGGTATCCTCCTGATTTTTTTTTTTTTTTTTTTTTTTGGTGGTGGTGGCGGTACGTGCCCTTAGCAAGAACCAAACCCGGTATTCTCTGGTCCACAGGCCAATGCTCAACTGCTGAGCCAAAGAAAATGGCCAGGGCATCCTCCTGATTTTTATCCACCACTCATAAGTGTGGGACCAGCACCTCTGCCTTCGCCCCTCCAGCAGTCTCCATGTGGCTGCTTCTTTAATTCCGTAGTTGTAGGACTTTCATTCAGCTTGATTTCCAGCAGTTTTGAATGATGGTTTTCTGTAGTTTAGTTGTAACTTTGATGTGGTTGTGGGAGGACGAGATACCGCGTCTACCTATGCTGCCATCTTGACCAGAAGTATCCTTGAGTGTTTTATCGTGATAGATTTCTGCCTTATTGCCATTGTGTTCTGAGAAGATGCTTGATATGATTTCATTTTTCTTGAACTTGTAGACACTTAGTGTCTGTCCTAACATGTGGTCTCACATGCACTTAAGAAGAGTGTGAATTCTGCAGTTTTGGGGTGTAATTCTCTGTAGATATCTATTAAATCCATTTGAACTTGTGCATGATTTAGAGTCTCTGTTTCCCTGCTAATTTTTTGCCTAGAGGAAGTATTCAGTGATGTCAGTGGGGTGTTGAAGTCCCCTGCTATGGTAGGATTTCTGTCCATTTTTTCTTTGAAGTTCTCCAGAAATTTTTACATGTATTTTGCTGCTCCTGTATTGGGTACATATTAGTTTGACAAAGTTATATCCTCCTCTTTGATGGATCCTATTAGAATTATATCCTGGCCTTCTTTGTCTCTAGTTATGGCCTTTATTTTGAAGTCTTGCAGTGCTTATTTGCTGCTAATATTTTTCCCTTAGCCTTTTCCTGTTTGGGAAGCTCTTTATTTCACCTTGTATTTTGAATGATACCCTTGCCAGATAGAATAGTCTTGCATTCACATCCTGTTTTCATTACCTTGATTACTTCATGCCTTTTTTTTTTTTTTTTTTTTTTGTCCTGTAGTGTTTCTGTTGAGAAGTCAGCTGATAGGCTTATGGGTTGTTTGTTTGTTTGTTTGTTTGTTTTGCAAGTAACCTATTGCTTATCTCTTGCTGCTATTAATAATCTTTCATTGTGTTTAATTTTAGGCATTTTAATTATTATGTGTGTTGGGGTGATCCTGTTTGAGTTCTTCTTACTGGGGCTCTCTGTGCTTCTCATTTGTTTGCCTTTTTCCTTCACCAAATTAGGGACGTTTTCGGTCACTATTTCTTCAAATGTATCCTCTAATTCTTTTTTATTTGCTGCTTCTTTTGGGATTCCTGTGATGCAGATGTTCTAATATTTCATGTAGTTGTCTTTCTGTTTTAATTGTTTGTTGTTGTTGTTGTTATTTTTGTTCTCAGATTGAGTACCTTGTCTTCAATTCCACTGATCTGACCCTCAGCTTCCTTTACTCTGCTTGTCATTCTTTCCAATGTGTGCGGTTTTTTTGTTTTTGATTTTCTGCTATGTGATTATTTTTGCTTGATAGTTTTTCATTTTCAATTGGTCGATTTTTAATGTTTGTGTCTCTTTACTCCTGCTGTTGAGCTTCCTCACAATTGTTCCTCTGAACTCTGTCTCTGATATCTTGTTTAATTCCATTTTATTTACCTCATCTTCTGTAGAATTCTCTTGTTCATTCATTTGGGATTTGTTTCTTTGTTTCACCATTTTGGCTGTCTCAGTGGGTTTTAGAGACTGCCAAATATTTTCTGTGTGTTGGTGTTCCACAGCTTGTGGCTCCCTCTACTGGATGTGGATGAATACAGGAGGACTGATGTTAAACACCACTGTCAAGTCTTACTTTCCTGGGTTGATTTGCTGGGCAAGCAAGGGTTCAATTATCCTATATCTTTTGCCTTTGGGCTATTATTTTCAGATACTTGATGACCGTTGGTTTGGAGCCCTAAGCAGAATAAAAGTTTCCTCAGGTGTACCGGGTAAAAGAATTTCAACTGGTGGAGCAATTGCCTGTGACAGTCTCTAGCTGTTAATGAGCCTCAGTTTGCATTTCTCTAGACTGGATTGGTGGTGGTAAATTCCTGAGGAAGAATTTGTTGCTTCTTCCTGGGATTCTGAAAAGGGGGTCTTTGAATAAGATGGCTACTGTTCTATGAGGGAGCTATTCAGTGTAAAACTCAGTGTCCTTTCCAACTCACTCCTTAGTCAGGAGCCCCAGACTTTCTGTACAGAATTACAGTCCAGTTTACCCTCCCCCTGAGGAGCCCAAGGTGAGTAGCTGTAGCCCTTCAGGGATCTCACTGCTCACAGCTAAAATAGCGTTTAGCTGCTCTCCATGGGTCAACCCAACCTCTTATGCTTACACAGTTCCTACTAGGCTTGATTTGCTGTCCTCTTTTTGTCCCTGGTTATAAGGGTTCTTTCCAGCTGCTTTTCAGTTTGTTGTTCCTGATCATTTGTCTTTGTCTTAGTCTCATTCCAGTTTTGTCCCGGGAGACAGTCTGTGTAGTTTCCATTCACTCTGCCACCATTTTTTTTCTCCCAACACCATTTATTAAAGTGGCTGTCTTTATTCAATTGTGTGAGCTTGACACCTTTGTTAAATGTTAATTGAGTATAATGTCTTGGGTCAATATCTAGGTTAGCTTTCCTATCCCATGGATCTATATACTTGTTCTCGTGCCAGTAACAGGCTTTTTTAATTACAGTGGCTTTGTAGTTTACCCTACATCTGGTATTTTGATCGCTCCTACTTTGTTCTTTTCTTTGTTTCCCAAGATTGCTGTGGCTATTCGATATTTTTTGTTGTTTTTGTTTCGTTTTTTACTTTTGGAATATTTTTTCTAGTTTTGTGCAATAAGTTGTCACTATTTTCATGGGCATTGCATTGAGTCTATAGATTTCTTTGGGGAGTACTGACCTTTTAATGATGTTAATTCTTCCAAACCATAAACAAGATATATGCTTCCATTTCCTCTTTCTTTCTTTCTTTCTTTCTTTCTTTCTTTCTTTCTTTCTTTCTTTCTTCTTTCTTTCTTTCTTCTTTCTTTCTTTCTTTCTTTCTTTCTTTTTCTTTTACTTCTTTGGTTAAGTTTTATTCCAGGTGTCCTAATTTTTTTGCTGCAGTGGTAAATAGGATTTTTTTTTTAGTTTAACTTTCTGTGAGTTTACTATTGGTCTATAAGAAAGTTTAGTAGATTTTTGATAGAGTTTCTATGACTGTCTATGTACAGTATCATATCATCTACACATAATGACAGTGTTATTTCCTCCTTTCCAATTGAATCCCTTTTATTTTTTCTTCATGTCTAATTGCTGTGTCTAAGATTTTCAGTACTGTGTTAAATAAGAGTGGGCATCTCTGTCTTGTTCCTGTTTTTAAGGGAAATGCTTTTAGTTTTTGCCCATTGAATATGATGTTGGCTGTAGGTGTTTCATATATGTCCTTTGTTAGGTTGAGATATTGATCCCTTCATTTCCACATTGCTGAGCATTTTCACCAGGAACAGGTGCTGGATTTTATAAATGCTTTCCCAGCATCCATTAACATGATTACATGGTTTTTACCTTTCATTATGTGTATGTGGTGACACACATTTATTGATTTTTTTTAGTATTGTACCAGCTTTGCATTCCTAGGATGAATCCCGGTGGGTCATGGTGAGTAATTTTTTTTTTAATATATTGCTGGTTTCTATTTGCTAATATGTGTTAAGGACTTTGGCATCTATGTTCATCAGGAATATTGGCCTGTAGTTTTCTTTCGTTTGGAAGTAGAATTATACTGGCCTTGTAAAACAAGTTTGGAAGTCTTCCTTCTTGAATTTTTGGAAGAGTTTTATGATGAATTTGTAGAGGTTGGCAAAGCCAAAAGAGTTTGGCAGGGCAGGGCAAGAGGGTGGAGATGCAGGGAAGAGTTGATATTGCTGATGGAGTGCAAAGGTAGTCCGCTGGCAGCATTGGTAGGATAGGTTTTTCTATGTCTAGAAAAACATTAAAATGGCATTGTGAACTCCAACTCTTGAAAAAAATTACGTTAAAGTTATGCTTGCATACATATATACAGAGCACAAATATTAAAGATTGTAGTTAACTTATTAAAAATGAGGGTATTGCCCTGGCCAGTTTGGCTCTGCGGTTAGAGCGTCGGCCTGCAGTCCGGAGAAACCCGGGTTCGGTTCCGGCTAGGGGCGTGTACTTCGGTTGCAGTTTGTCCCCGGCCCTGGTTGGTCGTGCGGGTGGCAGCCACTCGATGTGTCCCTTCACGTCGATGTTTCTCTCTCTCTCTCCCTTCCTCTCTCTCCCTCCCACTCTATCTGTACAAAAAAAAAAAAAATGAGGGTATCAGTGAGATATTATGATCAATTCAAAGAAAAAGTCAAAGCAGCACCATTTCAATATGGAGTATAGGAATGTTGAGATGCTTATGTAAATGGTTATTCTAGGGCTGCTCCAGCAAATGACCATATACCAGGTGACTCAAAACAATGAATTTATTTTCCCACAGTTCTGGAGACTAAAAGTCTGAAATCAAGTTATTGTTTAGGTTGATTATTTCTATGGGCTTCTTCTGAAGGAGAATCTGTCCCATGTGTCTCTCCTAACTGTTGGTGGCTTACTGATGATCACTGGAGATTGTTTGCTTATTGCTTGTATAGTGTGGGAAAGTTTACCAAATGTCCACTGCACAGAATTTATCCATATGTCTATAAACAAATATTAGTTTTTGTTGCTGTAAATTATCTACAATTTACAGAGTTGTAAAATAGATCAAGACCATGAAAGGAGAGAACTCGGAAGAGTGCTGTAACATTAATTTGTCACTGAAGACCTCAAGAATCTTTTTGCTTATTGGCAATTTCTTTATAACATTTAGAAAGATCTCATGTTACATGAGAAACTTAACTAAAGGTGATATAAAGAAAGGGTTTCAAATATTAGGTTGCTCATGGTTCTATATTGATTTGCAGAAGAGTTTTTATTTTTGGTCTATTAATTTTTTTTTATCTATAAGTCTCTTCATGCTCTGTTTTATTTGTTCTTTTGTTTTCCTTTTGGAGCATGACTGTAAGTAAAACTACACCAGATTTGTCTTACACTCTGACCTACTTAATATGAAACTCTCCAGATCCACTCAGGTTGCATCTGGCTGCATAATATTCTGCTGAATATAAAAAATATATAAATAAATCACAGTGGGACAGCAGTGTCTGGGTGGCATCCTTGGCCTCGTCCTTTAAGTTTCAAGAATTTGAACGACTGTAGTTCAACAAAGCATTTCCTGATTAACACACAAAGTCATCTGAGAGATCAGTGCATTAAAACATGTAAAGGTGGAAAGTTGGGAGTGAACCAGGGATGTGGAAAGGGAGACAATGCCCAGCATTCAGCCTGGAGCTTACAACCCAAGCTCACTGTGGCCCTCAGCCTGCAGAGGAGAAGAATCAGGTTGCAAGTGACATCCCTTCAGTGAGGAGAAGCAGAGATTTAAAGTGAATATTTCTGTAGGGGTGGTCAGTACACACTGCAGCTTCACCCAGACACTTGGGCAAGGATGAAGCACCAAGGTGTAGGTAGGTTGCCTGGCAATCACCATTCCAGACAGAAAAACAATGCCACGAAGCCTGAGCACCTCCCTTAACTCTCCCTGAGCTCACCTTTCCTCACCATCTCAGAGCTAGCAGCAGGCCCCCTGGGGGGAGGGTGGGGGGGAAAGCTGTATTAGTAAGTGTCAGGTTTCAGAGCACATTATCTGCAAACTCAAGATCTGGTACTAGAGAAACATTTATTTCCTGAGTGACAGGCACACTCAGCACACTCTACAACTAACCCCAGGGTCGGGTGGAGACATAGAAGTGAGGCTGCTGAGATCAGCCAGTCACCATTATGGGGAGAACAAAGCCGCCAAAGCGCCAGCCAGACTCAAGCAGGTCATCCCAACCCACCCAATGTTGCTTCACTGCCAGCAGCTCTGGCTACATGAGACAGCACTAAACTTTCACAACTTTGGAGCCCTATCATCCACCACATTCTCTCACTGTGTTGGTGCACTGAGATTGAGGTAACCTGATCACAGAGGAGAAACCCACCTTACCAGAGAACACAGACCATTTTCTACCACCCCATAGAGGTCTGACAAGCTAGAGCAGTGCAAGAGAACCTAAAAACTACTGCTTCAGTGCCACCTGCTGGAAACCAGTGGAAAGAGTCCTTTCCAGTCTACAAGAGAAGTGCCACTCATACATAGATTCCTAGACAGAGAAGGAAAATTTCTTCAAATATTATTTATAACCAAGGTAACAAGGAAGCTCAGAAAGAAAATGAAGTATCACCATATCTCCACAAAATATGTGATTTAAATAACAAATAATTTAAAATTTTAGTTTTGAAATAACTATAATTAAGGAACAAAATGAGTTACTGAAGAGATTGAAACTTTAAGAAATAACCAAATAGAAATTTAGGAAATGAATAACTCAGTAAAATAAATCAAGAACGAACTAGTGAGCAAAGGAAAGAGAGCTGAGCAAATAAAAATAATAATAATTAGTGATATTGAAGATAGAAATCTAGAAATGATGCAGAGAGAAGAGGATAGGGTTTAAAGGTTAGAAGAACCACGAAAACAGATGAAAGAACTCGATGAGAACTATATGACTCCATCAGAAGGGGCAATATAAGCATAATAGGCATACCAGAAGGAGAAGAGAGGCGAAAAAGGAACAGAGAACCTATTCAAAATAATAATTGATGAGAATGTCCCAAAGCAAACAGAACACCTAATTATCTAAACCCCAAACTAGAAAGCCTTCTCCAAGGCACATTATAGTAAACTGTCAAAAATTACTGACAAATAATTTGCAAGGCAGCCAGCTAAGGAAAGAAAACAATATTCTAAAAAAAAAAAAAAAATTACTATTAGAAAAATGAGAAATATTACCAGCCATGAATAATATATCCAGTAGTTATACTTTAGAGTTGAAGGAGTCAAAATAACTTTTCCAGACATACAGAAGCTGAGGGAATTTGCCACCAGATGACCTCCACTGCAAGAAATACTCAACGGGGTGATTTTACCTGAAACAAAGAACAAAAGAACACAGAACCATGAGTAAGATCACCAACAGGCAGAGGAGATGCAGGATATTATGACTTTTTTGCAGAATATGGTTAAACGAGGTAAAAACATTTAAACAGAGAGAACACAAAAGGGATGATGGTAAACATATGTGTTTCCAAAGGGGAATGGAGATCATAAGAATTCAGAAGAAAAAAAGACTATTGTATATACAAAAGTTTCTTCAGCATAAAACTAATAGTAACAGCAACAGCAATAAAACGGGATGTCCCAAGAGCTGTGGAATAGGTGGAAAGTACACTGATGTCTTCCCAATACTGAACCAGATTTGCAACTAAAGTAGAGATCAATTAGACTGAATGACCAACTGAAGACTCTGAACATAAATATCGTAACCAAGGATCTACAGAAGCAATATGAAGACTTAAGAGCAGGGACAGGTAAAGGGCTGGTTATGCACCCACGGGCAGAGGATGAGAATCCAAAAGGATATCTTATTTGCAAAGATCTCCCCTGAGGAGCATGCAGTCCCAGCCCCACACAGGGTAACCCAGCCCACAACAACAGAGCCAGGAGGAGGAGCATACGTAGTGTTTGACTGTAAAAGTCAGTGGGGACTTGGCCTGGAAAGAAGAGAATCTTCTAGAAAACCTTGGTGCCCTTCTAAAGGGTCAGTGCATGGGATCTTGTTTGTGAACACTCACCTTCAGCTCCTGTAGTGGGAAGACAACTCAGGGCATAGAGTCATACACAGAAGATCTGGGTGGCATGGCTTCAAGGAGAGATCTGAGGGCTAACCACTGAGGTCCCTCTGTTGAATCCTTATTTTGTACCACCCTCAGAAACCATTTTCCAATGTCAAGTGTTTATAGCACCAGCCTGGGGAGTGCACTAGCCTCATCTTCCCATTACAAATGGCACCAACTGCTGAGCTCGTCTTGAAGATAGATCCACTGGCTGCACAAAACTGGAAGCTTTGAGGGACTCTCTTTTTTGAGAACCTCTTGGCAGAGACACAGACAGTCAATGAACTGTAAAACTCTGAGGCAGGGGATATTCCTTCTCATCCTTCCATGCCATGGGTACCACTGCGTGCTCCCCCCCACCCCACACACACATACACACAAACCCACCTCATGACAGATCCACTTGTCCTGTCTTCTCAATTGCCCTGCTCTGCTAAGCTTGAGTCCTGTAGGGAAGTTGATTGGCTGCAAACCTTCAGGATCTTTGATGTGATTTTTCCTGGGAAGCTCTGTTGGAGACTCAGACCAGCACTGAGTTGTGCAGCTTGTGAGCAGGGTCCATTCTTCCCTGCCACTCCCCACTCCCCTACTCCATGCTGCCAGTGCCATTTCCCAATTGGGAAACCTACTAGGCTTGTCTTTCTTACTCCTGAGACCCCACCCTGCTGACCTTGCATCCTGCACAGGGGCCAACTGGTTCCACACTGTCAAAATCTTTGGTGTCATTTTACTTGGGAAACTCTTGTTAGAGACTTACAGTGGTACTGAGTTTTGTTGCTTTGCAGGAGGGGCCATTTTCCCCCTGCTGCATGCTGCTAGCTTTCCTCCATGTGGCATCAGGAGACCCACTTGTCCTGTTCTTTTGTCTCCTACTGGCCCCACCCTGTTGAGCTGGAGTCCTGCCAGGGGGGTTGTTGACTGTGTAGAGCCAGCACCTTTGGTGTCCTTCTTGGGAAGCTTTTGTTGGAGATTCAGACAGGCACTGTGTTGTGTGGCTCTGGAGGGCTATTATTCTCACCCACCCCAACCCACACAAGCTACAGGAGCTCCTCCTCCAACAGGAGATCTACCCGTTCTTTCATTTAGTCTCTTGATAGCCACAGAAGTCTTGACTATCTGCACACAGTGTAAATCTGTGGTGCACTCTTTCTGAGTGAGCTAAGGTCAGAGACTAGGGCAGAGACTGAGTGTTGTGGTTCTGAAATAGGAGCCACTTTTTCCAAAGACTGCCTGGCCACCCCCAAGAAAATGATCCACCAGTCTCATCCTACCGAACCCAATCGCCCTGACTTATCTAACCTTGTGGAAGATAATGAAAATTGCAGCCAGCCAGGGCCTGGGCTCTCAAATGTTCCTGACAAACCCCTCCACAAAGTTCAGACAGCCTCATGAAGTTGCAAAGCAGCTGACAGCCTGAGAAAGATTTAGGGATGCCTTGGGCCTTTTGCTTACCTGCTCCTGGGCTTAGCGGTAGTGGTAGCCAACGTTTTTACAATGTTTAGACCCTCCCAAGAACATCCAGGACCAGTAGAAACAACCACAAACTTCAGACCACTTGGTAGTTCCAAACAGGTAGCCCAAAGTCAATTAAAGACAAGTCTGACATCAACCTTTGCTGGAGCCCTCCCAAGGAAACCCTGCATGTAAAGAACTAAGGGTGGTCTTCACACCACAGCAGAGTACAACCCAGCTAGCCACACACTTAGCACACCCAAAGGCGGATTTCAGTAACCAACAGACACAGCTGGGGCCACCTCTGCTTTGTGGGGCAGTTACATGCACAGCGGCTCATACACAGTGGTAAAAGTTGATCCTCAGACTTTGTCAGACTTGGGGTTAACACCACTCAGGACCAGAAAAAGAGCATTCAAGACTCACCTACAATATGAGGATTCACATGACCCACAAAAAGACACTTTGGGAACACGTAGCTCCGGCAATCTGAAAGATTGTGCCACTGAGACACACAATGCACTTGCAACATAAAACCACCATAACAAGTTTGGGAGTCACAGCAATCTGTTTGATAAAAAGAAAAGGGAACACAAAATAGACAAAGAAATATGCCACAAATGAAAAAAGGACGATGAATCCCCAGGAAACAAAACAAAACAAAACAAACTACAACTAAATAAAAGAGAACAAACCAAGCTACCAGACAGAGTTTAAAAAAAGCTATAAGAGTTAAATGTAAGTTGTTAACCCATAAAAATCTTAAAAGGAAACGTAGGCAACAAAAACCTCTCACATCGTACGTAGCAGAATTTTCACTAATACATCGCCCAGCACATGAGAAACAAAGGTGGAAAACAAAAAAACAGGACTACATCAAACTAAGAAGCTCTGCACAGTAAAACAAACCATCACCAAAAGGAAATAGTTATACTTTTAGAAGGCAGTAATGCTGAACTGAGTAAAATATGGGATAGAAAAATAGAAAATGAGAAAAGAAAAAATGTTAAAATTGAATTAAAGAAATTAACCCACAAACAAAAACCACCATCAGCACACAAAAGATCTTGGGTCTGCCCTGGCCTTTTTGCCTCAGCAGTTAGAGTGTTGGCCTGTGGACTGAAGAGTTGTGGGCTTGCTTCTGGTTAAGGACACCGACCTCTGTTGCAGTTTGGTCCTGGCTCTGTTTGGGGTTGTGCAGGAGGCAGCTGATCAATGTGTCTCTCTTGCATTGATGTGTCTCTCTCTCTTTTTCTTTTTCCCTTCTCCCTCCCTCCCTCTCTATGTGAAGAATAATGGAAAAGTATCCTCGGTGAGCATTTAAAAGAACCCTTGAACCTGCTCTTTATGGAGCTCCCTGGATTTTGCTCTACTCTAGTTGGATCTGGTCCCTTGGGTGTGCGTCCTCTTGCGCAGTTCTCTGGTGTAGGCCAGTGTGAGTCACGGTCCCTGCCTTGTCCTTAGACTCCTAGATGGAGCCCTGCAGGGGGGTGGGGGGGGGCGTGTCTCAGGAAGTCCTATAGGCAGGGTGACCCTATCTCAGATGCTGGGTCACCTTCAGGGCTAGCCATGTGTATGTATTTGCTCTGAGCTGCTTTTCCTTCCCCCATGGCACTGGGCTCTGTGGGATATCGGGTCCAGTCAGGATGGTTTACTCAGATTTGTGTTGGGGGTGGTCCCTGTAGTTTACAGGAGGGGTAGGCAGTCTCTTTCTGTACTTTCAAAGCCTCAGTTTTTCCTGAAATGCTGGCACCCCCTGGTCACAACCCCAAAGAGGGGGGTAGGTAATGAAAAGGGGAAAATGCTCTGCTTAGCTCTTTAATCTTGCACCTTGACTGGCTCACACTGGGCAGGGCTTCTGCTCAAACTCCCACCTGAAGTGGGGCGGGGCATCCAAATTGCCATGGAGTCAGGTACTGCTGCTGAGATGATCATTTTTAGCCAGTGCTGTTTCATGGGTAGGGGATATGGGTGCCTCCTCTTTGCTCCAAGTGAGGAGGAATGGGTGTCTTCCCCCACACACTTCATGGGCTCCCCTTTCCTTTTCTGTTGCTCTCCCTTGGGAATTTCTGTGTGGGGTTGAGTTACCCCTTTCTAAAGGGCAGGAGTTGTGCCTCTGCACCTTCCCTCCATCTTCCAAGCGGTGCCACACAGCTGTGCAAGTTCACTCAGCTACTTTGCCCTCTCCTTCTCTTTCCTCTCCAGGGCCTCCTTGCTCATAAAATTTCCAGTCAGTTATTTTCAGGTGGTTTGCCAAGTCAAATGCTCTGCAGTTTCGCCTCAGGTCTGGTCCCGTGGTTGGAACAAGCAGATGGGACGTCCTTAGGCTTCAGCAATCTTGCCTCCCGCCCTTACTTCTTTAAAAAAAAAATCTTTATTGTTGTGGGTATTACAGATGTCCCCCCTTTTGTTCACCCACATTATGCCCCTTCTCCCAGTTCCCATTCCATCCTAGCCTTTCACCATCCTGTAGTCTGTGTCCATGGGTAATGTACCTATGCATGTAAGTTTTTGGTCAGTCTTTTCCTTCCCGCACCTTCCCTCTGAGGTTTGCCTGTCTATTCCATGTTTCCCTGCCTCTGTTTCTATTTTAATCATCATCTGTTTGTTTTGTTCATTAGACTCCACATTTAAGTGAGATCATTTGGTACTGGTCTCCAACTGGCTTGTGCTCAGCATAATACTCTCCAGGTCCCTCCAAGTTGTCTCAAAGAATAAAAGGGCCTTCTTTTATACAGCTGCATAGTACTCCATTGTGTATATGTACCACAGCTTTTTTATCCACTCATCTACTGATGAACACTTGGGCTGTTTCCAGATCTTAGCGATTGTAAATAGCACTGCTACAAACATAGCGGTGCACATATTCTTCCTGATTGGTGTTTCAGGCTTCTTAGGGTATATTCCTAGAAGTGGGAGCACTGGGTCAATTTTTAAAAACTCATCTTTATTGTTGAAAGTATTACAGATGTTTCCCCCCGTTTTTTCCCCATTGACCTTCTCCTTTCCAATCCCACCCCCCTCCTGCCTTCCCTCTACAATTGTCGGTGTCCATTGGTTATGCATAAATGCACAGACGTTCTTTGATTTATCTCATCCCACTCTCCCTCCCATCTCGCAAGCAAAAAGAAGTTCTCTGTATCTATCAGTCTGTTTCTGCTCTGCTTGCTCATTTTATTTGTAGATTTCATTGTTGATAGATATGTATTAATTGCCATTTTATTGTTCATATTTTTTTTTGTTCTTCTCCTTCAAGAAGACTCTTCAACATTTCATAGAATACTAGGTTGGTGGCAATGAACTCCTTTAACTTTTTCTTGTCTGGGAAACTCTTGATCTGTCCATCGACTCTAAATGCTAGCTTTGCAGAATAGAGTAATCTTGGTTGTAGGTCGTTGCTTTTCATCACCTTGAATATCTCTTGCCAGTCCTTTCTGGCCTGCAAAGTTTCTTTTGAGAAATAAGCTGACAGTCTAATGGGAGCTCCTTCATAGGCAATGAGCTGCTTTTCTCTTGCTGCTTTTAAGATTCTCTCTTTGTCTTGAACCTTTTGCATTTTGATTATAACGTGTCTTGTTGTGGACCTCTTTGGGGACTGTCTGTACTTCCTGGACTTGTATATCTGTTTCCTACAGCAAATTAGGGAAGTATTCTGTCATTAGTGTTCCAAAGAGGTTTTCAATTTCCTGTTCTCTCTCTTCTCCTTCTGGCACCCCTATGATGTGAATGTTGGCATGCTTGAAGTTGTCCCAGAGGCTCCATACACTATCCTCATTTTTTTAATTCTTTTTTCTTTTCGCTGTTCTGATTGGATGTTTTTTGCTTCCTTATATTCCATATCGATAGTTTGCTGCTTGGCTTTACCTACTTTACTATTGATTCCCTGTAAATTATTTTTTTACTTCAGATAGTGCATCCTTCATTTCTGACTGGTCCTTTGTTATGTTGTTGATATTCTCACTAAGTTCCTTGGAGGTCTCCTTAAGTTCCTTGAAGGTCTCGCTAAGTTTCTTGAATGTCTCACCAAGTTCCTTGAGCAATCTTATAACCAGTGTTTTGAACTCTGCATCTGATTGATTGCTTATCTTCATTTTGTTTCATTCTTTTCCTGGAGTTTTGTTCTTTTATTTCATTTGGGACATGTTTCTTTGTCTCCTCAATTTCACTGACTCCCTGTGATTGCTTCTATGTATTAGGCAGAGTTGCTATGTCTTTTAGGCCTTGTAGGGTGGCCTATTATTGTATGTGTCTTGAGAAATCCAGTGGCACAGACTCCGTAATCACCCCAGCTGGGCCCTTGAATTGCAACCCTAGTGTACACTGTACACTTTTCTGTTGCCATTGAGTCTTCATTGCTGTTGGCACATCAACAGGAAGGATTTACTCAGGCCGAACTGCTGGAAAGACTGTCTGTGTCCACTGCCCACTGGCTTCTGACTAGCTTGGAGTATCAGCTGTGTAGGGGCCCACCACAGAGCAAGACTTACTTCATCAGGGCTCTGGTACCCACTGAGTCTGCTCATTGAGTGTGTCACTTGTGGAGGTGGTTGGGTGGTGGTGTTTTGATGTGATCTGAAGCTGTCCACTGGGTGTTCTGGCTCTGGGGCAAGGCCAGCCACTGCCTGCATCCTATCTGGGGCCACCTGGCTTAAGCTACAAAGTGATCTGCAGATGGCTACTGCTTTTGCTGGTCTTGAAGGTGCCCAGAAAAAGCCAAGTTGTGAAGCAAGGCCTGTTGCTTCTAGTCCCAGGCCTGGGGACACTTAATGGGGCTCTCGGAGACCAGATGCTGCTTGTTTGAGAGATTTTAGAAAACTCTGAAGCAGGATCCAAGACAGGCCGATTTTCTGATAAAGCCTTTGGAAACAGGTTGGGTGGGGCCCCCGGGTGGAGCAAACAGTATGAACCAGGCTGCTGGAGTCCCAGATATGGCAGCTGTCTGCCGGCCTCAGGGGGAAAAGGCTCACCAAAGGAACATCAGCCTCCAGCAGCACATCTGTCCAGGAGAAAGCCACCTCTCCAGCCCTCATCCTGAGGCCAAACAGCTCAGTGCTTCCCTGTATGTCTCTGTCACCCCTCAAGCTGCCGCCCCTTCAAGCTTAGAGGGAGCAAGTCTGAGTAAGTCCATGCTTAGACCCTTTAAGATGAACTGCCTGGGGTTCCTGCAGCCAAACCCTTCCTCAGCCCCAGTTCCCCCTTATTTGTCCAGCCAGAAGCTATGAGGACTTCTCTTTATGGCACTGCAACCCTAAGCTGGGCACCTGGTCTGGGACAGGGACCTCTCACTTCTCAGGGATTACCTTACCAGCTGAGATGTCTCTCTTGGTTTTTATGTACCACAGGTGGATGTGGGGCCAGCCTGTCTGCACCTCTGTCTTTCCTACCAGGCTCGATGTGGGTGCATGCTGTTTCTTTAATTTCTTAGAGAGGACTTCCACTTAGCTCTATTTCAGATGATTCTGAATGATAGTTGTGTTGTAGTTCATTTATAATTTTCATGTGGTTGTGGGAGGAGGTGAGGCCACATTCACCTATGCCACCATCATGACCAGAAGTCTTGGCAGATCAATTTTTAATTTTTTGAGGAAAAATCATACTGTGTTCCATAGTGGCTGCACCAGTCTGCATTCCCACCAGCAGTGTACTAGAGTCCCCTTTTCTCCACACCCTCGCCAACTCTTGTTGTTTGATGATTTGTTGATGGCGGCCATTCTGACAGGTGTGAGGTGATACCTCATTGGTGTTTTAATTTGCATCTCTGTGATGATTAGTGACATTGAGCATTCTTATATATGTCTCTTGGCCATTTGTATGTCTTGTTTGGAGAGGTGTCTATTCATCTCCCCTGCCCCTTTTCTAATTGGGTTCTCTGTCTTCTTTTTGTTGAGGTGTGTGTGTACTCCATGTATTTTGGGTATTAAGACCTTATCTGATATACCACTGGCAAATATGACCTCCCAAACAATGGGTTCCCTCTTCATTTGGGTGATGGGTTGTTTTGCTATGCAGAGCTTCTTAGTTTGATGTAGTCCTGTTTTTTTTGTTTGTTTGTTTTTCGCCTTTGTTTCTCTTGGGCTAGGCGATGGGTCAGTGAAAATTCTGCTACGTACGATGTGAGAGGTTTTTGTTGCCTACATTTCCTTTTGAGATTTTTATGGATTAACAACTTACATTTAACTCTTATAGCTTTCTAAAACTCTGTCTGGTAGCTTGGTTTGTTCTCTTTTATTTAGTTGTAGTTTGTTTTGTTTTGTTTTGTTGCCTGGGGATTCATCGTCCTTTTTTCATTTGTGGCATATTTCTTTGTCTATTTTGTGTTCCCTTTTCTTTTTATCAAACAGATTGCTGTGACTCCCAAACTTGTTATGGTGGTTTTATGTTGCAAGTGCATTGTGTGTCTCAGTGGCACAATCTTTCAGATTGCCGGAGCTACGTGTTCCCAAAGTGTCTTTTTGTGGGTCATGTGAATCCTCATATTGTAGGTGAGTTTTGAATGCTCTTTTTCTGGTCCTGAGTGGTGTTAACCCCAAGTCTGACAAAGTCTGAGGATCAACTTTTACCACTGTGTATGAGCCGCTGTACATGTAACTGCCCCACAAAGCAGAGGTGGCCCCAGCTGTGTCTGTTGGTTACTGAAATCCGCCTTTGGGTGTGCTAAGTGTGTGGCTAGCTGGGTTGTACTCTGCTGTGGTGTGAAGACCACCCTTAGTTCTTTGCATGCAGGGTTTCCTTGGGAGGGGCTCCAGTGTACCACATTTTATCCACTCATTGACTGATGGGCATTTGGTCTGTTTCTAGATCTTAGCTATTGTAAATAGTGGTGTTAAGAGCATAGTGGACTCTTGATAGGGGGAAGATGGTGGTGGGCAGGACCAGAGAGATGGTGAGTGTGTGAGAGATTGAACGAGTGTGAGAGGGGGTGAGTGGACATGAAGGTGGACAACCGAAGTCTTACAGTGCAGAGACATGGAGCAGAAGGTTCCTGTGCTATGGATGGGGAGCAGCCAGCTACCGCTGGTAAGCAGCTCTTTAGGGTGCTTCTTCCTGCACTGCCGGGAGGCCCCGCCCTTTTGGAAGACCCCTGGTTTTCCCTGGGAGGAGGCTGTGGGAACAGGTAGGACCCAGCAACCTGATCCCACCAGTACACCTGGCACTATTGGACCGGTGGACTCCATTTTGTCAGCCCAGACTCACGCATAGTAGCAGTGCTGTCAAGGTGCCTGTGGCAGAAGCCGCAAACGTCTGGGCGCCCAGCACCATCCCCCATTGTAGCAACCTGATCAGAGCCAAGACACACACCCCATCAATCGAAGCTCCAGAGCAGACATCCATTCCCTGGCAGCAGTAGCACAGATAAACAGCTGAGACCCACCCCCTAAAGCTTCAGCAGAGGCTGAGCAGCAGCTGAGCCCAACCAAGCAGCAGCACTCCCCAGCCACCAGAGGAGGGACCTGCCACTCCAACGAGGCCTTTGTGATCAGCTGCCCATGGAACCAGCAGGGAACCAGGGCTTCAGCGGGACCATGCAATCCTGCTGCCTGTGGGACTGGAGAAGACCTGGGGCCTCAGTGAAGCCTGTGCAATACAGCTGCCAGTGGTACCAGAGGGGCCTACAGCTTCAGTGGGGCCTGACTGATACAGATTCTGGCGGCACTGGCGACCAGCAGGGAGCGCAGCCTCAGTGGGGTCCAGGCAATACAGCAGGAGTGCTTACCAGCACAGACCAATACCAGTCTCCAGTAGTCAGTCCTCCAGCACCCACAGCAGGCAAGAGGCAACACACACCAGAACAGTCTGGGAGGCATGGCAGCCTTATTGGATATACACTGACCTGCCTATGCATCCCGACATCCCTCACTAGGTCTAGAACTACCAGACAGCTATAAGGGGGAGACAAAGAAATAACACCCAAATGAAAGGAAAGGAGGAATCACCAGAAAAGGAACTACATAAAATGGACAAAAGCAATTTGTCAGATAAAGAATTCAAAGAAAATGATTTTAAGGGTGCTCAAACAATTCAGCCAGAACTACAAGCAGCCAGAACTACGAAAGCTCAGTGGGAACTACATCCACTTTGTAATAGAGGTAGATGCTATGAATAAAAATTAAAAGGATATAAAGAACACGGCAAGGATTCACTAGTAGATTAGAAGATGCTGAAGACCGAATCAGTGAGTTAGAAGATAAGGTAGAAATAAATGCCCAAATAGAGCAGCAGATGGTGAAAAAAATTTAAAAACAGGAGGAGAGGTTAGGGGGCTCTGGGACAACACAAAGCATAACACCATTTGCATCATATGGGTACCAGAAGGAGAAGAATCAGAGAAAGGCCTTGAAAACTTGTTTGAGGCAATAATGACAGAAACTTCTCTAAGCACAATAAAAGGACACAGACAACAATACTGTGAAGGAAGGGTGAGGAAGGAGGGGAACAGGGAGAAGGGTGCCAAGGAGAGAAGGGAAAGGAGAAACATCTGTAACAAAATAAATAAGTTAAATCATTAATTAAAAACAAATAAATAAAAAGTTATAAAAATGCTCAAGGAACAAGGGGGAGAAACGGCTGATGTCAGTGAGAACTTATAGAGTTAGTAAGAATTATAAAGGACATATAAACAATTAAAGAAACAGTAAGAAATGAAGAATATAATATCTGAAGGAAGGATACATTAGAAGGATTCCACAGCAGCTTAGATAAAGCAGAGGATTGAATCAGTGATTTTAGGGCACACAATACCAGGGAACACTCAAGTAGAGCCACAACCAATTTTTATTTTTTTTATTTTTTAATATGGAAAGTCTAAGAGACATCTGGAAAACAGCAAATGTAACAACATCCACATCATAGAGGTAGCAGAAGAAGAAGAGCAAGAGATCAAGTATTGTTTGAAGAAATAATAATTGAAAATGTCCCCTACCTGTTGAAGACAAAAGACACAAATGTCCAAGAAGCACAGAGAGTGCCAAACAAGATGAACCCAAAGAGGTCCACACCAAGACACATCATAATTAAAATGCCAAGGTTAAAGAACAAGAAACAATATTAAGAGCAGCAAGAAAGAGAGTTAGTTATTTAAAAGGGAGCTCCCATTAGACTGTCAACTGATTTCTCATGAGAGATCCACTACCTACACAGCTCTAGATTTCTGGGGAAATCTGGGACAAACTGACTCGTGTGGCCCAAGGACGAGGGGCATTTTTTACTTCATACACCCAATTGGTGCACAGCCCTTTCTTCACATGGACAAGTTTTGGTCTGACTGGGCCTAATAAACTTTGCTGGCCTCAACCTAAAGAGTTGTGCAAGGACCCACCGGGTGGCAGCTACACTTATATTCCCTGGGACTATTGCTGTGTGGCCTCAGATGTGAATTTGTATTGTTCTGGTGAACACCACCCTCCCTATTTGTTGACTCACTGATAACATCCCTCGTTCAACTTGAGTACCACCAGAGGGGTTTTTAGTGGCTGAGCCTAACAGGCAGCCAGCAGGTGATGGCAGGCAAACCAATCTTAGTTTGCCTTGTTCCTTTTGCTGACTGGCTCCCTGGGCTCTGTACAAGTTGAAGCCAGCCTTAGTGTACAACTTGATCCTTCCCATGCACACCCAGGCCCAGCAGGGACAGCGACAACTGTAGGTCACTTTTTAGCTCCAAGCATGTTGCCTGGGCCCAGTCACAAGCAGTATCTGTCATTGGCCTGCACTAGAGTCCCTCCCAAGAGGACCCAGAACCAACAGGATCTAATTAAAATAGCACAGGTTAAAGTACAAAGATTGAATCTTAAAAGCAGTAAGAGAGAGACAGTTACCTACAAGGAAATTCCCATAAGGCTGTCAGTTGATTTCTAAACAAAGACACTTCAGGCCAAAACATATTGGCATAAAATATACAAAGTGATGAGAAGCGTGGATCTTCAACCAAGACTATACAACCAAGCAAGACTATCATTTAATATTGAAAGAGAAATAGATTCCCAGACACACACACACACACACACACACACACACACACACACACACAGAGCTAGAGTTCATCACCACCAAACCAGTATTATAAGAAATATTTTTTTTTGGTGTTTATTTATTTTATTTATTTATTATTTATTTTCATTTTATTTTTGTTGCAGATGTTTCTCCTTTTTTACCCCATTGACACCCTCCTCCCCATCCTCCCCATCCCATTCCCAGCTTTGTTGTCCATGTCCATTTGTTATGCGAACATGCATATAAGTTCTGTGGTTATGCATATAAGTTCTCCCCCCCCCACGACCCCGTCCTCTGAGGGTTGTCGGTCTGTACCCTACTTCCACGTCTCTGGGTCAACCCTATTGCTCAGACAGTTATGATCATTATATTCCACAAACAACTAAGATCATGTGGTATTTGTCTTTTTTTGCTTTGCTTGTTTCACTTAGGATAATACTTCCCAGGTCCCTGCATGTCCTCTCAAAGGATAAGAGATCTTTCTTTCTTACAGCTGCATAGTACTCCATTGTGTATCTGTACCACAGCTTTTTTATCCATTCGTCTCCTGATGGACACTTGGACTGTTTCCAGATCTTAGCTATTGTAAATAGTGCTGCTATGAACATGGGGATACATATATTCTTTCTGATTGGTGTTTCAGGCTTCTTAGGGTATATCCCTAGAGGTGGGATCACTGGGTCAAATGGCAATTCAATTTTTAATTTTTTGAGGTAACACCATAGTGTTTTCCATAGTGGCTGCACCAGTCTGCATTTCCAGCAGCAGTGTGCTGGACTCCCCTTTTCTCGACACCCTCACCAACACTTGTTGCTTTCATTGGCGTCTCTGCGGTGATTAGTGATCTGGAGCATTTCTACATATGTCTCTGGCCCATTTGTATGTCCTGTTTGGAGAGGTGTCTATTCAGCTCCTCTGCCCATTTTTTAATTGGGTTCTTTGTCTTCTGTTTGTGGAGATGTATGAGTATATATAGTGGAAATTAACCCCTTATCTCATGCATCATTGGCAATGATGATCTTCCATAAATTGGGTAGCCTTTCCATTATGATGGTTGTTTCCTTTGCTGTGCAGAAGCTTTTTACTTTGATGTAGTCCCATGTGTTCATTTTTCTCCTTTGTTTCTGTTGCCTTAGGTGATGTATCAGTAAAAATTCTCCTGTGTATAATGTCTGAAACTTTGTTGCTTACATTTTCTTTTAGGATTTTTATGGATTCACAGGTCACATTTAAGTCTTTTTTCCACTTTGAGTTTATTCTTGTGTATGGTGTAAATTGATGGTCTAGTTTCTTCTTCTTCTTCTTCTTTTTCTACACAGCTGTCCAATTTTCCCAACACCATTTATTAAAGAGGCTGTCTACTCCACTGTATGTTCTTGCCACCTTTGTCAAATATTATTTGAGCATATTGCCTTGGGTCCATTTCCGGGTTCTCTGTTCTGTTCCACTGGCCTATATGTCTGTTCTTGTGCCAGTACCAGGCTGTTGTGATTAAGGTGGCTTTGTAGTATAACCTGCAATCTGGCAATGTGATCCTTCCAACTTTGTTCTTCTTTTTCAAGATTTCTGTGGGTATTCGAGGTCTTTTTTGGTTCCATATGAACTTTTGAAGTATTTGTTCTAGACCTGTGAAGTATGTCCTTGGTATTTTGATAGAGATTGCATTGAATCTATAGATTGCTTTGGGTAGTATATACATTTTAATGATGTTGATTCTTACGATCCATGAACAAGGTATGTGCTTCCACTTTTTTATATCTTCTTCTATTTCTTTTTTCAATGACCAGTAGTTTTCTGTGCATAGGTCCTTTATTTCTTTGGTTAAGTTTATTCCTAGGTATCTTAAGGTCGGTTTTTTTTGTTTTGTTTTGTTTTGTTTTGTTTTGTTTTTTGCCTCAATGGTAAATGGGATTATTGTTTTAGTTTCTCTTTCCTTGAGTTCATCATTGGTGTATAGGAATGCCATCAATTTCTTGACATTAATTTTGTATCCTGCTACTTTGCCAAATTCATTTATTAAGTATAATAAATTTTTGATGGAGTATTTGGGGTTTTCTACATATAGTATCAGGTCATCTGTGAATAATGACAGTTTCTCTTCCTCCTTTCCCATTTGGATCCCTTTTATTTTTTCCTCCTGTCAAATTGCTGTGGCTAAGACTTCCAGTAATATGTTAAAAAAAGAGTGGTGAGAGTGGGCATCCTTGCCTTGTTCCTGTTTTTGAGGGAGAAGCTTTTAGTTTTTGCTCATCGAATATGATGTTGGCTGTAGGTCTTTCATATATGGCCTTTATTATGTTGAGATACGATCCGTCTATTCCCACACTGCTGAGCATTTTTATCAGAAATGGGTGCTGAATTTTGTCTAATGCTTTTTCAGAGTCTATTGATATGATCATATGATTTTTATGTTTCGTTTTGTTTATGTGTTGTATCACATTTACTGATCTGCGAATATTGTACCAGCCTTGCAACCCTGGGATGAATCTCACATGGTCATGGTGAATAATTTTTTTGATGTATTGCTGGATTCGATTTTCTAGTATTTTGTTCAGGATTTTGGCATCTGTGTTCATCAGGGATATTGGCCTGTAGTTTTCTTTCTTCGTTGTGTCTTTTTCTGGTTTTGGAATTAGAACTATGCTGGCCTCATAAAATATTGTGGAAGTCATCCTTCTTCTTGAATTTTTTGAAATAGTTTGAAGAAAATGGGTATTAGTTCTTCTTTGAGTGTTTGGTAAAATTCCCCCCTGAAACAGTCTGGGCCTGGGCTTTTGTTTGCTGCGAGGGTCTTGATTACATCTTCAATTTCTTCCGGTGTTATTGGTCTGTTCAAGTTTTCTATCACTTTCCGGTTCAGTTTTGGGAGACTATGTGTTTCTAGAAATTTGTCCATTTCACTTAGATTGTCAAATTTGTGCCATATAATTGTTCATAAAATCGGATAACAATCTTTTGCATTTCTGTGCTGTCAGTTATTATTTCTCGTCTTTCATTTCCGATTTTGTGTATTTGGGTTGTCTCTCTTTGTTTCTTGGTGAGTCTAGCTAATGGTCCATCAATCTTGTATATCTTTACAAAGAACCAGCTCTTTGTTTTATCGATCCTTTGAATTGTTGTTTTGGTGCCTGTGTCATTTGTTTTATCCCTGATCTTTACTATTCCCTTCCTTCTGCTTGCTCTGGGGTTTTCTTTTTGTTTGCTTTCCAGTTCCTTAAGTTGTGAGGTTAGATATTTTGTTAGAAATGTTTGTTGCTTCTTGAGGTAGGCCTGTGGTGCTATGAAATTTCCTCTCAGTACTGCTTTTGCTGCATCCCATAGATATTGTGTTGTTGTGTGTTCATTTTCATTGTTTTCCAGGAAGTTTTTAATTTCTTCCTTGATCTCCATGGTAACCCATTCATTGTTCAATAACATGCTATTTAGCCTCCATGTTTTCAAATGTCTTTGCATGATCTTGTTGTAGTTGATTTCTAGTTTCATGCCATTGTGATCTGAGAAGATGCTTGATATGATTTCAATCATCTTGAACTTGTAGAGACTTAGTTTGCGTCCTAACACGTGGTCTGTCTTTGGGAATGTCCATGTGCACTTGAGAAGAATGTGAATTCTGCAGTTTTTGTGGTGTAATTCTCGGTAGATATCTATTAAATCCATTTGATCTAGTGCTTCATTTAGAGTCTGTGTTTTCTTGTTAATTTTTTGTCTATCCAGTGATGTCAGCGGGGTGTTGAAGTCCCCTACTATGATTGAATTGCTGTCAATTTCTCCTTTGAAGTACTCCAAAAGTTTTTAAATATATGTTGTTGCTCCCATATTGGGGTGCATATATGTTTACCAAAGCTATATTTTCCTGTTAAATAGATCCTTTTCAATATTATGTGGTGGCCTTCTTTGTCTCTAGTTATGGTCTTCATTTTGAAATTACTCTGTCAGATATGAGTATTGCTACTCCAGCCTTTTTTTGCTTTCTGTTTGCTTGAAAGATTTTATTCCATCCCTTCATATTCAACCTATGTGAGTCATGTTTTTGTTTGTTTGTTTGTTTGTTTGTCCAGTCAGCTACTCTGTGTCTTTTTATCAACGCATTCAAATCATTTACATTTGAGGTAATAACTGATATGTACTTATTTATCGCTATTTTTGTTTAGTGTGGTGTTATTTTCTTCCTATTTCTTCTACTGATTACAGCAGTCCTTTTAGCGTATCTTGCAGTGCCCTTTTTTTTTTTCGCCCCTCTGGAGAGCTCTTTATTTGATCTTCTGATTGATCTTTATTTGATCTTCTGATTTGGTTTTCTGATTGTCTGATTTCTTTCTACCCTGTCTTCTAATACACTGATCCAGTCCTCAGCTTCCTCTACTCTGCTGCTTTGTCCTTCCAATGTGTTCTTTCTTTCTGATACATCATTCTTCATTTCTTTTTGATGGCTTTTAAATTCCAACTGGTTTATTTTTCAACATCTCTATGTCTTTACTCATGGTGCTCATGTCTTTCCACATGCTGTTGAGCCTCCTGAAGATCATGGTTCTGAATTCTAGTTCTGTTAACTTGCTCAACTGCACGTCATTTATCTCATCTTCGGTAGAGGTCTCTTGTTCTTTCATTTGGCGTTTGTTTCTGTGTTTTACCATATTGGCTATCTCAGTGGGCTTTGGAGCCTGCCAAAATTTCCCTGTGGGTGTTGGTGTTCTTCTGCTTGGTGCTCCCTCTACTGGGATCAGATGAGCCTGGGTGGGCCCACGTGAAACACCATTGTCAAGTCTTACTTTCCTGTGTAGAATTGCAAGGCCAGGAAAGGTTCAGTTATCCTCTAGCTTTTTCCTGGTGGCTAGTAGTCTCTGTTACTCAGTGCCATGGAATGTAGCCCTGGTGTTCTGCCTAAGAGGAGTTCTAGAGGGTGGGATAGATGCTGGTTGTTAATGAGCCTCAATTTTTATTTCTTTGCCTCACCTGGGAAAGGCTGAATCTCTGAAAGGTTGGGGTGGGGGGGAGGACTGCTGCTTTTCCCCACAGCTCAGGGAAGGAGCAGACTGGCCACCGTCCTTTGTGTCCGCAACTCAGTAAAAACTCTGAATGCCCTCCAAATCCTGGATGTCCCCACAGAGTTCCAACCCAGTCTCCCCGCCACCCCTCTGCCGTAGCCCCCAGGTGAGTGGTTGTGGCTATTTTAGTGCTCTGTCCCGGCTGTCTGGGCTGTGGAGTGGGCTTAGCCTTTATTCCCCTAGGGTGCTGCTCACGTCTAAGACTGCTGCTGTCAGTGGACTCCCAGCCCGCCACCCTCTTGTGTCGCCACAGATCCTACCAGTGTCCCTGGTTATATGGTCTTGTTTTGCTGCCTTTCTGTTGCTTTTGTCCTGAGGATTCGTCTATATTTTAGTTGTGATTCCCATGTAATCCTGGGATATCCTCTGAGTGGCTTCTATTCACTCTGTTTCCTTTTTGATATCGCCTAAGCCTATCTTGTGCACAGCTGGGTCGCACAGGCCTTTCTGGTGCCCCTGCACCCTGCAGGTCCCGCGGGTAACTGGACCCAGCTCTAAGCCTATGTAATGTGCTGCTGGGTGGCACAGGCCTCCCTGGTGCCCCTGCACCCTGCTGTTCCCATGGGTGGGCCGCTGGATCACACCAGTCTCTCGGGCTCAGGCTTCCCACTGCACTTGTGACCTACTGGACCGCACAGGCCTCTGTGGAGCCCCAGGTCCTGACGCTGGTGGCTGGGGAGTGATGCTGCTTTGTGAGGCTCAACTCCTGCTCAGCTTTTGCTGTAGATTTTGGGGATGGGTTTCATCTGCTGGTCTGTGGTTCTGTTGCCTGGGGATAGATTTCTGCTTCCCAGCCTCTGTTGCTGGGGATATATCTCGACTCTGATTGGGCTGCTACTTTGGGGGATGGTTCTGGGCTCCCGGCTGTCTGCGGCTTCTGCGACTGGCACCTTGGCAGCTCCACTACTGTGCACTGGTCTGTGTGGACACAGAGTGTCCACTGATCCCACGGTGCCAGGTGTGCTGGTGGGCTCAGGTTGCGGGGCCCTAGCCGCTACCACTGCATCCTCCCACGGAAGATCCAGAATTTTCCAAAATGGTGGGACCTCCCGTGGCACAGGGAGAAGCGCCCTGACGGGCTGCTTAGTGCGGTAGCTGGCTGCTCCCGTCCTCCGCACAGAAACCTTCTGCTCCGCGTCTCTGCACTGCTCGGGTCTGGTCGTCCACCTTCATGTCCACTCACACTCTCTCACACACTTGCTCACTCTCTGACACACTAACCCTCTCTCCCGTCCTGCCTGCCGCCATCTTTTTTCTGCTCTTGCTTCTTGCGGTAGGCCTGTAGTGCTATGAACGTCCCTCTCAGAATTGCTTTCGCTGCATCTCATAGTTTTTGTGTTGTTGTGCATTCATTTTCATTGGTTTCCAGGAATTTTTAAATTTCTTTCTTGATCTCCTTGGTAACCCATTCATTGTTTAATAACATGCTATTTAGCCTCCATGTGTTCAAATGTCTTGGCATGTTCTTGTTGCAATTGATTTCTAATGGCCTGTCCTTGTGATCTGAGAAGATGCTTGATATGATTTCAATCTTCTTGAACTTGTAGAGATTTACTTTGTGTCCTAACATGTGGTCTGTCTTTGAGAATGCCCCATGTGTGCTTGAGAAGAATATGAATTCTCCAGTTTTGTGGAGTAATTCTCTGTCAATATCTACTAAATCCATTTGGTCTAGTTCTTTATTTAGTGTCTCTGTTTCCTTGTCAGTTTTTTTTTTTGTCCAGAGGATCTATCCAGTAATGTCAGCAGGGTGTTGAAGTCCCCTGCTATGATTGTATTGCCGTCCATTTCTTCTTTTAAGTCCTCTAGAAGATTTTTAACATATGTTGGTGCTCCTATATTGGTTGTGTATATGTTTACCAAGGTTATATCTTTCTGTTGGATGTATGCCTTCAATATTATGTAGTGGCCTTCTTTGTCTCTAGTTATGACCTTCATTTTGAAATTTATTTTATCAGGTATGAGTATTGTGACCCCAGCTTTTTTTGCTTTTTGTTTGCTTGGAAGATTTTTTTTTTTTTTTTGATCCACTCACTTTCAACCTATGTGAGTCTCTTGTTGTGAGATCAGTCTTTTGTAACCAACATATAGATGACTCATGCTTTCTAATCCAGTCAGCTACTCTGTGTCTCTTTATGGGAGCATTCAATCCATTTATACCATTTATATTTAAGGTGATTGTTGATATGTACTTATTTATTGCCATTTTTGTTTAGTGTGGTTCTATTTTTCTTATGATTTTTTTCTGCTAATTACAGAAGACCTTTTAACATTTCTTGCAGTGCTGTTCTGGTGCTAATGTATTCCCTTAACCTTTTTCTGTCTGGGAAGTTCTTTATTTGACTTTGTATTTTGAATGATAGCCTTTCTGGGTAGAGAAGTCTTGGATTCAGTTCCTTGTTTTTCATCACCTTGATTACGTCAAGTCATTCCCTTGTGGCCTGTAGTGTTTCTGTTGAGAAGTCAGCTGATAGCATATGGGGGTTCCTTTGTAGGTAACCTGTTGCTTATCTCTTTTGCTTAATGCTTTTAGGATTCTCTCTTTGTTCTTTTAATTTTTGGCATTTTAATTACTATGTGTCTTGGTGTGGGCCTGTTTGCGTTCTTCTTACTTGGGGTCTCTGTGCTTTTTGAACTTGAATGCCTTTTTTCTTTACCAAATTAGGGAAATTTTCTGTCACTATTTTTTCAAATATATTCTCTACGTCTTGGTCATTTTTTTTTTTTTTTTCCCACTTCGGGGACTCTTATTATGCAAATATTGTTACGTTTCTAGTTGTCCCACAGTTCTCTTAAGCTGTCTTCTTGTTTTCTTTCTTAATTGTTTTCTCGTTTTGGTTTTCTGATTGGTTGATTTTCTTCTACCCTGCCTTCTAATCCATTGATCCGCTCCTCAGCTTCCTCTACTCTGCTGTTTAGTCCTTCCAATGTGTTCTTTATTTCTGATATGTCATTCTTCATTTATTTGGTTTTTAATTTCCAATTGGTTGATTTTCAACATTTCTATGTCTCTCCTCATGGTGTCGATGTCCTTACTCATGTTGTTGAGCTTCCTCAAGATCCTGGCTCTGAACTCTAGCTCTGTTAACTTGCTTAACTGCTCCTCATTTGTCTCATCTTTGGTAGAGGTCTCTTGTTCTTTTGTTTGGAATTTGTTTCTTTTTTTCACCATTTTGGCTATCACAGTGGGCTTTGGAACCTGCCAAATTTTCTCTGTGGGTGTTAGTGTTCTGTTTGTGGCTCCCTGTCCTGGGTTTGGATTAGCGAGCAAGGACCCATGTTAAACACCATTGTCACGTCTTAGTTTTCTGGTTAGAGTTGCTAGCCCTGGAATGGTTCAGTTATCCTCTAGCTTTATGTCTGGAGGCTCTCAGTAGCAGTTACTTGAACAGCCTTGGGGTCTCAGTTGAATGAAAAACTTCCTCAGGTGCTCAGTGTAAGGGGATCTCCCGAGGGTGGGGCAGAAACTGTTTGTTAATGAGCCTCAATTTGCATTTCAATGGCCCACTTGGGTGGGGTTCAATCTCTGAGGGAGGGGTCGCTGCCTCTCCCCCGAGCCCTGGGAAGAATGAAGATGGCCACCGTCCTATGTGGCCGCAACTCAGCAAAAGCTCTGATCGCCCTCCAAATCCCGAGTGTCCCCACATAGTTCCTGTTCAGTCTGCCCTCCCTCTGCTTGTGCCAAGTGAGTGGCTGTGGCTATTTCAGTGTCTGTCCTGGCTCTGCGCTGTGGTGCTGCTTGGGAGTGTAACCCCGAGAGTGCTGCTCGCAGCTAACACTGCTGCTTTCCGTGGACTCCCAGCCCCCCTCGTGCGCAGTTCTACCAGGATCAAGTCAGTGTCCCTGTTTATATGGTCCTCGCAGGCTGCTTTTCAGTTGCTTTTCCCTGACAATTTGCCTTTATTTTAGTTGCAATTCCAGTTTGGTCCTGGGAGATGGTCTGTGTAGCTTCCATTCACTCTGCCGTCATTTTTACTTTCATTACAAGAAATCTTAAAGTGATTTAAGAAAATATTTTAAAATATCAACAATTAAATAGCAATAGCTACATACCTTTCAATAAATTTAATGTAAATGGATTAAGTGCTCCAATGAACAGAGAGTGTCTGAATGTCTACTGCAGACCCTTACAAGAGACTCACTACAGATTGACAGACACACAGAGACTGTAAGTAAAGGGATCAGAAAAAGATGTTTCACGCAAATGGGAATGAAAAAGAGCTAGGGTAGCAATCCGTATACCAGATAGTCTCTAATACAAAGGCTATAACAAGAGACAAAGAGGAACTCAGCAATTCCACTTCTGGAAAATTATCTAAAGAGAAACACAAAACTAATTAAAAAACGCATATGCATCCATATGTTCACTACAGAGTTACTTACAACAGCTAAGATATTGAAGCATCCTAAATTCCATCAACAGACAAGTGGTACATATTTATACAATGAAGTGGTACATACATACATACCACAGAACATTACTCATCCATAAAAAGAAATGATGTTCTCCATCTGCAACAACTTGGAAGGACCTAGAGGGTATTATGCTAAGTGAAATAAGTGAGGCAGAGAAAGACAAATTAAGTACCCTACGATTTCACGTACAGGTGAACCTAATAAACAAAATAAATGAACAAACATAACAGAAATAAACTCATAGTTAGAGAACAGACTGATAGTTGCTAGATGGGAAGGGGATTGGAGGCTGGGGGGAAAAAGGTGGAAACATTGAGATGTACAAATTGCCAATTATAAAAACAGTCACGGGGGGGTGTGAAAGTGTAGCATACAGAATAGTCAATACTATGTATGGTGCCGGGTACCTACTTGAAATATCAGGGGGATCATTTTGTAAATTATGTAAATGTCTAACCACTGTCTGTACATGTGAAACGAATATACTATTGAATGTCAACTGTAAGTGAAAAATAAAAAAATATTAATAATTAGTCAGCACTTGGAGGGACAGCAACCTCAGATGTCAAAGAAACACAAATACAAAAATGAAGGCATATTTTATACTTGATATAAATTGGCTCATATGGCCTTTTGTATCCTGCTACTTCAACTTACCATAGTGTTTTCTAGGTGCATTAACATTATAGCAGGTATTCTTTACTCTTATGACTGAATAATATACCATTGTATGGCTGTATCGCAATGTACTTATCAATGTATCCACTGAAATTATGTTTGTTTCCTTTTGGCTATTGGGAATAGCACTATGAACTTATGTGTACATGTATGTACCTATTTCCGTTATCTTGAATATAGAGTTGGATTGCTCTATCATATGATTCAACTTTTTAAAATTTTTTTCCTCACCCAAGGACATTTTTTCATTTCTTGTCCAGATAGAGTGGGAGGGGGAGAGATGGAGAGAGAGAGAGAGAGAGAGAGAAAGAAAGAGAGAGAAACATCGATGTGAAAGGTACACATCGAGTGGCTGCCACCCGCATGATATCAACCAGGGCCGGGGACAAACTGCAACCAAGATATGTGCCCTTAGTAGGAACAGAACCCGGGCCTCTCTGGACTGCAGGCTTACGCTCTAACCACTGGGCCAAACCGGCCAGGGCTAATTCAACCTTTTGAGGAACAACCAAACTCCTTTCCACACCAGTTGTGCCATTTTACATTTTCCTAATTTACAAGAGTTTCAATTTCTGCTCATCCTCATCCTATTTTTCCTGCTGTTAATGAGTGCTATTTATTATGGCCAGCAATTGTAAAGCAATTAACTCATACATTTTATTTTCATTTCCCTAGATTACTAATGTTGAGATTCATTTCACGTGTTTACTATATATCTTCAAGTCCTTTTCCAAATTTTTGTCTTCTTGTTGTTGAGTTGTAAGAGCTGTGCATTCTGGATAGTATATGCTCATCGGATATGTATTTTAGAAATATTTTGTCCCCTTTTATAGATTACCTTTCAGTTTCTAATATTCTTTGACATAAAAACAAGTTTTTAATTTGGGTTGTTTCATATAGAACTGATTCTTGTCACTTTCCAGTGCCATTTTCCATTATGTTACTCTTTTCATGTATGCCTTAACTGGGCACTCAAATACACTTTCTCATAGGCTGTTCAACTAGAACATAACTGCTTATCTTTCTTTC